>NW_004567125.1:4217811-4292416 GCF_000260355.1 Condylura cristata | reverse complement strand
TTTCTTAGTGCAGAGCTTTAACCCGCTGCGCCACCAGGGAGGGCCAAGACAAGATTCTAATAAGTGGGTCGTCATTATCACTGAAGTTTGAAGCTTAAAATCAAATCTGGAACCACAAAAAGATAAAAATCATGATTCTAAATAGGGGTGATATTTAAGTTAAAACTGAATGTTGTTATAATTTGGATGATGCATTTAGGTGAATTAAAGTGGAAGGGAAGGGGCTGAGAAAAGTAACTAAAACTAGAGAGTGAGAAGTGGTATTCCCATTAATAAAGAAAATAATGAATTATATCTGGAGGAGGAGGAAAAATAGGAGCAAGAACAACCAGATGAAGAGGAGTGGGGATAGAGGAGGATAGAAAAGGAAGGTGGAAAAGAAGAGGGGAGGAGTAGGAAGAGATAAGGAGGGGGTAAGAGGAAAAACTAGATCAAACTAGTCAGATTAAAACCAAATGGTTCAAAGTAGAAGAAAACTGGAAGGGTGTTTTAATCCCCCTACTTAGAGGTAAGGGCAGAGATATCTTCAATCTAGAGTGATATGAAAACCAAAACTATGGATCCTAAGCTTAGGATTTGTTAATACCACTGACTTTGATGTACTCTGTGTATAAGCCTATAATGAATTAGCACCATGTATTACCAAAATAAAGCAGTGATCTCAGGAGTCAGTATGTGTTCACGAAGCATCTCACCTGAGATGCCTATGTTCTCAGAGAATCTTATGTTTTGGTTTTTTTTTTTTTTTTTTTTTAAAGATTTATTTATTTATTTGTGCATACAGAACTGGGGTACAGGCCAGAGGCTCAGGGGCGGTGAGAGGCTTCACCAGAGACAGAGTGGGGAGCAGAACAGGCAGATTGACAAAGTACACTGCTGAGGGAAGCAGCGGGCGGGTCAGGAGAGGTCTGGCTCGCCATGTGGTCTCCTCCGGGGCAGGAGGCAGGCGGGAATCGAACTCATGCGGAAGCGGCTTCAGATTCTCAGTGCTGTGCTTTAACCCGCTGCGCCACCAGGGAGGGCCTGTTTTGGTTTGTTTTTAATAAGCAACCGGTATATCCAGAGCTCATGGTAAACATGACATATCTTGCAAATGTTCTGTCTTGGGTCACATCTTGTGGAAGGAAGGAGAGGCATGTCTAACCAAGTGAAAGATTATAATAAGTAATGTAGATGAATGGGGTTTATTGTCAGTCTAAGAACAGCAAAGATAGGAGAAAAGGACTTGGGGAGAATCAAAGTGGAGGAGGGAGTTGTGGGGGACAGCAAGGAAAACAGAAGAGGGAGTGGGAAAGAAAAAAAGAGAAAGGCCCAAGAAGACAGGAATTTTTAAAGTAAAACTTCAGAATGCCAACTTAAAGAAAAAAGGAGAAATGGTATGTGAAATGCCCTTACAATATCCACCTCTGATTGACAAATAGCTACATGAAGCTATTTAAATTTAAATTAGTCAAAATAAAATAAAAATTCAATTCCTCAGTCACACTAGCTACTTTGTAAGGGAGTTAAGTGGCTAGCAGTTACTGAACTGAATAGCCTGATACAGGACATTCACATACCATGGGAAATTCTGCTGGATAATGTTCAACAGCTAGAGAAGACCATTTTTTTCCCAGTTTTTGAGACCCTCATTTCCTGAGTTCCATTTAAGGTTATTCTTGCTGTCTTTCATTGGAAGTTACAACATTAATATAAGAACGTTACAATAGTCAAATCACATATAATTCTTTGTGTTAACTTTGGCACCCAGTTACTAGATTCTGATTACTCAAAAATAACTAAAACCGTGGCTGCCAACATGAAAGTCAGTTGTGGCTACACAGAAAAGACATGGAAACTGCAAATGCCAAAGGAGAGGAACCATTTGAGTTTAGATTTGATAGTTTATTATTATTCACTTTGGAATCTGGCCTGGGGACAGGGGAGGAAGGTTATAGAGGAAAGCTTTTAATTTAGGTTGAAAATTATTTTAATTACTGCTAACAGAAGCATCTGGTATGAGCCTCAGGACAGGAGTTAGACCCTTAGGAGTAGAGGGACCCCTTTAGAAAGGACTGTTCTCTCATTCAACTCCAGGAGGCTGGATGCAACTTGTAAGAGCACTATAAAAGGAAAAGAAATATGGACATACCTAGTTAAGATAGGTATCTAGGGGTCACTTATTGTTACCTCAATTTCTCTAATTTTATGTTATGAAATATTAATTGATCTACTTTCTCTAATTGAATTATAATTTTCTAGAAAGCAGAGATATGTAATCACTTGAAACAAACAGCATACTGCTGAATAGAGAGTAAGCAATCAATATAAAGTGTGCTAGAAAAATCTCAGTCTAACTATTCCAGGGCATTTATTACAAATTAATTTTCTTGATTGTATCTTTGTGTTATCATTGCATACAAAAAGCAAACAGGATGCTGAACAAGCATCGTAGATTCTAATCCAGGCTGTGACTCTTGCAATATTCATGTATCATGTATCTTAAGATTCACAGTATGTAAAACACTGGGGGAACTCTGTGGAAATAATTTGGGTAAAATAGTAATGAAAGAAACCACTTCACACAAAGTCTTTAGATCAGGATGTCAACAAAGAGATTTTCCTCAGAATATAGCCACATACCTCCACTTCTTTAGTCCCCAACTGAAGGCTTTCTCTCTCCTGTCTGAGTCCCAGGCTAAGCCTGAACGTATGTAACTATGATGCAGCACCAAGACATTACTAGGAGGGAAATCAGGCACCAGATTTTTGTCTTGCTTTTAAAGCATTTGCTTTATGTTTAATTACTTTATTTGGGTTATTCTGAGTCAGTAAAGTTATATTTGTTCAACTAATAACTCTCTCTGTACACATATATTCATGTATGTGTGTGTGTGTATATCATATATCATATATACATATAACTTTGCAAAAATCTAAGCTTTAGTCTCCCCATCTATAAAATAACTACAATGCCATCTGGACCTTATCAGAATGGAAAAAGGATTAAGCATATTAATAAATAAATCACACAGCAATGAGTATGGAGAATTAATACTAACTACCTAGGCAATATTATTTACTCCTGGTGAGTCATTTAACACTGTATTTACCCCTGACAAGCAATTTATATATACAGTCAATATCCTTGGAACTTTCAATTAAGAATGGATGACACTTAACACTGAAAGTATTTAATGTAATACAGGATTTAGTCATCTTTACAACAGAAGTTAGATTTTGACATTTCACTTGAGTATTAATGGTCTACACAATACTGATCATTTAACCTGTATCTTCTCCATTTCATTTCGTTCTAAACCAATTGATTGTTAACTATACTGTAGTACACAGGACACTAGTTTTAAATTTCAACCCATAAATTCCATCTGGGAAAGCTTTCAAATCCATCCAATGACTGCTGTGGGCTAAAAGAAATGTTACCCACATAAACCCCAAACCCTAACCACTCCCATGACATTCAGTCATTTCTACTCTGGGAACAAATCTGAATTCTTTCCTCCTAAATTAAAAACTCATTTTAAAGAAAAGTAGTATTAAACTATTCCATAAACATAACAAACCACACTTAAATCTTGGTTGCAATAAATATCTTTTGCCTACTGCTATTAGATTCCACAGAGAATTTTTAGGTCTGCCAGCAAAATAGTAGATTTATTCTACCATGATTTGCTTTCTGTGGCTTAATGTTCTCTTATGTTTCTTCTGTTGATTAGAAAGCAGGGAAAGTCTGTCCAGAAGCCTGTAGTAGATTTATTCAGGAGACAGAAACATTATAAAAGATCACCATTTCATCATGGTGAGGTCAGTTTAGCCTTAGGACAATAATATCAAGTGTGGCGTCTTTGCCTCTCCTTTCTTTAGGCAGTTCATGATTGATGAAGGCTGTGCAAATTAGCTTGAAAAATGAGCAAATTACCTAGCAAGAGTTAAAAGATTCTAGGCAGAGATTTTATTCAAAAGCCTGGTCAGTTCGTCAAAATGAGCCACAACACACATATGATCAACTAAGGAACCTGCCAGCGGTCGGTGAAGGAACTTATTTTAGAAATAATCAGTATCAGTGAAGGTAGGTCAGATTAAAAAAAAAAAAAAAAAGATCTGGAGTAGCACAAAGAAATTACAAGCATGCTTAAGTTATCTAAGGCCCCAAATTTAGTCACTGGCATTTAATATACATAGGTCTAGATCTTAGCTTTAACCCAAAAAAATGCTGGGTTACAGTTGGGAGGCAGCCTCACATGTGGCCCTATAAGGCCATCTAAATGACAGAGTTCGAACAAGTAGGCTTGCTTCTGTATCATCACCCACCCAAAGCCCAAGACGGGTAAACCTCGATCTTATAATCGAAAAGCTCTAGCTCAGATCATGAAACTCATACTTTAAAACCCTAACAATTATTCATAAAGCCTACTTTTTAATTCCATAAAAGCACTTAAATTTACCCCAAAAAAAAGTGTTTACATTGGTCATTTCTCTAGCCATAAATTTGTCATTTTCTAACTTATCTTCATATGGTTTGTTTCAATTTGCAATCTTAAACTATAATAAAAAAATTCGACCATTGGTAAAGTGAAAAGGTATTTTTAAGAGGCAATTTGATAATTTGGACCTAAAAAAACTAAGACATTCAGTCTCTTTTACCAAATATACTCTGTAAATGAGATGAAAATTATAAAAGCATTACACCATTCATCAAAGTGTGATTATTCCCATAAAAAATCTGGAACCTGGGTCCAACAGCAGGGAAGTGGTTAAAATAAATGATATAATACATTATGGAACATCATGTTACCATACAGCCATTTAACAAATGACTACTTACTGATATTTAATGATGCACAAAATACAAAGTTAGAAAAACCATCAAGAATAATAAGCACAAATTGATCCTATTTTGTTACTTTATGTACACACTCTTAAAATGACTTAAAAGATTTAAACCAGGGCCCTCCCTGGTGGCGCAGCAGGCTAAAGCACTACACTAAGAAGCTAAGGCCACTTCAGCATGAGTTCAATCTCAGCCTGCCCCGGAGGTGATCCACATGGTGCGGCAGATCTCTCCTGACCCGCCCACTGCTCCCCTCAGCAGGGTACTTCATCCATCTGCCTGTTCTTCTACCCACTCTGTCTCTGGTGAATCCTCTCACCTTCCCTGCACCTGGCCTGTGCCCCAGTTCTGTATACATAAATAAATAAAAACTTTAAAAAAAAAAAAAGATTTAAACCATTATGGGTATTTTAAATTTGTTATTTCTAGTTCATCCACATTTTCTACAAGGAATATGTATCAATTTTGCAATTAAAATTATTTGATAAAGACCTTAAATATCATCTTATTCTTGCTTACTTTTAACAGATAAAAATCTGTAGGTCATTATATTTTCAAGGTGTAATACACTTCTGAACATATCCAAAATCACTAATGTATCACCTGTGGCTCATATACAAATAAGTTACTTCAACCAAAAAATATTCCCTGAGTACCTATTTGGTAAGTGCTGTCCTATGGCTGAGGATATCAGATAAGTAAAGGTTACCTAGGAGTCACAGTTTATAAAGGACACGACAAACGACAAAAATATGTAATAATGTTACAGTGAGAAGTATGTACAAAATCTGTGAACTCAAGGATTCAGTTACTAGTTTTAGGGTTCAGGCATTAATGCAAGTTCACTAAAGGGGACCAAATCTTGCAGGCAAACAAAACTGCACACATGGTGTAATGAAGATGCAGAACAATATGAGAAGTCAGGGCACCAGCAAACTACTGGGTGTCTGAGAAATGCATACTGCATGGGAGCAAACAGCAGGGACTTTTACAAAGGAGACTGAAAAGGTAAAGAAAGAAATGCTAGGTACCTTGAAAAGTATACTTGTTTGCAATTATTCTGGCAGTACAACAGAGAAGCCTATATTATAATAACAAAATTATCCAGTCTATCTCCCAAGGCTTCAACTATTACCTTTAGAACATAAGCCTCTGAAGTACACTTCTCGGTCCCAACTCTCTACTGTAAAATAGAGCCATAATACAAGTATGTATTTAAGGGTTTATTTACAGTATGCTCAATGAAGTCTAATAGGTCCTTCAAATTTAGTGATCCCCATGAGGACTTTCATCAAATCTTTAAACCTACTCTACTTGGTAAAGGAGTGAGAACCATCATCCTTTTCCCCTCTTCTTCCCATTAATATCTCCACATTTTGAAAGTTGGAGATGTGTCTTAAAATTTTTCCAAAAGCCCGTATCTTTCACCCTTTCATCGAACACCTAATTTTTAGCTCAAGCATTTCGTCTACTGAATCTCAAATATTCTCTTGGACATTCTGCCACTTATATCATGATAATATCCCTAGATATGACTCCCTAAATAATAAAATCCAGCATTTCACTTCTGGCCTTTAAAGCTCTGAAGGCTCTGTATTGTTCCACCCTACAGCCCATAGATGTTGTATATTTCTTTTAAATATTTATTCTGTATACAGAACTGGGGTACAGGCCAGAGGTGCAGGGGCGGTGAGAGGCGTCACCAGAGACAAAGTGGGGAGCAGAACAGGCCGATTGATGAAGTACACTGCTGAGGGGAGCAGCAGGCGGATTAGGAGAGGTCTGCCATGCCATGTGGGTCACCTCCGGGGCAGGGATCGAACTCATGCTGAAGTAGATTTAGCTTCTCAGCGCTGTGCTTTAACCTGATACACCACCAGGGAGAGCCTGTATATATGTTTTTTAAGAATTTTATTTAAGGACTGTAAGGCTATAGTTGCCATATATAGTGATTTATCTGATAAACAAAATCTTAGGGAACTGATTCATCAGTAACCACCTCTAGAGAGTGAAAATCTTCTGGAAGCAATTTACCATCCTAGGTGACATTAAGAACACCATGAGTTATGAGAAGGCAAAATATACATATTAACAGGAATTTGAAAGAAGTTGATTCCGACTCTCATGGATGACTTTCAGACTTCAATGGAGAAAGTACTACTGATGCTATAGAAGAGAACTAAAATTCAAAGTGAAGCTTGACTATATATCTATGTTGCAATTGCATAAAACTTGAATGGATGAGGAGCTGTTTCTTATGCATGAGAAAATAAAGTGCTTTATTGATGAATAAAGTGGTTTATTGATGATATAACTGTTGAAATAGCAACTGATGGTTCAGAATAATACAGATTCAATACATAAAAGAGAGGTAGGGCATAAGACTATAATATTGACTTCAGTATTACAAAAGTTCTACAGTGGTTAAAATGCTATTAAACAGCATTAACAGCCACAGATAAATTTTACATGAAAGGAAGTCAATCTTTATGGCCAATTCATTATTGTCTTATTTTTAAAAAATGCTAGTTACCCCAACATTCAGCCACCATCACCTTGATCAGTTACCAGTCACTTTGAGATAAGATGTCCGCCACCAAAAAGATTAGAACTCACTGAAGGTTCAAATGATGAGCAGAGATTTTTAGTAATAAAGTATTGTATAATTAAGGTGTACAGTACACCATTTTATTGGACATGATGTAACTGCATACTTAGTAGACTAAATTATAGCAAGTGCATAACCTTTATATGCACTAAGAGACTTTCATAATTAGAAACATGCCTAATTCCATTATATAATATAACTCACTTTATTGCAATATTTACTATATTGTGCTAGCACTACAATTTCTCCAAGGTGTACCTATACACTTAAGTTTATATAAAGGGGTTTCTTAATATACTACACATAGTTCAGATCTATGTTAAAGCCATCTCATATTATTAAAGTAAGTCAGGGTGTAAAGAAATAAAAGGCTACATTAAGCCAAGTGTCACTACAACAGCTCTATATTGTATTAAAATATCTGTCCCAGGTAGCAGGACATAAAATCAAAACACAAAAATCAGAGGCCCTCCTATTCACAACCAATCAATCAGAAGAAACAGAAATAATAATACCAAAAAAAGAAAAATCCCCTTTTAAATTAAAACAAAAAGAACCAAATACCTGGGAATCAACCTAACAAAAGAGTTAAAAGACCTATACAAAGAAAATTACAAAACACTGTTAAAAGAAATTCAAGAAGACACCATGAAATGGAAAGACATCCCCTACTCATGGATCTGGAGAACTAACATCATCAAAATGGCCATCCTGCCAAAAGTGATATACAGATTTAATGCCATCCCAATAAAAGTCTCAATGACATTCTTCAAAGAAATAGAAAAAAATGGAACAACAAAAGACCTCAAGTAGCCAAACTCTCATGACTAAGAAGAAAGAGAATAGAGGCATTATATTCCCAAACTTCAAGCTATGCTACAAAGCCATAATAATCAAAACTACGTGGTACTAGAATAAGAACAGGCATACAGACCAGTGGATTCAGATAGAAAACCCAGATATAAACCCACAGGTTTATGGACAGCTAATCTTTGACAAAGGATAAAAGAAGATACAATGGAACAAAGAAAGTTTGTTCAGCAAATGGTGCCAGGAAAACTGGGAAGCCACATGCAAAAAAATGAAACTTTATCACTATCTCACATCATACACAAAAATCAACTCAACGTGTATTAAAGACCTAGACATAAGAATGGCAACCATAAAATACCTAGAAGCAAAGATGGGCCATAAACTATACAACATACACTGCAGTGACATCTTTAAAGATACAGCACCCAATGCAATGATAGTGAAGGAAAGGCTAAATAGATGAGACTACGTCAAGTTGAAGAGCTTCTGTACAGCAAAGGAGACATTACAAAAAACAAAAAGACATCCCACTGATTGGGAAAAAAATTTTCTCACACAGAACTAGCGATAAAGGATTGATCCCAAAAATATAAGGAGAACTGATGAAACTCAACAAAAATAAACAACCCCATCAAAAAATGGGCAGAAGAGTTAAAAAGACCCTTCTCCAAAGAGGAAATGCAGATGGCCAACAAGCATATGAAAAAATGTTCAACATGACTTGTAATATGGGAGATGCAAATTCAAACCTCAATGAGATACCACCTCACCCCAGTGAGAATGGCACGTCTTCAAACAACTAGCAACAACAAATGTTGGCGAGGATGTGGAGAAAAAGGAGCTCTCCTGCACTGCTGGTGGGAATGCAAACTAGTACAACCACTATGGAAAACTGGAGTTTCCTCAAACTGCTAAACATGGAGCTTCCATACAACCCAGCAATCCCACTCCTAGGTTATCTACCCAAATGACACAAAAACACTGATTCAAAAAGATACCTGCACCCCCATGTTTATTGCTGCTTTGTTCACAATTAGAAAGACATGGAAACAGCCCAAATGCCCAAAAATGGATGACTGGATTAAAAAGAAGTGCACATATATACAATGGAATATTACTCAGCAACCCCCCCCCAAAAAAAAACATACCTTTCGCAGCAACATGGATGGAGCTTAGAGCTTAGTGAAATAAGCCAGAAAGAAAAGGGAAAAATACAGGATGGTTTCTCTCATAGCAGGAATATAATGGAGCAGGCGAGAAAATAATGATAGTGATGAACAGCTATATACCAGAGACTTTTTGTAGGGGTGGAATGGGAAATGGGATCAATAGCAGTGGGGGGAGGGAAATGCACTGGACTATGGTGATGGCACATGGGTGATTTGGTGATGGGAAGCCCAAGGGGATTGCAACTCAGATAGAAAAATGCACAAAACGATAGAAAAAATAAACTATAATATTATATATATTTGTCCCAAGTATGTATCCCCATTAACTTTTTTTTTTTAAGCACTCTACATGTAATGTTGTAGGTATTCAACAAATCTGTTAGACTAAATGACTGGCTTTTAAAAAGTCAAGGAATAAGATGAGTTCGTGATTACTTCTGATGCCATATAAAATTGAAAGCAGAGGCTCTTTTATATTTGGTATCAGGGTAATACTAGCCTATGTAAGATTTTTGTTGATATATTTCTTTTTTTTTTTTAGATTTATTTATTTATGCATACAGAACAGGTGGATAGGCCAAAGATGCAGGGACGGTGAGAGGATTCACCAGAAATAGAGAGGGGAGCAGAATGGGCATATCGGCAAATTACACTGGGCAGGTGAGACAGGAGAGGTCTGCTGGGCCATGCGGGTCACCTCGAGAGGCTGGGCATTGAACTCACACTGAAAAGGCTGCTGCTAGCTTGCAGTGCTGTGTCCTAACCCATTGTGCCACCAGGGAGGACTCTGTTGATATACTGCTACTCTATAAGTACTATTCTCTACTCTATAAAGATTTTCCACAGGTAAATCTCATGTATATATTTCCACCACAAACAAATATTACCATGACAAAATTACCTGCAGCACAGATCACTTACAAACTGCCCAGATCACTTACAAACTGCCCACTGGCATAGAGACTTACTGTAGAGTGCTACCTAAGTTCATAACCACACCACGAAATAAAGCCCATTGACTTCTCAGGTGATTTAGTCCACACTGGTACAGCTTACTAAATTTGGTTTTATGTGCATTAATACATACTGTTGTAAAATTCAAAGAGTTCTAGGGTAATATAGTACAGTTACTCTCTAAAACAAGATTGTGATCTTGTCTCTTTCTCAGAAAATAATAAATATGAATATAACATGTAAGACATCAAAATTGCTGACCAATATATTTTGTGACAATGAAAAAAGATGCAAAGATACATAACACTACTACATTTATGTCAAGAAGGGAACTGACTTAATGTACAGTTATAAGTTTTGTTTTATAGAGCATTATAATTATATGCCCCAACAATGTATTTCCCTTTTGTTCATTTACAGTCCCATTTTTTAATTTGTTTGCCTGCTGGATCTGTTTTTAAAAAAACATTAATATATCAGACTGATTGTTAAAAGCCAAAAGCTTCCATTTACATGAAAACAAAGTATACATTTGAATAATCTAGCAAAGTTATACATTCTTCAACAAGATGGTATTTACTACTGTAACAGTTAACACATATCGTTTATATATGTGACATGTAAATATTCCATCATCTTCTAATATATAGAACACTTTAAGGTAGGTCCTATACTATGTTCATTGTACAGATGGGGAAAATGAGATATACGAAGACTATATAGTTTCAAATGTAGCCTATGTAACTTTTTTCAAATCACACAGACTATGTGGTCAAGCTGGAACTCCAATGTAGAGTCTACTCTCTTGACCATTTTACTCTAGTAAAGGAGATCTTTTTGTCAAGATATTGAGATGGAGATTTGAAAGATAAAGAATTCACTATAACATATTATAATCAGTGCTATCTCCTAAATCATCAGATATCATATGAAATTTTTTTCCAATTTCATCCATATCACCAACTTTAATGATTAATCCAAAGGCAGAGCAAATTCTTTAAAATGTAAATTTCAAAGGTTTTACTGAATATATTGATCTATTATTTTCCATTGGATGATACAGTTTTGAAACAAAACTGACCAAGAATAATAATATAAGCTACATATTAGAGTCATATTTTAAATTTTTCAGTTGCCATATTAAAAAATGTAAAAAGAAAAAGGCGAAATTAATTTTAATGTCACATATTATTTAACCCAAGGTATCCCTCATTATAATATGTAGTCTACATCACTAAAATTTATACAAATATACCTGAAACCCAGGTTTCATACTAAGATCCCAAATCCAAAACATCTCAACTAATATGATCATTATTTCACTGTTCAAAGCCATATGGAGTTACAGTACTGAACAGCACAATTTTACGCATATATCCAAGTTTTCAGTTAAAATAAATACAAAAAGATACCTCTGTCAATCATTTCCTTCATAAACTTTTCGCATTGGCCATTTTTAATAAACAAAGAAAAGTATGTATCTGTGTAACAGTCTCAACTGCAAAGATATTCAGACATTAATTACTAACTGTAATATGTTCCTAGACAGTAAGTAACTCTAGTGCATCCAATAGAGCGGGTTCAATAGCATTTTCCTTAGATCCAGTCTCATTAAGTAATTGCTCTGGGGGACCAAACACAGAGTTAGAATAAAGAACTTGCAAGTAAATCTATGTAGCTACTTCTTGAAAAAGCTGTCATGGGTAACTTTATTTCCAAAGGACATTCCTTAAGTAATAGAATATATATGCAGTGGAGTATCTCTGTAACACAGAATAAATGTCACTGAATAGGTTCATCCTATTATGATATTTTGTTTACTTAAAAATTAGCTTTGGACCCTTCCCGGTGGCTCAGCAGGTTAAAGCACAGCACTGAGAAGCAAAAGCCATTTCAGCATGAGTTCAATCCCTGCCCCCGAGTTGACCCACATGGCACAGTAGACCTCTCCTGACCTGCCCGCTGCTCCCCTCATCAGTGTACTTCGTCAGTAGGCCTGTTCTGCTCCCCACTCTGTCTCTAGTGAATCCTCTCACTGCCCCTGCACTTCTGGCCTGTACCCCAGTTCTGTATGCATATTAAATACATCTTTTTTTAAAAATTAGCTTCATCTTAAATTCCTATTCTGAATTATCTCTCTCAACACTAGGTTGGGGAAGGGGACTAGTGGAAAGGGGGCTCCTATAGATAACAAAGGTTTTATTTTTATCATTTAGTCTTCATTTGCTAGATAATTAAGTACATGTTATCCCTACCAACATAAAATCCTGAAAATGTGAAAATTAACTTAAGCAAAAGGGTCTCTCCTAAGCCCACTCCAGAGTAGAGATAACATCTAGTAAAAACAGAATCTAAGCACTGTTGGTTTATTCAATTTACTCAGTAAAAAGCAATCAACTATTAGAGACAACTTCACCCTCCCCCAAAAAAGGGAAAGGGTAAAGAGAGAGGGAAAATGTCAAAACAAAAGCCTGTGCTAGAAAATTTACAAGGAAAAAGAACAAACATCCTCTTTGGGAATTACTCTAGGCTACACAACAAAGAATTATAGCACATAAACTGAGGTTACATAAACACTCTAATAAAATCCAGGGCCTGATTTATAGACGCGGCCTGTCTTGTGTTTGCTTCCACAAAGGACCTATGCCTGGAAAACAGTGAATCCACCCACCACTTCTTCCACACCAAGAGAAGTGGGGTTTGCTGGGAGCTGCTGTCTTTGCCTGTGAATGATGTGGCTGCATGCACTGGGGGCTAGGAGGGAAGTGCATACATGTAGGCATGAAGGCCAGGAACAATGAAAAAGAATGATTAATGATTTCTTCTCTTTTTAAAAATAGGAAATAATATCTCACTTATGCATTCACTGCCCCATTTTACAGAGGACTCCACCTCCACAGTTGAATTCCAATCCAGAGCAACAACAAAGTCCAAGGGGAGAGCTGTTAGCGTTAAGTGAGAAGTAGTAAAAAAAATAGCAGATTCTAAAGGTGCTTCAAAATTTGCAAGTAATGCAAGGAGACAGAATTTGCCTAAGAGCCAATGCAACATGCTGGTCACATACCTTCACACAGAGAGAAAGTAGTATTAAAATGAAATCAGATTTTAAGTGCTGAACAAAGTGTATGGAAGCCCCAATGATAACTGAGCCAGCTTCATTTGGTAAGCAGGCCAATCATGAAGTCAGTGAACAAATAGATGATTCTTTTTTCCAAACTGTTTTCCAGTTTCCCACTTCCACTCTACAAAACACCTAGCTTCAGTTCATGACACTGTCTAGGAACCTGCATTACCTTCTTAATGCTACAGTTCTTTTAGCTTTCCAGATAGCCGTTGCAATGAAGTACCTTATCAGTATTCATTTATTACTGCTTTCCTAAACATTTGTTCTTTATGCAGACAATGGTAAATGGAGAAGCAGTCCTGATGAAATGTGTACCATAATTATGCTCAATGTTCTACAGGAACATTGAAGAGGAAAGGGAAGAGGAAGGAGAAGGAAAGCAAGCAAGCAAGCTTCACACAGAGATAAGGCTTACAATGTATGATCCAGGAATTTTTATTAGATAAGCAATTTCTGCCTTTCAAAGAAGATGCTTTATTTTTAGCAGCAAAGAGGTAGGCCTGGCTATGAACCTGCCTCATTCATACAAAATGACATCAGAAGTCTTAGATAATTACTAATTCAGCCTTAAGAATATAAAGACAAGCTAGGGAAAGTTCTTTAAATTTATTTTTCCAAAATTAACTTAATTTGATAAGTCTAATATTTCATAGTCTATGGAGGATTTTAAGCTTTGCAAAACTGAAAGAAAAAAAATCAAGTGTGTCCATATGATTGCTTTCCATTTTTACGTAAGAAATGATCCCTAATGTGTCAGGTAATTTTCTGGCCTGTGAGAATGCCAAAAATCATACTGTTGCAACCTGTCTCCAAACAACATGTTCACTACATTCTATTAAGAAGCATCCAGGTTTCTATCACCTGGTTACTAGGGTCTCCTCACAGTGGAGGTGCAAATAGGAAGAACCACAAAGCCTCCAAGCTTCAGCCAATGGTCTCGTACAAATATTCATAGAGACTACATACATAATACAGAGGTGTCACTGGTGAGCCTGGGCTAAAACAGATTCTCCCAAAGAAACTTCCAGAACAAGACTGTGAAATAGAACTAAACAGTGCCATCTGGTGCGAGAAAAACATGGAAAATATTAGCTAGAACTTTAAGGCAACATTTCATTGTAAATCTTTACTTGAATTAGAATAAGCAGTTCACTGTTTTCAAAGGATGGCCCCTATGCTTTATGCACCGTTTTTGCACATTGAAATTAGAGGCTTTTTTAACAAACTGAAACATTACTAAGTTTCCAATCAGCTAAACTACTGGTGTCAGTTTGGTAGGGTCTGTCTCATAGGTTTCAGTTGGTATATACCTTAAAAAATATTTTTATTGGCCCTCCCTGGTGGCACAGCAGGTTAAAGCACAGCACTAAGAAGCTATAGCCACTTCAGCATGAGTTCGATCCCCGCCTGCCCCAGGAGGTGATCCACATGGCACTGCAGATCTCTCCTACCCGCCCACTGCTCCTCTCAGCAGTGTACTTTGACGATCTGCCTGTTCTGCTCCCCACTCTGTCTCTGGTGAACCCTCCACTGCCCCTGCACCTCTGGCCTGTACTCCAGTTCTGTATGCACAAATAAATAAATCTTTAAAAAAATGTATTTTTTAATCAATTTTTCGACCCTTTGAATTTCTCTTTAGTTTAGCAGACTCTCTATTCAAGAAGTATCTTTTTTCCTTGTTCTTTTTCCCTACAAGAAACACTATTGTTCAAGGAATACTCTTTTAATCATTGTAATCTATGCTCAACCTTTTTTTGTGTTTTGAGGGTAGTGGCTTCTTGCACTCTCTAACACTTTACTGAATGCCTATTTTCTATGTATTTCAGACCCTCCTAGCCACTGGCCAATAACAAACACACTGTAATAAAATAGTAATTCCACCAACAATTTACAATAGGCCAATTATTAAGCTAAATTTAAAGGCTATTTCTAACAGAAAATTGCAACTGTTTATACCAGGAATACTTAATAACACAGTCATTCAAATAATTCAATAAAATTACTGAGGTTGCCAAAACAGTGACACCAATTTACCATAGTGGTAGGGGGGCAATACAACTAAAATAAACATACTGTAGTTTGAAGAGGGGGAGACCTATCTCTAATATTGCCATATTAAAAGATTAGTTTTCCAGATTCTATTATAATAAAGTAATAATACATGCCTCCAATCTATTTCTACATAGAAACTTAGGCACACAAAATCAAAGAGAACATTTGAACAAAAAAAGTAATACATCAACTTCATTGAAAAGTAAAAAACAAATACTTAAATGCATTCAGATTATCCCAAATACCTGTCGTTGCTTCTCTTTGCTGAGTGGGAGTAAATGATGCAATAAATTCTCAGAGTATGTGGAAAAGCTAAAATAAATGTCCCTGACTGGCAGGCTTTATGCCTAAGGTGTTATGATTTGAACTTTATGAATGACCATCCTAGAATCTACATGAATTTCATAGAGCTTTAATTTATCACTGTTGGAGAAAAAACAAAACAAAACAAAACATGGGAATGAAACATGGATCACAATTAAAATGCAAAGCCAATCATATCAATATTCTCTGGTTGAGAACAACTGGGGAAATAGTGAGAAATACATGCATAGGTGGTGAAAAAGAAAACAATATTGAAATTTTGAAAATCAAAATACATTTTAAAAGGAAGTATGAGCCTTTTTTATTCCCTGTTCTACAAATCCTTTGCATTTAAGAGCACATTGAAAGTTTTCCTCTTCAGTAGCCTGTAGATGGTGCTACTAACCTGTTTTTCTTTCCCCTGAAAATTGACGCTTTATCACTAGAGGAAGCTAATTCATATTATTTCATTCCTTGTAAAGCTTGAAGAGAAAGGAAAGTGTAAGAAAATATCCCACCTTCGCAATAGTCACTTTATGCTTAAATATGGGTTACTTTCTTAAAATAACAGAAACCTTAATTTAAAAAAAAAACTGATTTAAAAGCAATGTTCAAAACAATTTTTTATAAATACCTACAGAATGAAATAATTGCAGAAGTGGAAAGTGTCATGGAGATCATCATTGCTTGTGTTCCTCTCCTTCCAGACACAATTAGCAGTTGTGAAAGCAATTCCTTCAGGGGACAAAAATGGGACCTAGTTGCTAGGTCCTTCAACTTCCATTAGAAAATGCCCTCCCCATCCACCACCCCACTCCCATTGACAGCCACCTCCCCCACTACCCACAGCCTGCATCAAAATGGTCTATTTGTTGCAAATGATGATTCTCCATTTACCTATCATTATCACCAAAACACATAATTTACATTAGGCTTCATTCTCAGTGTTGTACATTTTTAGATTTTGACAACTGTATTCACCACTGCAGTACTCTTCAAAATAGTTTCACTGCCCTGAAAAGCTGTCCTCTATAGTTTCATCCATTTTTATCTCCATAGGGGAGTAGCCTTTTCCAGAATGCTACATAAATTGAAATCAAATAGCATGTACGATTTCCCTCAGATTAGTTACATCCATTTAGTAATGTGCATCTAAGATTCCTCCAGGTACTTTCCTGACTTCATAGATCATTTCTTTTTTAGCAATGACTAGCATTCCCTGCTTAGAGGTACATCTATTTATCCAATCACTTAATTATAGACATCTTGGTTGCTTACAATTTTGGGCAATTAAGAATAAAGATGCTATAAACGTCTGTGTGTAGGTTTCTTGTGTGGGTATGAGTTTTCAATTTATTTGAAAAAAAAAAAAAACACTTTTACTATAATAAGTTCCCACCTGCTCCAAAGATTAAAAAACTCAAAAATATTTCAAACATACATTTATTTCTTCCTCACATCTCATTTTAATAAGGAATTTCTTTTAAGGTCATGGCTGGAATATCAATCTTTTAAGAAAACCTAAAAGAAAAATTCCTTTTCAATTCTTGTTTTATATATATATTTTCCCTGATTTTACATTTTAATGGTAAAATAAGATTATGAAAGGCCTTCAAAATTGTAAGAGGAAGAAATTGGAGAACACACTCCAACAGCAAGTTATTCCTCCCACCACCACCATTTTTTTTTCCCAAGTAAGTTCTATTCTAAGTTTGAGAAGACAAAGAAAAACTATTTTGGCTGCTTATTAGTCTGCAAAACTGTCAGTCCTGCATGACCACCCCCCCAAAAAAAAATCAAAATTCAAAAATTCACTATTATTTTCTTGAAAAAAAGGAATGATTTCAGGTAATTGTTTCTGTGTGTGCAACACTGGGTTTAATCCTTTGCAAGGAATGAATGAACGTAAGTTATTATACTAAATTAGTCAAATTAATATCTCAAAAAATCAACTCTCCCTCACATCCCACACATATACAATGTCCAATAAATTGAAGTTTTTAAGCTATAGGGAACTGTATAAGAACTGGGGAAAAAAAAACTCTTCAAATAACTTTATTAAAAATCAATCATTAGGGCCCTCCCTGGTGGTGCAGGGGGTTAAAGCACTGCACTAAGAAGCTTAAGCCACTTCCTCATGACTTAGATCCCCGCCTGCCCAGGAGGAGATCCACATGGCGTGGCAGACCTCTCCTGCCCGCCCGCTGCTCCCCTCAGCAGTGTACTTTGTTGATCTGCCTGTTCTGCTCCCCACTCTGTCCCTGCTGAATCCTCTCACCCTCTGCATCTCTGGCCTGTACCCCAGTTCTGTACGAATAAATAAATCAATCTTAAAAAAAAATCAATCATTAAAACTGAGTCATGATTAGAAGCTCTTAATATGAAGAATTTTAACTGCAGTGAATTTTTAAAAATTCACTGTTTTCTTTTAAAATATGGAGCCTTTTGTAATTAGGCCCTATCACAACTAAGTTAAAGAAGTGTGGTCAAATAATGACCAAAAGTAAGACTGATGGAGTGCTACAGGGAGGGGGAGCTTGTCATATGTTATTACTAATTTTATAAGGCATGTAGGCCATAACTCCACGTCACAAATAAGGAATGTTGGACTCTGAGAACTGATATAACCTTCCCAAAGTAAAATAATTATTGAGAAGCAGAGCTTGAATTAGGTCTATTTTAGAGCAAAGCATATGGATTTAGCTTTATGGGATGTGAATTCCTAAACCAAACCACAGATAGACAAGCAGTGTCAGGATTATTATAAACATGTACCCATGCATCTTTCCTACAAAAATGAGATGTTATGTTCTTCAGCATTTAATAAGTATAATAAAAGAATCAACTAAAAATAAGTCTGGCTAATTTGCATAAGTGGGTCAGTGTGTTTGCTAAGAGAGGATGTAAAACATAAACCACAGGTCACATCCTCTCTGTACATGACCAGTAATGCCTGACTCAGGAGGCTCATTTTATGAAATGGTGTGAGAAGCAATCCTTGTGGGTGTGTTTATAAAGATTTACTGTTTCCTCATTAGAATCAAAAAAGTTATCAGAAAATAAAATATACTCTAGTGAACTCCATGATTTGTTAACAATGAATATGCCGAAGAGAGCAGCTAAATAAATGGTCACACATAGTGTCCAGGTTGCGGGGAGGCTAGGTCATAGAATTGCCTGAATGTGTGAAAGAGACTCCTCACCTAAAACACTGCCTCCGTTCTTCCTGCAATACAATCCAGTCTACATTCACCTGTCAGAAACAATTAGGTCAAATGACTTCGGTCAGGATACACTATTTCTAAAGTAGGTTCACACTATCAGCCATCTCAGTTCTACTTTTTCCATTTCACCTCTGACTAGTCTTCAAATTGATTCCTGTTCACATAAAATCAAAGTTGAAAGTGGGGAAAATATGTAAAGATGCTTACACAGTAAGTTCTTCAAAGATAAAGTCTTAGCCTATGTATGTTTAATAGCTGACACTGACTAGGTGTTTAATAGCTGCTGGCTTTGTGCTCAAGGTTTACATCAATACAATTTTAATCACCCAAGAATACCAAGAACAAATACTATTATCTCTATTTTATAGATGAGAAAACTGAGACATGGTAAAGAAGTGACAGAGCAGGGTTCAGAACCACAAAGTCTAACTTAATGCCAGTGTTGGTAGACATTACATAAAAATGCCTCTCTCCAGATGGTTCCACTCATACTAGAAGAACAGTACTGAGTTTTCAGTAGACAAATCATGAAGAACTATCAGTTGCCAGAGAAGACAGACATCAGTGGCAGTTTGCTAACAGCTTAAGTAATGGAGATGCAGCAAGCCTGGGAGGTGCTCCTGCCAGACTTAAGGGCAAAGTCAATGATGCTCTCACTCTGTAGGTGGCTTTGAGGTCATGGTACAAAAGAAACTATCATATCGTACAGGGACTGTCCTTGCGTCATCTCCAACAGTCATTTTTTTTTTTTCATATCCCTTGATGTGCTCCCTGCTAGAGGTATGGGAAGGAATTACCCAAGGGCCCTTCTTGGGCTCTTTAAGAATGTTTAGTTTAGTGTATATGCAGCAAGAAGAATGGCAGAGGAACTTCCTAGGTAGGGCACATCGTCTGCTCTAAAAGACTGCAGACTGCTCATGTTAGCTCCCAAGTACTAACTTGGGCTCGAATAAAGATTCTCCAGCCCTAGAACCAGGGCATAACACCCCACCAAAAGGCAAGTGTTACCTAGAATGAACACAACTGGTAAGAGCATTTAAGTGATCAGTGTAAGAATTCACAAGAGCTTTCTGTGCTGTGCTAGTTACAGCAGTTTTTGATGATGGGGTTTGGAATTCTCCTGAAAGAGCCATTCCTGCTAAATATTGTGGCAGGCTCTCTCTACTGACTCACTATCTAGCAATCTAGAATCATAAACCCAAAGGCAAAAGGCACTTTTCCGATTTGAAGGTTTACCAATAGCTATTACTGTTGTCTTTGCTGGGGAGAAGGAAGTGATCATAGCAGAGAGAAAAGAGGGCTGAAATCAGAATAGGGCAAAGAAAAAGGGGGAAAAAATCAGGTAGCTAACTATAGGAAACTCTCCTGTTACCAGTATACATTAATATGCAAACTTTTAGTCTCTGACCAGTCTAAAATTATATTTACTGTAGCCATGGCATACTATTCTCTGTGAAGTTTTTTTTTTTAATTTTAAGCAGCTTTTAATTATTCCAATCAAATTAAATTAAGATTCCCATTTGCCATCACTTAAAAGTTGACACTGGTTTCATGTTGCATTTAAAATGAAATGTATAATTTTTAACTTGCTCCAAATTTAACACATCTTTCCAGTTTCATTTTAATTAAGTCTCCCCAAGTTACCATGTGCCACCTCAAAGTGACTCACTGCCCTCTTGTCTTGGGCTTTGTGAGTCTCTTAGTTCTGCCTCTTACAATGCTCTTGGCAAGGCTCTCTAGCTCTTTGAAAAGCCACTGACCCTGGGTCATGTACCCCTGCTGCCCCTCTCACAATACTCCCTACTATTCTATATATTTTATTTCTTATTATATATCATAGCTACTATTTATTTGTGTTATCTATGCTTACTTTGGAAAGATACTGCTAACCCAATGCCAATATATTCAATTTTTTTTTTAAATGTAGAATTATTCTGAGTATGGCACTCACAGTCAAGACATACATAACTATCAATATGTATACTCACTGGTAATCTCAGCAAAGAGGCAAGATAAGACATAGCAAAGAAACTAATCTATCCTCGTAACAGCATCATTTCTGTTCATAATCTAGTCAGGTGTTACCAACTACCAAAACTGTTCTGAGCACAAAATCTTACAAATAAGTGACACTAGAAGAAACCCCAAATTTACCACAAATCACCAAGTACAGCAAGCGCTATCCACAAGCATCCACAATAACCATTTTTATGATTCTCATAATCTTCACAAATTTGTGCACAAAGTAGGAGGACACAAGTCCAATCTACTACATTATACATGGCATCATAACATTACTATGCACATTATACCATTACTCTATTCCTTCCCTTCATCCAGACATCTCTTTTGGTCCCATGTGGTCTTCGTAGGGTAAAAAGAACAAGAAGAAGAAGAAAAATGCACAAAAATGGTGACTAAGTAGGGCCTCCCTAGGGATTAAGAGGTCTAGGGGTTAAGTCTCAGCTTTGTAATTGCTAAGGCCTGAATCTGATCTCCAGCCAGGGAGCTGACCCACGTGGCACAGCAGACCTCTCCTGTCTCACCCCTTGTTACCCTCAGCAGTGTATTTCAGTAAATGCAACTGTTCTGCTCCACATTCTGTCTCTGGTGAATCTTCTTACCCACAGCATCTCTGGTCTGTACTCAGTACTTCTACACACACACCAAAAATAAATAGATAGATAGATAGATAGATAGATAGATAGATAGATAGATAGATAGATAGATAGATAGATAGATAGATAGATAAAAATAAGTTAACTATTCACTGACTTGTAGGAAGAGATAGAATTGGAATCGCAAACCAGCTTTTCTAATTTTACATCCTAGTCTGAACATCTCATGTAAATGGAATCATGCAGCATGTGTGATTATGTGACTGGTTCCTTTCACCTAGCATAATGTTTCAGTTTTTTTTTTAAACATAAACTATCTTGATTTGCTCATTCAGCTACATGTTTCAGGAGGAATTCTGCAGGAGTGATTGAGCAATAAAGTAAACCAACAGAGCAATTTGAGGGACAGGCTTGTGGGGAGGAGTCCCAAATATCGTCCTTTGAACCATCTATACCGCATGACATCACTTCTCCACTGTCCTTCACAAAATACTCTATGACTCCAGTGAGAAGTCAAATAATGCAAATATAATATGCAAAATAATACATAATTTGTATATACCCAATGGGTAAAAGGATCAATAGGCAGCCTTAAAGAAATCATCACACATTTAACTATGAAAACAGCTTCATTTTTAGGAATTTGGCACAAAATTCAAATTCTACTTCATCACATAGTCTAATTAAACTCATAAGTGTTTCTACTGAAATGTTTATTGACAGAAGAAGATACTAGTTTTTATGGAAAGGTTTTCATCTTTTGTTTATTGAAAACCCCAGCCACCAAACTGTCCCAAGAAACCCTTCTAAATTCTGAAGACAAGTGGAGGGACTATTAATTAAATGTTTCATTAGTGTTTGTTATATAGTGAGCCTATTCATTTCAGCGAGGTCAAATTTATGATATAGCATAGTTAGGATTTTATGTGCTTTATGTATACTTTATGGTACATTGGGGCACCTCATAAAAAACAATTGTACAGCACATTTATGCTTTTTTTTTAAGGACTTGGGTCATAATTTAAGATTTTAAATGAGTGGAAAGGTTTATAATTTTTTTTTCCTCTTTGATTTTATTATTAACTATGAGAAGAACTAAGTTGATGCCAAGACCTTGATTGGAAGTATTTTCCCCAACTACTAAGTTGTTTCTTTGGGAAAAACATACCTCAATTTATAAGATGTTCTCAATGTAAGAAGTGAAGTTAGCATTATGCAGTTTCTTTTCTTTGTTTATTTTAGTTTGGCAAATGTAGGCTTTACATTTTATTTAACTGCTCTCTCCTCAAGCAAATCACAGACTTTGTCAGTTGCAGATACTGTATATTTTCTAAATGATAAATGGTGCGTAGTAGGTGCTAAAGAAATAGCTTTTGGGCTTCTCAGAATGAATATACACAAATAGGAGCAGATGTGGTACTCTTATTAGAAGGCAAAAAAATAGGGCATCACTGCTGCACAGGGAATCCAGGGCCCCTGATCAATCTTGTGGGGAAATCTGCTCAATTACTCAATATCCTCAAAGTGCCTTCCTCAAATGAGCACATTCAGGGGTTCAATCCATCTTCACTATGCTATGCCAGATGAACTGTTCCAACATCTAATTCTTTTTATAAAGCAGAAATGTTTCTCAAGCTCTTTATAGCTGATTGAACTAATTTACTGTGGAACAGGCAGGAGCCTATCTTTAGATAAATGCTAATCAGGATGTTAGTGCTCTCTTCGGTCTGACTGCCACTATTATGCTGAAAGGGAAGGTCAACAGCTAATAAACCCAGTTAACAAGCCATTCTGAACTTCACTTTAGCTTAACACTCTTCAAAGTTGCAGTCATTAAATCCATAGATTATTAGAAGCTGCCCTACTGTTTTCACTGCACACTAAGACAAACTTTCAGTACAGTCATTAATTGAATTAACATTGTCTAATTCAATTTTATAGAGTGAAAACTGAGACATGACCATGGGGAAGGCCTTCTCAAATGCCCTCATGATAAACTAACAGCAGTACATTCACCCAAGGTTCGACTTCCACTGTACAGGGACAGGAAACATGCCGTGCTAATGGATTCTTTTCCTGCACAGACCCCTCTCTCTTTCTTTCTTGAAAGCTTTCAACAAGTAAAAAAGAAAGGCATTTTGTGGCTGCCAAGAGGGTAGCTTTACATTTCAGAAAAGCCAGGGAGAAAACAGCAAGGTGATTTGTATTACAGTTCCACATAACTCAGGACTACAAAGCAGCCTCAGACAAGCAGTAGTAGAATCTCTTTTTAACAAGATATCACTAGGATAATTACTGCCACCTCCTAAGAGTAGAGATAATGAAGAACTTTTCACCATTCTAAAGTAAAAACAAAGGAAGCCAAATCTTATGGGAGACTAAAAACATTCCAATGCTATTAGAGTTCTGGGTGCAATAAGAAGTGCAGAAAGCTAGTTTAATCCACAGGTTTTTTTTTTTTTTAAGATTTATTTATTTATTCGTACAGAACTGGGGTACAGGCCAGAGATGTGGAGGGTGAGAGGATTCATCAGAGACAGAGTGGGGAGCAGAACAGGCAGATCGACGAAGTACATTGCTGAGGGGAGCAGCGGGCGTATCTGGAGAGGTCTGCCTTGCCATGTGGATCTCCTCCGGGGCAGGCAGGTATCGAACTCATGCGGAAGTGGCTTAAGCTTCTTTATGCTGTGCTTCAACCCTCTGTGCCACCAGGGAGGGCCCTAATCCACAGTTTTTGACAAATAAGCAACTCAATCCCTTGTCCTTATCAAGTATGAGAGGGGACTAGTTTATTTATTTCCCAGTGACCAGTAACCCCCTTCACCAGTACAAGGAGAAGGGTATTTGGTGAATTTTTTTTTTTTCAAGTAACAAACCAGCTGCTTTTCCCTATTTTGCTTATCTTTGGATATAAAAATGAGAAGCCTAAAGATGCAGATAACGCCCTTATTAAATTTCATGACATAAATCAGGTCTGCTTGTCCAAATTCATTATACTTGTTAATATAAAGTCTATTTATTTTGTATTAGAATAATAATTTTGAAACCATACAGAATTATTAAAAACTGTATAATGACAATAGGAGGTAACATTCATCATACAATTTCAATGGTTTCACTTCAAAGGAAACTCCAACGTCATCATGGCTATGTGATGCAGTTGGGCAGGCCCTGTTTTCATCCACCATGAATGACTGCTGATTTATCTGGATCAACATAGTGGTACCATTTCATTGCCAGTTACTGGTTTCAGTTAGTGTGAGAATGCAATGCAATTTGAGGACATAAAATACATGGAGAGTCTGCTGAAGTCTTTCAGGAAATGTGTTCATTTACTGATGAGGAGACAAACAGGTAAAGATAGTCAGCCTCTTTTTCCTGAGCTGGGGTGCCAGAAACTTTTGCAGCATGAAGCATTCCAAAACAATGGACAATTGCATGATGATTATGCAGTACATGGGGTTAGCAAATCACCATGTACCTGATTTTGTAAATAAAGTTTCAGTAAATCAGAATTATATTCATCCATTTATATATTGTCTGTGGCAACAACTGATGAGCACTATAATTTCAACAGACCAGTGAAATCAAATATATTTACTATTTGGTCCTATGCAGAAAATTGTTTCCAATCTCTGATTCAGATTCATACCTGGTTAATTTTATTCTGAATAGTTTACCAATTACCTGTATTTGAATATAAGTACACTTGTATGACAGTGACAAAAATCTACTGCATTTTATTAGTAAGACTTGAACCTAAGTTTTTAATAATTGTACTACATTTTCAGATGGATACAGATGAACAAGGCTTTTGAATATGGTGATTTAATGTGAAATAGACCAGTCTGTCAGAAATGCTGTACTAAAGCTGAAGTTTTTTTTTTTTTTTAAGATTAATTTATTTATGCATACAGAACTGGGGTACAGGCCAGAGGTACAAGGGCCATCAGATTATTCACCAGAGACAGCAGGGAGGAGAACAGGCAGAATGACAAAGTTACATGCTGAGGAGAGCAGTGGGTGAGACAGGAGGTCTCGCTACACCGTGTGGGTCACCTCAGGGGCTGGATATCGAACTCACACTGAAGCAACTGCCATTGCGCCATAAGGGAGGACAAAAGAGTGGAAGTTTCAATAGCAAAACATGTAATAATTTAAGAAAGGGTAAAAGGCCTCTGCTTCAGAGATTGACACCTGGCCTGTTCACACACAACACTAAGGCTTCGCCCAGCCTGCCCTCCAGTGGCCAGGTGCTAACTGTCGCGATGGATTCTCAGAAATGTGAATTAGGAAAATGCTAGGATGACAGCAAAAGGAATAAATAATAGAAGATTAAAAATAAAAGCTTAAGGATTCACATATAATACTAAACAAAAAATAAGGTTGATAAGGTTCCCAGAGAGATACAATGTAGAGGGAGAGGAAGCTGAATGAAAAATAAATGAAAATGTAGCCGTGTGCAGTGTGGTATGTGTGATGGAGGTCGGCTGAGGGAGCTATGGGGGGGAAGAGTAAGAAGATAGGGAGAAAATAAGAATGAATGTGGAAAGAAACCCAAGATCAAGACAAGGCCACAAAGTAAAGATAATATGACCTCTTTGGTTCCACTCCATGTAAGTGCTAAAGTAAGTACTAACATAAGGTTTTCCATACTGAAAGTTTTCTTACTATTAAAAAAATATTAAGGCCATTACAGTGAGTCTTGGTTCCTTGTGTCTAACGAAGGTGGGAGAGAAATAATACAATTCCCCTTATTTCTGTGAAGTCTACCTACGTTATAGTATGTGATTTAAGTATAACTTTGAGGAATCTCTCTCATTCATATGACTAGTGATAATCCAATTCTTCTCATATGATACTTCATTCCCTATGGGCAGTAGAAAAGTATCCATTCAGAATGTAGGTCTGACCTACTTCATGCCTTATTGCATTCTCACAAGTCATGAAATTACTTTTACAGAATCTCCTTGACAATGGGTATCAATATGTAAGAGGTATATTCCTTTTTACCTCATGTATTGAGTTTGGCTCAAGCATTGAGCAAGTTCCCAAGTTGGCTTGATGCTGCTGGTCCAAGGACCACACTGAGAACTAGGAAACATGAGAAGCCAAGAGAAGAAAAAACATTTAAACAAACATATGAACATTTAAGGGACAGCCAAGGAAGACAAGCCAAAATAAGCAAACCAAAGTAGGTAAGAGTGGTGCAAGGAGAGCAAGGCTAGGTTAAAGCATGAACACATGAGCAGGGAGTTTCAAGAAACAAGACATCACAAGGATCCTTGAGATAATTCAAAGTTGAAATACATAAAATTCCAACGTAACTAACAGTGAATAGCCCCAACAAGCCAGCACACCTTGGTATCTTCAGGGCTTCATGCCCAGGTAAAGTCCATCTCAGTTTCCTGCTGTCTCTCCATCCTTCCTCTGACCTGACTACTTACAAAAACAAAAAAAAAGAGAGAGAGAGAGGAGCAAAGGTATGCATGTGCAAATATATTCATGAAGAACATAATAATGTCTACTTCCTTTAAAATTGTCTCCCTCCCCTGCTAAGTGTAGTCTCCTCAATGATCCGCAGTCATCTGAAGTTGGAAAACTTTTCCAACTTGTCAAGACAAAACCCACTGAAGCTCATTTGTCAGAACTCACATTGGCATGGTGTAAGGCAAGCACCATTTACAAACATTTGAAATACTTCTTGCCAAGCTGCAAGAAATTGCCAACCCACATCTCCAATTAGGCCTTGGAACAACAAGTAAGCACTTCTACTGTGCATTTTCTGGTCTCCATGAACACTGCCTCCAATGTGTGCTACAAGGAGCCAGCCTCCAAGAGGGGACCTGCAGGGTGCTGCTCTCATTGGCATCCAATTCCATTTTAAGGTGCCAGCAGCCTAGCAAAAGTTGCTGGCAGTGACTAAAATTAGGCAATGGAAGATGGAAGACAATGGCTGGGAGCCATTACAAAGGAAGAGTATTAGTAGGTTTAGTACTGTAGATGAAGCCAGCTCCTCCTGTGAAACCCAGGGGATTGCCTCACCTTCCTGGTCAGGAGAATTCTGGCTGCACACCACCTTGTATGCCAGAATACAGTGCACTGCCCATACTTGTGGCTCAGCCAGTATTTTAAGTTGTTGCTGAAAGGAGGAAGCAATCCATCAGTGAGAGAAGCTGGCCAGAGGGCACTGGGAAGTGATCCTCCTTACAACTTTTCATGCCTGGTTCAGAAACTAATCTGTTAGCATAGAGACAGTAACTCCATTCCATCTTTTGAGTTCTCTAACTGAAAACCTAGGTTGTTGAGTCAGCATCCTGAACTGTGTATTTTTAAAATGAGCCTTCGTGAAAACTCATGGGCAAGTCATAATTTTCTGCTGAGTAAAACACTGCAAAAGAGCCAATCGTGATAATAAAGAAAGAAATAGTAAGGAGACAAGAGGGCACAGAAGAGGGGACATGAGCTGTGACAACAGACAAATCACAGTTTGAATCACGAGTTCAACCACTGAATACCTAGCAATTCTTTGAGCCTCAGTTTTAATACCTGTAAAATAAAAATGAGCCTATGAAGTCCACAGAAATAGTATAAACGCCACCTGAAATCTTGAATATAAAATAACCAATAGAACATCCAACATATAACAGATATTCAGTCTCAGCTAAGTATTATTATGATTATTCCCTTAGCTAAGTACATTAATGCTAATATCTCATAACCTTGGTTGTGTGTGAAGCTGAGGAAAAAAAAAAAGTTCAGGAAAAAAGGAAAGACACTGACAGTTAATTTTATGTGTCAACTTGGCAAGGATGTCACTTATTTAATCAAACATGAATTTTAGGTGCTGGTATAAAGATATTTTGTAGATGTGGTTAATATTTACTTTTAGCTGCCTTTAAATAAAGCCAACTACACTCTATAATAGAAGTGAGCCTCATTCACTAAGTTGAAGGATTTAAGAACAAAATTTAAGTTTCTCAGAAAAGGGAAAGATTCTGCCTTAAGACTTGCATCTTCAGCCAAGATTCCATCTTGCAGTCTGCCCTATACATTTTGGACTTGCCAATTCCCACCATCAAGCCGGCCAATTCCTTAAAATAAATATTTTCACAGTCTCTCTATCTCTGTGTGTGTGTGTGTGTGTATCACACAGATGTCACTTCTCTGAAGAACCCAAACTGATACAAAGATAGAACCAAAGATACAGACTACAGACCAAAAGATATAAAGACAAAGGAAAATAAATGGAAAAGGACAAGAGAAAAAAAATACATGAATTAGGAGGAACTATTTAAAGAGTGTGGTCCCTATAATTATTCTATGATTAATGGAAATGTTCACAGTACTGCCCTATGAACTCAAAAAGAGACACAAGAAACTTAAAGCAACATTCCATTACACTGTTTATAGTTTGATGGTAATTTCATCTAATACATGTTGATCTCAATTCATTAAATACCTGTTTCACTTTGCCAACTGTTTATAGGCATACCACTGCATCAAAATTGTATTAAGATTAATTGCATTTTAAGTTTAGTTTCTAATAAGACCAAAATGCTTTTTCATAAGCTCATCCCCTGCTATTTTCCTTAAAGGGAAGGGGGACTTATTGTTAAAATAAAACTTTCAAGAACCAGAATTTGGGATGGGGGCAGGGGAAGCCTGATATCAGTAGAAAGTGCGTATTTGTTTCCAGGAGACCTGTCTCACTGTTAAATCAATCCTCCCATGAGTTGTATAGCTTCTAATCTAAAGATATCTCATAGCCTTTCTAGTTTAGTCTCTAAGGTTTCTCTTCAGATATTATATGAAGGCATCACAGATCACAGGGCTGGATGGGAAATTATAGGATTCTGAGATTCACAATTTTTTTCTTTATGGGGCAATGTCCTTTTAATTGAGTGAAAATCTATTGGGTTAGAAGAATGTACACCCTATCAGATCTCATTTTAGCATACGTGCTGATGACCAAAGTCTGTAGAGGGACACAACCTGAAGAGGCATGCCCTAGTGGACATTCTTCTCTTCTATGTTTACAATTTTATTTGAAACCATTTTAGTGAATTTACTGTGTATTAATTTATTTCCAATCCTCCAAACAAAATCCAGAAAATTATGCCCACCACTATGCATAAATCCTCAGCAAAGTCCAGGTAGTCAATGAAAAGTTTTACACCACCTACGTCATTATCCCCACTTTGCAGATAAGATGACCAAGGCACAGTAAAATTGGCAGATTTTTCCATGATTACATAGTTAAACTGCAGGCATACTCCAAATCCTATATCATCCTGCTGCCTCCCATCAAAACACCGTCCACACTGCATATACAGTCCACACAGTAACAGTGACAGGGACCCATTCTGATCTTTAGAAAGGAATTTCTGGATATTCACCAGGAAGAGCAGTTTAGAATGCTAGGATAAACTAGCAAAGCTATCATTTAGTTCTTAAAGTGCTAATGAAAGTTGTTAATGATCTCACTGACTCAAAGTTCCCTGGTTCTCCAATTGATTAGAAATTAAGGAACATTTATCATCGGCAATAATGATCTTATATAACACACACCTCCTTAAGTCAAAGAACATCAAGAAATCACCAGAGAATTAACTGTACAAACATTTTCACAGTTAAGCTACATGAGAAGACAAAAGGCAAAACAACAGCACTGGGTCCACAGTGAATGTTAAGTCTCAGGCCTTTCACTCCCTTAATTGAATGACTAGTTTATTTAACTACTCCTTTGATGAGATTTAGCAAATCAAAAAGGTGTTAAAATCCATTAGCCCAACACTCACAAAAGTTCAGTGAATAGTGTCTGTGACAATAAACAATTGTAACACAAGCCTTTTCCCTGATACCAAAGATCTGCCTATCATTCTAAAATTGTGGGTAGCTGTGAGACTCTCCTTATTTTTCCTAGACTCTCCCTTCTCTCTGCTGTTTTGACCAATTATGGCAGATTGGGAAATATGTTGTTTAGTAGCCTCTTCTTACATCAATATTCGATTGCTTTCCATGTAAAACATGCTATTAGATTAATCAAAAATTGACTCTCACCACAAACACCTTTTAAATAGGTCAAATTAATATAGAAGTCCATGCACTTTGCCTCTATTGAACTGGGACTCTAAACCAGACATTAATGTCAGCATGCAGATTAAATGACATTAAAGGCATTTTGTCACCTACCTGCATTATCTCAATCTAATAATTAGCTAAAGGTCAGACTGATAAACCTATGTGTTTGAATCTATACTTCCTGTCCTTTAGGAAAGGAAATATAGATTCTAAGCAAGGCTGAAGACTCTAAGAGAAATTGGGTAACTTAAAGTCACAAGCCAATTTGGGGAGAAAAAAATAACAGAATTAAATACTACTTGGAATCAGAAATCCAGAAAGGCAAAGTAAGAATCAGTATAACCAAAGGAGGTGATGTAAGTCCTTAAATCTGAGCACCACAGTTTTTTACACAATCATTTTTAGTATCTACCCTTTCCTAGCAGATGATTGTACCTTTCCCACAAATTTTACTACAGTATTTGTTTGACTTGTATGTTGCAGTCACCTCCTCGAGGGATGGATTCTGGATGCCCAGCTGAAACAACAGTGCCTCTTTAATTCAGCGAGAAATAACTTTTTCTCCTTTGATTTCCTCTCCCACTCAGTTCACAATTCTCAATATAATCTAGTTAAAACAAAGATTAAATGCAGGACAAATTCTGATAAGTGTACTTGATTTCCCTTTTAAAAGAACAGGTTTATTAGAAAATTAAGAAAGAAGAAGAGACACACTTGCATCATCACAGGCAGGCAGGAGAGCTGTCCTTGCTGCTTTGCAAAGAGAAGTTTTCAAAAAGAAACACCTGCATAGTCACAGTAGGGTAAGAGATGCTAATTCTAATAAAGTTAAAATTAAGATAATTAAAAGAAAATTCAAATGGAAGAATATAAGAGAAGCTAGGGAAAGTTTCTAGAGCATCTTCTACAGGGAAGAAATTCTTGGTGTGATAGGGACTCTGAGTGCAGGAAAGAAGAAAGGGAATTGGGGATCAGCATGTGAATTCTACCTTATAAAAATGCAGGACATGGATACAATGGAACAAAGAAAATTTGTTCAGCAAGTGGTGCTGGAAAAACTGGGAAGCTACATGCAAAAAAAATGAAACTAGATCACTGCCTCACTCCAGTCACAAAAATCAACTCGAAGTGGATTAAAGACCTAGACATAAGAACGGAAACCATAAAATACCTAGAAGCAAAGATGGGTCAAACACTACACGACATACACTTCAGCGACATCTTTAAACACAGAGCACCCAACGCCACAATAGTGAAGGCAAAGATAAATAGATGGGACTACATCAAGTTAAAGAGCTTCTGTACAGCAAAAGAGACATTACTAAAAACAAACAGACACCCACTAATTGGGAAAACATTTTCTCACACAAAAGTAGCGATAAAGGACTGATCACAAAAATATACAGAGAACTGACAAAACTCAACAAAAATAAAGTAAACAATCCCATCAAAAAATGGGCAGTAGAGCTAAAAAGACACTTCTCCAAAGAGGAAATGCAGATGGCCAACAAGCATATGAAAAAATGTTCAACATCACTCATAATAAGGGAGATGCAAATTAAAACCACAATGAGATACCACCTCACCCCAGTGAGAATGGCACATTTTCAAACAACTAGCAACAACAAATGTTGGTGAGGATGTGGAGAAAAAGGAGCTCTCCTGCACTGCTGGTGGGAATGCAAACTAGTACAACCACTATGGAAAACTGTTTGGAGGTTGCTCAAACTGCTAAACATGGAGCTTCCATACAACCGAGCAATCCCACTCCTAGGTTGTCTACCCAAATGACATAAAAACACTGATTCAAAAAGATACTTGCACCCCCATGTTTATTGCTGCTTTATTCACAATTAGAAAGACATGGAAACAGCCCAAATGCCCAAAAATGGATGACTGGATTAAAAAGAAGTGCACATATATACAATGGAATATTACTCAGCAACCCCCCAAAAAAACACATACCTTTTGCAGCAACATGGATGGAGCTTAGAACTTAGTGAAATAAGCCAGAAAGAAAAGGGAAAAATACAGGATGGTTTCTCTCATAGCAGGAATATAATGGAGCAGGCGAGAAAATAACAAAAATAATGAACAAACATATACCAGAGACATTTTGTGGGGGTGGAGTGGAGAATGGGATAAAAAACGGGGGGGGAATGCACGGGATTATGGTGATGGCACACGGGTGACTCGGTGATGGGAAACCCACGGGGATTACAATTGAGATGGAAAAAAAAAGTACAAAATGATGTAAAAATAAACTTCTGTAATAAATAAATAAATAAATAAATAAATAAATAAATAAATAAATAAATAAATAAATAAATAAATAAATAAATAAAAATAAATGCAGGACATGGTACTTTGGTAGCAGGTGTGATGCAGCAAAATACATCTGAGGAAGTAGATATCTACTGCCCTAAATCATAATCAGTAATATAAGCCAATGCTACCTGGATCATTCAAAATATATTCAATTTCAAAAATTATACACCTTTGTGTAATATACTATGACTATAATGATGACCTTATGAACTGAAAAACTCTTTGCAGATTAGTATGAAATAGATAACTGTAAAGAGAATTTAAAGTGCAAACTATGAACAACTTCAAGAAGCGGATCTTCAGAGATGTTCCAGCTGGTACACAGATGAGAGTGGCAGAAAGTTCTTCAGCCAGAATGCCACAATTCTGATTTATTGATATTATAGTCTATTAAATGTTTTTTTTCTAAAACAATAGCAAGTGCTGATTTAGGAAAAGATATGTCAGTGACAGGAAATTGGCAAAGGTTTTACAGACAGAAATGGAGCCATATCCTATAAATAAATTAGTCTATGTGTTTGGCAAATAGTAGATATTAAACAAATACTGCCAGAAAATGCAACACAATCAAATTGCATTAATATTCTCATTTACCTTTCTCCCCAATCTATCTTGGCCATATGCAGTGTATCGTGGTTCAAATGTAACCACAAAGTAGGAAAATGCAAGCATCAGAAATAAGGGGATAATCTGCTAACCACATGAGAAACAACTATAACAGAACAATGTTTATGTGTCCCCTACAAAACACATTAAACTATGTATGAATTTTTTAAAAAATCAACATTATCATATGTCTAGCATTATTCTGAAAACTTGACTTTTACCTCCACAACTTATGAAATTAGTAGAACAGTTTAAGTCACAATGTTAATTAAATTCACCAAAGCAATAGAGAGAAGAGTCAGTACTAGACCCTGAAGCTCAAGCTTCAAGGCCAATGCTCAAGCCACTACAGTAGAAAGCTACTAGGAATGGCACTGACCCATCACTGATAACAAATGTAAGTGATTTAGGGAAACCAATGTGTAGTAGAACAGGAAAGGACACCCTCAAAAAGTAAAGTAAGTTTTAAGGTATTGTCTTTCCTACCATCAGCAACAAATCATGGTCGATTATAGGTATTTGGTGTGACTAAGGTGTAATCTATCATTTTACATTAGAATACACGTGAGATATAGTGAGCACTATCTGCTAATTCTAAGGAGTATGAAAAATTGATAATGCCATGATTTCTCTGGCAGAAAAGAGATTATATTACATAAAGAGATCTGAACAGGAATCAGATTTCAGCCTAAGTTTAGCAATGATGTTATCCTGAACAAGTCATTTTACTTCTATGGCTCTCAATTCCCTGATCAAAAAAAAATTAAAAGATTAAAGCAGGCTCTTGTTACACTTTTTAGTCCTAATGAGTTGTAATTTTGTGAAATCTAAATGGTCACTGATTTTAAAGATTAGTAAGCAGCACTTTGTGACACTAGGTATGTTTTCATTCCTTCCATTGTGAAAGTACAACTCAGTACATAAGAACAGCAAAAAAGGCAAAGAGGGCGCTCCCTGGTGGCTCAGCGGGTTAAAGCACAGCACTAAGAAGTTTAAGCCACCTCTGCATGAGTTTGATCCCCGTCTGCCCCAGAGGAGATCCACATGGCAAGGCAGATCTGGCAGACCTCTCCTGACCCGCCCGATGCTCCCCTCAGCAGTGTACTTTGTCGATCTGCCTGTTCTGCTCCCTGCTCTGTCTCTGGTGAATCCTCTCACCCTCCACATCTCTGGCCCATACCCCAGTTCTGTATGAATAAATAATCTTAAAAAAAATGGCAAGGAAAACGGATGTTAGTTTATCACTTAAAAACAAATATACTGTACTAATAAACTTCAGAGACAGTCCCATAAAGGGACACACACACACACACACACACACACACACAATTTTCTGACTAAACAAAGTAATCTGCATTTCAATGGGAGGCTTAGTGATGGTTTGATTTTGGGAAGCCACATGAGGCAGACACCAAGGAACTGAAATGAACACACACAAAGTAAATAAAACAACCAATCCTAGATTTTATTCTCAACCATTCTTATTGGCTCTCACCAAATGAATTCTGAAGGCTCAGCTAACCTATTCTCATGACCAAATTTCTTTCCGAGTTATCCACTTCAACATTACAGATAGTTCAAAATGTGATCACGTTTGAATAACAATTTTTTTAATATTTTAAAAATATTTTCATTTATAAAAAAATGTTAACGATATTATTGTTTTGAATCCTGTGGGCATTGTGGCAGTGACAGTCAATCTACCTGAGCAGAATGCCTAGTGTGATGAAGAGGACAGGTCAGTATGTTGGCCCTATGGGAGATGCTCTCTGCAGGGTGGGAAACCAATTCTATCGCCTGTAAGTAGTAATTCTTGTTTGCACAAGTCATGGGTATTCTGCCTTTTTGTGGAATGATAACATAAAGCTCTGAGGAGCACCACTCTGCCCTGCAGCTGTGGCCAAAATGCGAAGTTTAAAGGTTACTGTGATTAAGCACTAAGATTAATTTAGTCTCAGAAAAATCAATTCTACTAAACCACAAACCTCTAATTTACATACCATGTTAACCTAAACTTGATCTGATCAATGTAATCTGAAATTCATAATAATCTCTCACTCTTCCCTTCCCCATTTTTCCCTTTCTCTCCTCCAAAACAGTAACAGAAAACAATCTACATTTTTTGGCAAAGCTGACGGCTCAACAGTTCCATTTTTGACTTGATTATAAGTGATGAGAATATGGTAGATTTAGAATCCTATTAGTGGAGGTTTCAAAGCATTGCCTGGCCAAGGTCTATCACTTAAACCAGTTCAAAAACATATCAAAAGTTCTATTTACCTCCATACCATACCCATTCCCACAATAATACTAACAGTTTGTCAAGAAGTGCAATTACTTTCCTCCATGGTGGACTGCACAATGTATTAAAAGAAAGGAATGAGACCTATCTGACAGAAGCAAGGGAAACAGGACGAACTGCCCCAGACCCCTCAGACCAAACTACTATGAATTCCAGGGTTCTGTAGTACATTGTCCAGACCAGTAGAAGCCCACAGAAGCATTATCTTCCTTGTCACCTCATCATCCACCAAATCTACTCTAAATCATCAGACAATCCCTCTGATTAAATAAGAAAAGGAAGTACAATGTTACAGAAAACAATGAAGAAAATCATCCCTCAGGTAGCAATCATCCCTTAGTATTGTAACAATGTCAGTTACAATACCATGAAATTAACAATGAATATTTAGAATATTTAGGGCTGACAAAGTGACCCTCAACAAAAGACCACACACTCCCTCCTGCTGTCAGTCTAACTCAGATCACCCCATCATTTAGAAAACATCCACTTGACCATTGGAATTAGTGCCTATACTTTCTCCACTATAATATTTAGCAACTGCTTTTAGAGTGAGACCTATTTATACTTAACAATCTTCATAGAGTTTTTTTTTTAAAGATTTATTTATTCATACAGAACTGGGGTACAGGCCAGACATGCGGAGGGTGAGAGGATTCACCAGAGATAGAGCAGAACAGGCAGATCGAGGAAGTACAGTTGAAGGGAGCAGCCGGCAGGTCAGGAGAGGTCTGCCGCCCCATGTGGATGTCCTCCAGGACAGGCGGGGATCGAACTCATGCGGAAGTGTTTTAAGCTTCTCAGTGCTGCGCTTTAACCCGCTGTGCCACCAGTGAGGGCCCATATAGTTTTCTTAATATACTGAGACCTGCCATTCATGCTACAGAACTTTTTCTCCTGCACTAAAGCAACAGCTCACATTAAAACCAAGGAGTCTTGTTTGAGTCACCCAACTGCAACTGCTAGAATTCGGAACATTATTACAAATTTAAATTTTCAATTATAAATAACTGCAGACAGGGAGATGAGACATCTCTATAAGCAGAAATGCAGACTGGATAAATACAAAGTAGAAAACCATGGCTAGCAGAGATGCTAAGCAACATGAATGTTTACAGAATAAAATTCAGAAGGAACCAGACAGAGACATTTCTGAGCCATGACCAGTTAAATGCTTTACCAATTTTTTTCAAAAGGAAGTATAGATAATTCATTCAAGAATGAAATTTCATTTCATTTGGTGTATTATTCACAGTTCTATATTATTTCTTTGCAAGAACTGTCATGAAGACAATCCTTTCATAGCATAGGTTGTGTCATCTCAACTAATTATTTTTTTATTGTCCTCATAAAACTTCTGACTAAAGGATACTGTCACTTATTGAGGAAGTTATAATGCTATGTTATATGTGGTGGTTATGAATGTTACTTCACAATTCAGACATACCAGCTCAGGCACTTAGCTTCTGTCGGATTTTGTCATTATTTAACCTCAACTTTTATGTATTCACATCTATTAAAAGTGGAGATAGGGCTCTCCCTAGTGGTGCAGTGGGTGAAAGCACAGCACTAAGAAGCTAAAGCCACTTTAGCATGAGTTCAAGTCCCGGCCCCAGAGGTGAATCACATGGAGCAGCAGACCTCTCCTGACCCACCCACTGCTCCCCTCAGCAGTGTGCTTCGTTGATCTGCCTGTTCTGCTCCCCATTCTGTCTTGGGTGAAGCCTCTCACCATCCCTGCACCTCTGGCCTGTACCTCAGTTCTGCATGCAAAAATAAATAAATCTTAAAAAAAAAAAAAAAGTGGGGATAATGGAGACACTCCTGGTGTTAAAGCACAATACTAAGAAGCTCAAGCCACTTCAGCATGAGTTTGATCCCTGCCCAGAAATGATCCACATGCACGGCAGACCTCTCCTGACCCACCCGCTATTCCCCTCAGCAGTGTACTTCATTAGTCGGCCTGTTCTGCTCCCCACTCTCTGGTGAATCCTCTCACCACCCCTGTACCTTTGGCCTGTACCCCAGTTCTGTATGCATATATAAGTCTTTAAAAAAAGTGGGGATAGGCCCTCCCTGGTAGCGCAGTGGGTTAAAGCACAACACTGAGAATCTAGAGCCGCTTCTGCATGAGTTCGATTCCCGCCTGCCCCAGAGGTGACCACATGGCGTGGCAGACCTCTCCTGGCCCGCCCGCTGCTCCCCTCAGCAGTGTACTTCATCGATCTGCCTGTTCTGTTCCCCACTCTGTCTCTGGTGAAGCCTCTCACCACCCCTGAGCCTCTGGCCTGCACCCCATTTCTGTATGCACAAATAATAAATCTTTAAAAAAAAAAAAAGTGGGGATAATGAGATCACTTACAGTTCATTGAGTTTTTATAAGGACTAAGTGAGCTCATGTATTTAACACATTATGTGGCTCCTGGTAAGAACTGAACAAAATGTTTACTGCTATTATTAAACCTCAAACAATGTCATAAACATAGGTGATAGAAGGACAAATAAGTTTTGTCTTCAGAGATTCTCACATCAGCTCTTGGTCAAGATAATAAAGGTAAGTGTAACAAGATTTTAAGGGGAGTAGGAGGGAATAGCAGTCACCAAATATCATCTCTTCGCACTTCAGATAATGTTTGTTTTTAAGAAAGCAACTGACAACTGTCATCATCACAACAGTTAGATATCAGATATAACAGTTAGATATTAGATATTAGTTAGATATTAGGATTTCTGAGAGACGTAAAAAAAAAGTTCATTATTTTCTTGTTCTAAGAAAATGGCAACCATTTAGAATTACATGTATTGTGCCTGCCTAAAGGGAAGACACCCCATAACCACAAGCAGCTTATTTGAAGCCACTTACAGGTACAAGCCTCAGAAAGCTGGTCCATGCCACTTACACATCTCCTGGTAAAGTATGCTGGGCCAAGTACTCTGAACATCCTGTGCCAGCACCAGGACAAAAACTAATGAACAAGGTCACCCAAGCTGTTATCTTTCCTACTGTTAGATGTCACCTGAAGAAGTGTTACATGTGACCTGAAGAAGTGTACATGTCTTTGTGTATATAAAGGAATCAAAGCCTCAAATATAAGTATAACTATTCTAAAAGAAGATAGAGAAAATGATTACAGCATTTAAAACTATAGGCATCAATACTGAAACCTTGATTCAATGAACAAACATATTTTGAGGACAGAACAAAATACTGCAGTGTGCACCAGGAGCTGTGAAATGAGACAACATATTTCTCAGCAGACAGGTTTTATTTTTAAATATTGTCTCAAAGCCATCCCAGGCAAGTAAGAGGTGAGAGGAATGATTTTGGCTGGATATATAGGCTATTTGTTTTTAATCCTTCCAATTACTTAAGGAAAATGCCTCATTTGGTAATTATTGGATATTAAATGTTTGTCTAAACTCCCTTTTAACCTGAGAGTAGACTTCAGTATCAGAGCTGTCTACCAGGAGTGGAATCTAACTAGAATCTCAGAATATTTTAATTGTATTATATTCATTTTACAATTACTTTTTTTTTTTTACACCAAGTGATACTGGCTACCTCTTTATTGTAGTAACATAATGTTTCTTTTTTTTTTTTAAGATTTATTTATTTGTACATACAGAACTGGGGTACAGGCCAGAGGCTCAGGGGTGGCGAGAGGCTTCACCAGAGACAGAGTGGGGAGCAGAACAGACAGATCACTGCTGAGGGGAGCAGCAGGCGGGTCAGGAGAGGTCTGCCGCGCCATGTGGTCACCTCCGGGGCAGGCGGGAATCGATCTCATGCAGAAGTAGCTTTAGTTTTTTTAGTGCTGTGTTTTTAACCCGCTGCACCACCAGGGAGGGCTCATAATGTTTCCTTTTAAATAAATGTGTGTGTGGAGGAGAAATTAATCATTTAAGAAAAATATGCATAATGAACAATTGTAGAGATGAAACTAAAATAACAGAAGTTGAATAGGGTAGCAAAAGACCATCTACCAAGTTTGAAAGCTGAAGACTCCCTCTATGCCACCCCTTCAATTATGTTAAACTTTCATTCTGCTGCCCATTAATCTCATTAGGAGACAGTGGAAAGTGGAATGTAGACAAAGGGGCATGGGTCAAGTGTGAGTAGATAAAGTAAGTAAATGCTCATTCCATCATCCAATCTAACAGTTCTTTCTCTAAATAAAGGACTGAGGAGAGACGACAATGATTCTGGCTTAAACAGAATTCCAAGATCCCAGGGTGGTGATCCTTGTCATCTCTTCTTCTGGGTGCTCTGAATTTAATAAGATGTGAATTTCAAGGGACAGGATTTGTGTCTACAGCCCATGTGAGTCCTCAAGGCTCAGGGAGTCAGTAAATTATTGCCACCAGCCTTAGGAAAGGAAGCAAGTTTTCAGGCACAGAAAGACTAACAATCAAACCATATTCATTGTATCACAGGTAGGTACAGCTGCAAGCCTGAGGCACAAATAATCTTTCAGTTTGCAGCTGTATCCTCCATTTTCACCTCTTGTTGCACCAAACTTTAAAGAGAATTCTTCCATTAAGTGTGTTTTCACTGAACTGTGTTAGCTCCTATAAAAAGAAACCATATGGATTTTTTTTAAATAAAATGTTCTTTCTTCTAATTTCTCTATGCCTGCAAAACATACACATGCATGCAGTGTCTTAGTAAAAAGAACTCATTTCCTTATATCTAAATCTAGAAAATCTTGCTAACTGATCATATTTTTATTTTAGAGTGAATGTAAATATCTTAAAATTTTAAGAAAAAACATCATCACATACTCATTATGTCACAGATTTTTATTCAACTGAGGTGCATGAGGAATATGTTTCCTTGATGTCAGCATGGTGTGCTTTCAAATAATAAGCTTCATCTGGTCTTTCTGGTCATGAAGACAAAGTGCCATTCAGTGTGCAATGACCTAAAAAGGATAATGACATTATCTTCTACATAGGGTCCTTGAAAAATCTCACTCCTCACATAATGAAGGAGGTAAGTCTATATCCACAAGGAAAGGAATGTGGGTAATAAAGTAAGGGAAGGGTCAAGGGAGAAGTGGAAAAGGAAGGGAGCAGAGAATAATAGTGGAAGTAGAGCAAGTGGGAGAATGCAAGGACATGAAAACAAAACAAAACCAAAAAGTATGAAGAATTCCTGGTTTCAGAACACTCAGTACCATAAAGGCCCAAATTTTCACATGATGTGTTCCAGAAAATAGATTTTAAAATCCTGCATGAGCTAAATAAACTGACATCTTTATAAAGAGGACCTCTTTTCAGAAAGCTAATGTGAACCGTACAGGTAGATGAAAACTGCCCTAGATGTGAAGGGCCAAGGGCTCAGAGAACAGTGCCCAACAGCTAGTCTTGCTTGTCTGCCCCTTCCAAATCCTTGCCCTAGGAATCCAGTGAGAATACCAAATCTCTGCATCCCTTCCCTCAGTGGATGTTCCAACTGATAATTGTGGGAACCCAGCACATAGTGAGTGAAGATGAAGATGGAGTGAGAATGTACAGAGACCCTTTCCAAATAGCAGTTCGAACAAAGCAAGCCTATTCCCATTACGCCTCACAGTAAAACAATAAGATTAAGTTCCTCAAGCAGAAGGGCTAAATGTCAATTTCAGAACTAAGGAGCTCAGTATAATACAAATCTTCATTTGATCGTTTTATCATCCAAATGAATGATCAATCATCTATAGCACATCTCATATAGCTGGTCAGTTAAAAGCATAGGTAGGAGTCTGGGACTTGTGACTGAGGTCTGGCGTGGAGAACAGTTTCCATGGGAATGAAACCTTAACCTTTGGAGTTCAGGCAAAAAAAAGGGCTGATTACATGCCAAGAAAAGATAGCTTAAACCAATGCTCATATGTAAAATAAATATAAAATAAGCAGGGCACAAAAGAGTTGAATTGCATAGCACATGATAATTTTTCAAAGAATTAACAGACAAAAGTGAATTACCTATCAATAAATAATAAAATAAAGTTTCATCTTATCCAGTTATTAAAATAAATTCCAGATTTTAATTAAAATGTTAGTTGTAAGCAATAAAATCATGGACTAAAGGAAAATTGAGCAAAATCACTGCTTTGTTGAAGAGAATTTGAAAAGAAAAATACATGGGTATCTATATGTGTGTGTGTGTATATATACAGCGTGTGTGTATATATATATATATATATATATACACACACGCATACTTGAAAGATACTCATAAAGTACAAGTATTCTGCTGAAAAATAAGAAGTAATAGAAGGAAACATGTTTAAAATTTGACAAAGGGCTAATGCATTTAATATAAGATGAATTTATACCAAAAAATTAATTTGTCAATAAAAGCAGCACCATAACATAAAAAAATACATATAAAACAATAGACAAAGTATTTAATGTCTCTCACCCTTACTTTTCTCTTGTCTAAAACTAAGAAAACTGGATTTTAAAGGATTTACATGTGCATTAAAACATGTAAAGCATTTATAAGTTGACTGTCATATAATGGATGCTCAATAAATCTTAGCTATTGATATCACCATTAGAACTATTACCAAATTCGTTCTGGAAAGTGGCCATTTGTAAGTATACATATAAAGCATACAAAAGAAACAAAAGCACACACGACTGATGAAAAGATATCTATAAGGAAATATGACAAATTTAAGAGTAATTATCAGTTACAAATGGTTTTTACATTTTCTGCTAACATTTTCTTTGCATATTCTAAGTTTTCTGCAAAAACAATGTTCATTTTATACCTAAGGAAACTATTTTTTTTAAAAAAGCAAAGTGTTCTATGAGGTTTTCTAAATTTTCTATTACAGCAAAATATAAAGAAAATCAAAGTTACTTTGAGCAAGTATCTTCTCCATGTGAAGTACATTTTCTGCATTTCTTTGTTAACATTTTCACTAACAAATCTAAGAAAGGCATTTAAAGCAGTAGGTGTCAAAAGAGCAATTAGAGGTAACTAGCCATGTGAAAAGCTAGTCTTTCACCTGTGCCAAATTTTACTTAACTGAAACCTAAGGAGGCATACAAGGAAGTCAGAACTCAGAGCTCTTCTGTTGAGTTCAGAGTAGAGAGAAAACATGGTCAGAAATCATGAAATGAGCAGATTCTTGTGGAAGTAAAGCTACAGAGTTCACTATCTGTAGACCTCCCCTTTTACAGAGTAAAACCTTAGAAACAAAATGGCTGCAACAGAGATGTGATTGCTAAGAAGATTTCCAAAGCTATGACAAAGCATGCCGTGAACAGCCTCCACTCGATTCGCCCTGCTCTCTCTCTCCCTGACCCTGCTAGTAGGATGACCTAAGTGACAAGGGCATTTGATCATTTTATGAAGGTACCACCCAAGAAAACTTCTTGAAAACTGGGGAGGAGGGTATCAAAGCTCTTATACCATCTGTCTGTGGAGGGGGGAAACACCTAACAGCTGGTGCAAGAGTAGCAAGATGTTGGTCCTGGAAGTGACAAGATGGGAAATGACAGGAAACAGCTTTTCACTCCTCCAACAGCAAAAGAAGCATGCAGCCTGTGTTCCAGTGTTTGAAAACCTCCAGATGCTGCTCTTGTCTCACATTTCCATATCTTTGTTCAGACAACATCTGAAAGCCTGCCTTTCTTTCTTCAAGCACTCTCTTTCTTTGGAGGGACATACAAAGCTATCAAAAACAGGCTTCCTTCTCTCTCTTACAGGCAATGTGGAATGAATTTTAAGCGACACAGTGGAAGAAAAATATGTACAAATAGCATCACCTGAACCTCTGAGAAACTTTTTCCTGTGGTCATTTTCAAGAACTTAGTATGTGTTATTGTTTCTGTCATTTTAGGAGTTTAACATTAGACTTGGGATAGAACATTTAAGCTGAGGAATAAAAGCCCTACAATGAGCAGTAATGAAGAGATGAGGCACTCTATGCCCCAACTGACCACCTGGAAAATTGGGGGCCATTACCTTTTGCCCACTGCAATGAACACTACCACATGCCTGTACTTCACTTTAAACATGGCTTATGAAGTCAGAATGGAGGCCATGTTATAAGCAATATAGAAAATCCAATATCAGAATTTCAAAGAGTTGGCATATAATATTTATCACATAGTGTCATTTCAACTTGTCCCATATGCTAAACACATAAAACCAATGTTCTAAGAACTATGGAAGATGCACCAAAAAAGATAATAAATTACACTGAATAAGCTTGAAAATTTTATTTGATGCCGCAGATCACCAGGTCTTTATGGTGCTTCCCAACACTCTACACAGTCTGGCCCTTAGCTTCATCTTTCTGACTTCTACTACTTATACCACCCCTTATACACTAATATCTAATCATACTGCCTCTCCTTGAAAGTTTGCTTCTGCCTCAGAGTCTTTGCAGTTGCGGTTCCCTCTCCTTACAATGCCACATTCTTTGCTAGTCTCATGAGCCATTTCCTTACCAGGTTTCAGGGCTAACCTTACCTGACTAGGGATGCTTTCCTGAACATCTTATTTAAATAGCAGCAGCCCATATCTTAACACTATTTCATTTACCTACTCTATTTTTCTCCATTAGTTATTATTTCACCTGACACTGCTTGTATTTTATTCGCTTACTTATATATTGTCTCTCTCCCCCTGTAAGAATATTAGTTCTACAAGGACAGAGATTGTAGGCTGATGTATTCACTGATAAATCTCTGGCATCCAGTTTGGATCACAATAAATAATAAGTTTTTGAAGGATAAATAACAATTTAAAATTACAAATGAAAACACAGGTAACAAAGAATTCATTTTAATTATTTTAAATAATATATGAACAGTTGTTTTCTATCCTTTACCATATGGACATTGCTAACAAATATTCCCTTATTGAGTCATGTAAAAAAAGATGTGCTTGGTGGAATAATTGCAGAATAATTACTGAAATTTTACAAATATTAAAACTGTGCATGAATGAAAAAAAAAATTTAATGAAGTGAGTACAGGACTAGGTTCTTTGCTTTTCCCAGTATCCTAATCTGCCTCACGAGTATGTAAAATCATGCTGTAGTCCACTTTAATAATTAACTGACCCACAAAATATGATGTCCACTACTTCTGACCTAAAATAGTTTAAAAATTTGCTTGATACTGTTTACACACCATACTTTAATTTAGAACCACATAGAAAAACTTAATTTTATATGACACTATCATTCAACAACAAAAATGCAATAATTTAGTTATGTAACAAAGCAAGACATTAAGTACTGATATGAAATAGCACCACACTCTATAACTCAAAGATACACTCAAAACCAGGTGTCCAGAACCAACAATGATGTGTAATCACTGAGGCATGCACAGCAAATGGACTGGCTGCAAAACTGTTCCTGTAAACAGTGTTTGCACTGGATGGTGTAACATCTACAGTGTAAACAGTGCCTACATCTTCATCTAATGACAAACATAGAAAAGTAGATTTGTAGTCATCTGTCAATAAAACATGGAATTACTAACATGCGACTTGAATCCTAAGGGCATGCTAGATTAAGAAAAAAATGGACACTGACTCTTAAAAACATGATTTAACTTTCCTCTCTATACTACCTTCTCCAATTCATCCTGAGTTCAAGAAAAACACAATGAACCAGTTTCCAGGCTCATATATCAGTGCTCCTGTTCAATTCCAGAAGATGCTTTTCTATGGTGCCTCATCTTCCTTTATATAAGCAAAGTGCTGCATGTGTTCTTTTCTGAGGCCTCTTTATTTTCTGTAATGCCAAGTCATATAATTAAATATTCCATGTTATATTATACATATGAGAATTTCTATCTTGAATTTGCCCTACTTATCTCAGTCCTGATTCATACATATTTATTAGGTGTCTTCTTTATGTCAGGAGAGTACTTGGTCCTGAAGAAATGGATAAAATATAATTATTTACAGAGATGTTATGATAAATAGATTCTGTCTTTAGAACAATCCGTAATGCACTTTCAAAAATGTATAAAACTGAACCTTCAAATTTCGCAAACTAGCAAACTTTCCATTTTTTTTTCAGATTACAAAGGTTCATTGCTTTAAATAATCATGTATACACAATAACAGAGAAAGAGATAAATGTACAACCTAGACATGAAGTGACCTGACTTCCATTTCCTGGAAATAAATGTTGATTATTAACAATATTCTTTAATTTGTTCTACAGATTCTGTCCCCCATGCATATACCAACACTGCAAAGCATATTTATTGTAATTTGTAGTTAAATATATTTTAACTGCTGCATTTCTATATAATTTCTTGATTAGTGTTCTATTGTGAAATTATTTTAAAACTGATCCTATACAGAGATCAAAAATAAAGAAATACAATTTTTTTTTTAATCTGACCCTTACCTTTGGAATTACAGACCGTAGAATGGCTTCCATAAGTACAAAAACTTTAGAGAACTGAATTAAATCCAAACACTTTATAAAGTAAGTATTAATTCCCAGGTTTCAAAGGTGAAAGTAATGAACAGGAATCATGATCTCTTAAGTGCCAGATGAATTGTAGAGATAGAGGGAACCTATGCCTCAAATCAGAGTAAGATGTTCTAAGTGGATAATAAGTAGGTGTTTCCAAAAATCAATTTTAAAATATTGTGCTTCTAAGTCTGCCAAAACCTCAGACTCATAATTTTCATTCTAGTATTTCCTTACTATTTCTACCAATGAAGTGTGAGATAGTAAGAAGCCCTACTTGCACTGATCAATTTTATAGTCCCTTAAACTTGATTTTTTTTCTAGTTCTTCCTAGTTTGCTATCTTTTATAGAACAGAAAATATGCATTTATAAATTCTGAGTCTCTTGATGGCTCATCTTATACACAGAGGGGAAAAAACATAGAGAACTACATTTTTTAAAAATTTATGACATGGTGAAGCAGGTGAATAACATGTCTCACTCCATGAAAGTTTGTCCTGTCAGTTTCTTAAGCTTTCATGAGGCTACCAAGATTTTCTGTTACCCTCACTGAGCATCTTATAACTGCTGATTACAAAAAAAAAAAAAAAAAAAAACTTTCAGTAAGTTAAATGTCTTTAACCTCTCTGAAAATTCTGTGAGTGCAAGTTTACCCTTTCTTACTTCATGTAGCATTTTTTTTTAAGATTTATTTATTTGTGCATACAGAATTGGGGTACAGGCCAGAGACTCAGGGGTTGCGAAAGACTTCACAAGAGACAGAGCGGGAGCAGAACAGGCAGATTAACGAAGTACACTGCTGAGGGGAGCAGTGGGCGGGTCAGGAGAGGTCTGCCACGCCATGTGGATCTCCTCCGGGGCAGGCGGGAATCGAACTCATGCGGAAGTGGTTTCAGCTTCTTAGTGCTGTGCTTTAACCCGCTGCGCCACTAGGGAGGGCCACTTCATGTAGCTTTTAAGAGCTCTAAGATTTCACAGCTATTTGGATATTTTGATTAACAGATCAAGAGTGATTTATAAATAAGGCAAAATGCGTTAACTGTGAAAACTAACCCTACTGCCCCAATTTGCAGCACATCTTACCTTCGATTGTCCCAACTCTTCTGCCCCAACCACACACAAAGTAGTTACATAACTATCTCATCCCAAAATCTTATTACGGACACAGAAATACCATTAGCTTTATTATAGTTTAATATAAGTCACTGACTCACTGTCAACAAAAATTATGTCATCTGTCTCAATTTTCACAGCTGTATTTTCAAGCATAAATTCATCTTTTGTGCAAGTAAATCTTATCCTGAGCATGGCTCAGGTCACCAAAATCCAGGTATATCCTTTTTCTTCTCACCCACTATAGGTATGATCCCATGCACTTTGCTATCATTTCAAACTGTATCTCTATTCTAGTCTAGACAAATTTGAGCAAAACAGAGCCAAGGACAGACATTTACAGAATGATCCCAGAAGACTGTCCAGAGTAAAACAACTTTTCTTTAATGAAGACCTTGGAAAGCTATAAAATTAATTATACAACATGACAATCACAGTGTCACCTAACCTACATTTTTCCATTTGTTTACAAAATGTTTACAGACAACCAAACCATAAATCTAGCTGAAGTGCAAATGAATTGCATCCATGACCTCTGAGTGAAACAATCAGTACCTGTACTGAAAGAAGAAATTAGTGAATTCAAGCTGACTTTCTTTAAGCACGCTACTTACTTTTTTCACTTGTTTTGGGCATACTATCTAGAATCCAAGTAAAGGTTACAGAATCGATTTATTGTTCCAGTTAAAGCCAAACACCCTGCCTCAAAGATGACAATGAGTCTATAACTCATTTGCATCAGGATCCAGGAGTCCTTTTTCTAGGTTCCCTTAGAACCTATTCTTCTACCTTGAAGCTTCATCTCATCCGTCAAATCCACTGTTTATTCAGAAAGTCATTTTTCTTTATGGACAGATCAAATGCAAATAATAGAATTAATGAATCTTGTATTCTGTGTCATCCAAAAGGACACCAATCATTATACACAGTAATCAACATTCTCATTAAATTAAAGGAGTCCTAACATTTTTAATTTTTGACATTTGTTAGTACTAACTCTTTTTTTAGCCAGCACTGAATAAGTCTCCTGATATCTAGAAGTTCACACTTAAATTAAGCAAGCTTTCTGTTGTCAGGCAGACCACACTAATGCCAATACAGAAGGCTAAGTTGAATTCCAAGCTTCTGTCTAGTCCTTAGGAATTGGTATCCTGGCCAATGAGCATACAGTCATTACCAAAAATTTTGTCATTGTTTTAAAGAAGGCAGGGAAAAGAATAACCCCCTATAATCAGATTTGTAGAAACACTGGTCAAAAAACTGGTGCCATCTGCTAGTCTGGATAAAAGCAAAATTAAAGAGATAAAGATTGAAATGGGGCAGTAGGGGTTTGTTTAGTCATCTGTTCTCATTATTTTGATCCTGTTTTGTGTTCAATTTAAGAGTATTATAGAAAGATACATATCTATCCAAATAGAAAGATAAAGAGAGGAGACTGTTTAATAATCCTCTCTTCTTTCTCTTCATTGCAAAGAATTCCCATAAAACTTCTAGATGAAGGAGAAGGATAACATTCAACTGTGATGAGGGCCTATGAAGGTATTTTCTAGTGTTTCATAGAATTAGCTGTCCCACTGCTGATCTTTCAGTTTGGTAAATTAATTTAGTTTATACAACTGTATACACCTAACATTTTACCCATAATGACTTGGCTTAGTTCTTTACAGGAATATTTAAATACTAGTGTTGAGGACAGGTTAAGGGATATATAAGTGTAGCACTATCTGAGGAGGCCCTTGACAATGGATATAAAGTTGTTTTTGATTACACCATTGTCTAGTTCTCTGACTAAGTCCTACCTTCCTGTCCTTTGCAAATTATAATCGAGTCATTTTATTCATTTGTAGTTCCCTGAATATACCAACCGAAACAGGCTTCTTTGTACAGATAGTCCTATTATAATGTGTATTTTACAAATATGAATTGGCTTCAATGCAACTGATATAGCAGGGAGCTACTGATACAATATGAATTTTGCATTTGCTTGTGTATAATTTTACATGCAAGAAATACTGGGTGAACTCAGAATACTGCACCACAGTAGAACAGAGCTGTATGGTATGTAAGAATGCACAAGTATACACCTCCAAGGTAGACCAGTTATGGCAGTGCACTGTGTGCATGAGTCGCTCCCATCAACATCTGGTGTTAACAACTTCCCACCCATTTCAGATAACCCTGCTTCCACTACTTAACAATAACTCACAAGTGCAGCCCCTCTACCACCCACTTATGCAAGCAATCCTGGGGTATCTGCTAATATAAAATGGCATTTTAATGTAGTTTTCAGTTACCACTTAACATGTAAAAAAAAAAAAAAAACTGTGCTATTACATTCATAAGGTTTCTACACTTTACAAGTCAGACCTGCAACAGACACATCTTGCTCCACACAAAAATAAATAAATAAAATAAAGGTGTATCACTGTTAAGATTTGCTTTTGTTTCCTCAGCAAATAAACTTACTTTATTCCTCAAGAAACACCGAGGGAAGGTGGAGAAAATTAATTTAAACAACTTATACACTTTTGAGGTAGATTTTGATAGAAAGTAACAACTCATCCACATCCTACCTCAGATTTTAATATATAATCTCCTTTTTCCATCTGTTCTTTACCATAAATGAATTTAACAAGGAGCAAAAATAATGCCTTTGTTTTACAATGCCAGAAACAAAAGCCAGAACTAAATTAACCTTTTTCTGAAGTCCCACAAGTGATTATAGTACAAGTGAACCTCTAATTCATGTCTTCCATTGTGTACACCATTCATTTCCACATGTTGACCAATCAGTTAAGTAAAAATTGATGTTGATGATAAGATTATGGAACATTGAGATTTTATGTTTTGAGTTCAGATACAATTTATTTGTTAGTATACATATATATACATACACACCTAAAGTTCCCCCTTCTTTCCCTTCAAGTGTCAGTTATATAATCATATCCATCACAGATTACAACTAGGTCTGACTTTATCTTGATTTGTGAGACTGTAAATTTGTACCACAGAGGAAACAGATACAAACAGGAATAGCAGAGTTAGCTTGCAGAGTGCAGTTCTCCTTGCAAGGCTGGAATCCTCCAGACACATGACAGTGGAGGTGCTTTCTGTGTAACATGAATTCCTTCTGAAAACTCCATGGCTTATTTGTAAGGAAGTACAAAGAACTATTTGCCTAAAAAAACATCTTATGTTCCAATTGCCTGCCTTCTGTATCTCAATTTCACTTTCCAAAGAATAGCTTAAAGGGCCTCCCTCATGGTAGAAGGGGTTAAAGTGCAATGCACTGAAGCTATCCACAGCGACTGCAGCACTAGTTAGATCCCAGGCCAGGGAGATGGGTCACAAGGTGCAGCAGACCTCTCCTGACCTACCCAGTGCTCCCCTCATCAGTGTATTTCAACAGATCTCCCAGTTCTGCTCCCTACTCCCTCTCTAGTGAATCCTCTTATTCCCTGCACATCTGACCTGGACCCCAGTTCTTGTGTGCACAAATAAATAAATCTTTTAAAAATACCTTAAGATGTATGTATGTTCTATTTTCCTGTTTTATCCATTAGAATCTAATCTCCATGAGAATAGTCTATTATATTATTATTATTGTTATTGTTATTATTATTATTATTATTATTATTATTATTATTATTATTATTATTATTATTATTTAGTTTGGATGTTGCCACATCAATGCTTAGAACAATGACATCTGGTAGGATTTCGCATACATATCCGTTGAATAAATCAATCAGTGCATGCACACATGGAGCTTCATCATGAGGATGAAGTTAATAAATTCAAATGCATGGAGCCAGGCACCTTTAAGCAACTTCCTCAAATATCTGAAAACTAAAAAAAAAAAAAAAATCAGTAATCATCGCAGGCAAATGTGGTCCATTCAAGTGGTTAGACACAGGTACTCTCCTGAGAATTATTTGACTTACAAGAAGTATTGTTTTTAATGTGACTGTAATTTATACTTAGTTAAAGCAAGTTTGTTCCACATCAACATTTCTATAAGGAAATAATAGCCAAATCATTCACTGCAATAACAGTCCCTGCAACAAAGCCCCAAGATATGGGAAGCAGAGGGAATTGGGTGAATTCAAAAATAATCCACAACCGAGACAGCAGGATTTATGAGCAACAAGTGTTCCACCACAAACTCTCTAAAAATGACAGGCTATTAAATTGTTTCTGCTCTCCAATTCACTCAAAGCCCACCCAGGTCTATAGGTGAATAATAAACCTTAAGTGCCAAGCACAATCTCTCTTTCCACTGAATTTAACAAAATGAAATTCTAACATCTGTCTGAAGGTGTCTATATGCAAAAGGACTTATCACATAAACATGTAGTTCCAATGCATACCAAATTTAATTGCATTTTAAAACCAACATTTCATATACAGATTATTATCACCAAAAAGAAATGCTATGTGCATCCCAAAGTAGATGCAAATACTATGCATACTGCTTGATTACAAGATTTAAAAGAATAAGTTACTGTCACTTTTATTCAAGTACCTCACAATTTCTTTAAATCTCTAATTTCTCACCTGAAGTCAGGGATAATGCCAGCTGTGTCTAACAAGGTTATTACAAGGATTTTAAGACCCAAGCCAGTTCATTTCCTAGTTTCATTTTCAGGTAAGAAGTAGCACCTAGCTAGATAGTTGAATATCAGCCCTTGCTACAAATTTAGAACCACCAGAGGACCTAAGAGAAAATTATGCCAAGCATACCCTACAAATATGCTGATCTAAATGGTCTGTATTCCACTGACATGGAACTTCAGTGTTATTTCCAAGTATTCCTGCACTGGATTATTTCTCTATACAAGATTTATATCCTAACACCCACATTCAGTAAGTCTTGGGTGGTTAGGAGTATCTAGACATATATAGACATAAACACACACACATTATATATATATATGATATATATGTTTATTTCATAAGCACATTTCTATGATTCTTAAAATCAAGTAGCACAAGAAATAATTACCTCATGTATATAACAAAACATGTAAAGCATGTTACATAACCTAGCACATAACTAAGCATTCAAATCATTGCAACAAATATGTGAACTATGTGTTGTAACATTTTCTGTTTTATGTATTCATCCAGGGTGCATCTGAAAGGACATCATCATAAACTTTACAACGCAGCTGAACATGTAAACAGGCTTTATCTTTATGATATATATACTTCTAACCTAGCACATAACTAAGCATTCAAATCATTGCAACATATATGTGAACTATGTGTTGTAACATTTTCTGTTTTATGTATTCATCCAGGGTGCATCTGAAAGGACATCATCATAAACTTTACAACGCAGCTGAACATGTAAACAGGCTTTATCTTTATGATATATATACTTCTAATTTAAATTTTTTTAAAGATTTATTTATTTGTGCATACAGAACTGGGGTACAGGCCAGAGGCTCAGGGGTGGTGAGAGGCTTCACCAGAGACAGAGTGGGGAACAGAACAGGCAGATCAACGAAATACACTGCTGAGGGGAGCAGCGGGCGGGTCAGGAGAGGTCTGCCACGCCATGTGGTCACCTCCAGGGCAGGCAGGAATCGAACTCATGCGGAGGCTGCTTTAGATTCTCAGTGCTGTACTTTAACCTGCTGTGCCACCAGGGAGGGCCTCTAACTTATATTTTAACAATACAGCAAATATAAGAAAATATTCATGAAAAAATACAAGTTTTAAAGTATTTATAAATTTCTACCACAGATGATTCAACCCTGAATAATTCTGACAAAACATTAGTGAATAAAGGAAGAGAGATAACAGGCAGGAGGAAGATGGGAAAGACAGATTATTAATTTACGTAAATATTGGCACTGGGCAGTGAGGGGGGGAGTATTTGCAGGAGATTACTGACCAAAAAAAATACTTTATTTAAATAGTTCTGTTCTCTTTGTCTCCAGATGAGGGCAAGGAACTAACATTTATTGACTCTGGCTATATTCCAGGTCTTCTACACCCATGATCTGCAAAAGCCTCACTAATGACAGTCAACAAGACACAGTCTGCAGAGATCACAATTAGCCTCTTCTCCAATAGACTCAAGGAAGGCTTGAGGCCCATTGGACAGATCACTAGTTCCTCTAAGCAAGTAAGGGGGCGGACAGATGGGCTCCTCACAGTCTTTGTATTTCTTGTACATTTAGTAAAAGGATTCTAGAGTCTCTATCTGCACAGCCTTTTGTGAAAAACCATCAACAACCCCTATTTAACAGATAAAAAGCAGTGGCTATCATTGAGTAAATTTATACCGAGGAATGGATAATTAAAATGGCCAGTCAGGTCTCATGGTGAAAGAAGAAAAAAAAAAAAAGAAGAAGAAGACTTGTGTTGGAAAATACTTTCCTCCAAGAACAACAGTATGGCATACTGATGGCCCCTTAAACCAGTAGACATGAAAATGCATCCTTTCAAATCTTTTCAAGTTAACTTTCACAGAGTTTAAACCTCTCCCACAAGCACACAAACACTAAGAAACAGGTTGAGCAACTTAGTTGTACAGAGACAGGAGATATCAGTATTATGGTACAGAGTTCTAAACTGCTTCTGCTTTGAATGCATCCATCATGTTTTGGGTCTATTTAAGAGCTCTAGACATGAACATGTAGACCTCACAACTGGAATTCCATGGGTTAAGAGGTAAAGGAATGAAAAGAACACTACAGCTCCAGAAAACAAGCATCAGCAATTACGATGGGAGCAAAAGAGGCCCTTGTCCTTCCATACAAAGTGACAGCCAACAGCTTTGACCCTGGGATACTTTGCTGCTCAGGCAGTACTGGGCACACAAACTGAAGAATGATTTGTAGAAGAACTTTCAGTATTAAGTATCCCAGAAAGTAGAGGGCAAACATGAGAAGATGAGAAATAGGAGGACGAAGAGCCCTTCTGAAAAAAATGTCCTCCTTAATAGTCTCAGTGGGTATTTAATTTCTATTTTTTTCTTCTTCTTTGAATTCACAAAGGCCAAATCTTCCAGAGTGCAGTAAACCATTAAGTCAGCATTCAACAGGTTTAATTACTGTGTAAATGAAAGAAATTATTATTCATTCATGACATTTATTTCAGATCCAATGCTAGCTGCTTTTATATAACATTGTGGATGAGGGAGTAAAAGTTAGATGGAGAGAAAAGAACAAGAACTAGGATATATAATTACAGCTATATTTCTTTGCCAAGCATTACTGAGCCTAAACAAAAAGTACTTGTTTGCTCTCTTGAGAAAAAGCATGTGATCCATCTGTGGTGGCTCCAAAGAAAGCCTCCTCTTTCCTGACATTCTGCCAGTCTTGATAGGTATACCAATATTTGAAATGCCAATAACAGGGGGCTTATTAAGGCCTCAAAGCCTGGAGCAACCTATTATGATTCCAAAGTACTGAACTCTGGGAACAATTCTAGCCTGACAAATAATGAATGCCCCGTTGCACCATGAGAGAGAGAAAGGGTCAGTGGAGACTATCAATATGATCAGATAATTCATCTTTTCAAATTACCTTCCACAGAGTTTAAAACATCTCCCACAAGTGCACACACAAACACTAAACTAAGTTACATGTATTATTATTTTTATTATTTTCATGTCTAACATTGTAAAAGATTGTCAAGAAAAGGAGCTAATACAAGTGGGAAAAATGTCCATAAGTCAAAATACCACTAAATGGAAGATATTCTGCTGCCTGAATTGCTAAAACTCTTTGATTTTATCATACTACAGTGCCACTATAATCCCACTGGAATGCTCTAGGTTTTCCAAAGAACACTGTGAACAAAGTAAAATGCCTAATTAAAACATATTTTTTCCTACTCCATATTCACACAAACACCCCAAAACACACACAAACATACAGAGATATTTTTTGGAATCAGTTATCCTTAAATCTTCCCTAAATCTCCAACCACTAGCATTTAATTACTACAAGTACTACAGCAGTTAGGAATTGGCAGTAACAACTTCAGTTTGTTTTAAAACCTGAAACCACACAAGCTGTGAACAATAAATTACTGTTGAGCAATTCAGAAAGACTTAAGGACCAAGTGCAGTTTTGAAAAGTAATGAATGGAGTGCTAAAGTTTAAGGTTTACTTGACCACTTAGAAGACCAATTTAATATACTAAGCTGATATTAAAGAAAAAAAAAGACAACTTCTATAGACACTGTAAATATTCCCTAAAATAAAAATAAATAAATAAATAATAAAAAAAAAACGCTAGATACAAGCTCTTCTGCTGTTTTCCGCTCTACATTCCAATAGAAAGTATCTAAAAGAGAAACCTTTAGAATAAATAATATAGATTAGTAACTCACAGCTTTAAACATTTTCTGATTTTTAATGTCTAATTCTGTCTAATTTAGTGGGTGAGGGTGGGTGAGCAGGAGAGGGTTTAAAACAGGGGCGGGAAGAACACAAGAGGCCACAGTGACAGTTCACAGGTGCTCTGGTGGTGGGAATTTCACAGGGATTATATCTGAGAGGAGATGTCACATGCATACAAAAGTGAATGATGGTGTAAAAATATGTATTTTTTTTTAAATTCTAATCTAAAAACTTTATTTATGTATTACCATTGTGAAAGTTATTGAGCGAACAAAATCAATGAAACAGTTGAATGCACTAATACTTAGAGGAGTGTCAAAAATTAATGGGACGCTTGATATTCAGTCAAGAATGTAATCTGGCACCAAATTTTCTCAAGTACTAATTTTCTAATTATAATATGTAAAGATATAAAACAAAAAAAAATCATTGGTATAGGTTCTAATAAATTGCCTCTTAATTCTTCCTCCAAAGTATCCCTGAAATTTGATACAGGGTAAGGACAATGACCACTACAAACTGGGTTTTCTCATTGCCTGAAGAACCTAGATTTATGACCTCTGTGTGCACATTACCAAGTCTGGTTCTTTTCTTCTTTAAAACTAAATCTTCTCAAGTTCACTGTCCCAAGTTTTCCTTCACTTCTTTTTTATAGACTCTACTTTATTCTGTGTTAGATATTAGATGTGTTAGAAGGAAAAACAAAGATGATTAAAATTTAAAATTTATATATAGATATATGTGTGTGTGTATGCTATATACACACACTTGTCAACCCATTATTGTCTTTGTCACCTCAATATCAACTTTTTTGGGGGGGGGTAGCAACAACTTGAGTCCCCCTAAAGACTTACACTTCCTTACACTACCTAACTTAGGTCCTAGCATATTGGTGGGAATCTATCCTAGGCCAGGGAAGTGACCCACATAGAGCAGCAGACCTCTCCTGTCTTGCCAAGTGTTCTCCTCAGCAGTGTATTTCAATGGATTATCAGAGATACGCCACCAAGTGTGTGGTTGTAAAACAGATCCAGTGTATCAGTATAAGTGACTGATTTAAGAATGACCAAATAACCAAAGTAGGACCACACAGGAATGGCAGCAGGATTCTTGCTGGAGATATGAATTATCTGGCTCTCTGCCAGGCCTGCTATGCTAGCAGAACTGAAAACTGCCTTTGCCGGGCCCTCCCTGGTGGAGCTGCTGGTTAAAACACAGCACTAACAAGCTAAAGCCACTTCCCCAAGAGTTCGAACCCTGCTTGCCCTAGAGGTGCACTGACCTCCCTTCAGCAGTGTACTTCCTTGTTCTGCTCCCCACTCTGTCTCTGGTAAATCTTCTCATCACCCCTGCATCTCTGGCCTATACCCCAGTTTTGTATGCACAGAAAAATAAATTCAATTTAATTTTATACGGCAAGACGCCAACCCAAATTAGTGTTGAAGAATGCACTGAAGACAATGAGCTTTAGATGCATTGAGCTCATATACCCTAAGTTCTGTGATCCTGAACCAGGAAGATTCTGGAATGGGGCTAAGATACAGAGATATATCATCAATTAATGGTAAATGTAATATTGCCTTTTTTATCTGATTCACAGATCTGCTGCAATTACATTTAAACCATCTCAAGCCTTCACATATTACCTCCTAGCTTTCCTGGATGATCGTTCTGAATACAATCCAGAGGACACAAGCTGGTCAATCCTCCACACCAGCTTAACTATTACTAAACAAAAGATGAAGAACTATTATGCATAATCAAATCAGGCAGTATGTGTAACCTTTCTTTTTATTTTTATATAGTCATGTCAGACTGTAAAGCTTCCAAAACAAGGATATGCCTAACCTTTTACTAGAAAGAGCAGAGATTTTTGACTCAGAGTTCTGAGTTTTTAACTTTTATTTTCAGTGACTCTTACTTTCTATTACTTTAGAATTCTCTGATCTCTATTTCTCACCTCTTTAGAGTGAGAGTAATTAATAATTACTTGTTTTTAATTTTCTTGCTTTATTGAAATATGCATGAAATAATGTGTTAATTTAATTTAATACACATATAATGCAAAATGACTGCAATATTATCCACTGGTAATGACAGTTATAATAATAAAGTTAGGTTACTTGTGTATATAGGTTACAAACTTTGAAGTGCAGGTAGATGATGGTGGGGCCTCCTTAGTTGTATAATGAGTCAAGTCTCAGCACTGTGAATCTGACGGCAGCCACTGCAGCACAAGTTCTATCCTAGGCCAGGGAAGTGACCCACATGGGGCAGCAGACCTCTCCTGTCTTGCCAACTGTTCTCCTCAGCAATGTATTTCAGTACATCTACCTGTTCTTGCCAGAAACAACCAGAGAACTCATCTGTTTTATATATATATATATATTTAATATAGTGAGTCTCTCCAATGATTCTGAAAGAACATCTGGGCAGATGGAACAATCAATACTGGGACTCAAAGCTCATTCTAGAAAAGCCCACGGGAAAAATATGTTTAATTTACACTGTGTGGCCCATATCTGTCTTCCAGCTTAACTTTCTGAGATGCATTCTTGCACTCTATCACCTCACTATATCTTCCTGAACCTTAAATCATTTTACTAAAATCAAAAATAAAATTAAATTCTACTATGCATAAAGGGAAAAACAGAAGCTATGCTGATCTCTCCTAGAAAGTCAAAAAGAATGCTTATAAGTTTCTCCATTTCTAGCTCTCCAATTCCTAGCTTCCCATTCATTTTCATTAATTAATAACTTTATCCTGAATAAAAAAAGATTTCTGCTTTTCTCACAAGATCCTACAACTTTCTTAAAAGACCTTTTCCCTTGGCACCATATTCCTTCTATTGACTATAAGTCAGATCTACTCTCTCAGTCTTCATCTATGTAACAAAAGGCCACCAGCATTAAAAGCTAATATTCCAGTAGACACGGACAGTGTGGCCATACACTTTCCACTGAGTATTTGTGTGAATCTTCCCCAACCAGTCCTAAGAAGTAAATATGATCAGCTCTTTTTACAGATGACAAAACTGAGGCTCATGGAGGTGAAGAACCATAAACTTAAAGAGTTTGTCTTTATTTTTTAAATTATTTTGCATCTATAGGGAAATCAGATGTACCCCTTTGCCATAATCTATCTGATGCACAATTGTACATACATACAACACAGCAATGTCAATTAAGGATATAATCAAAAGCCTCAAAATATAGGAAAACAATCTCCAGAACCATGAGTCTGACTGCAGCCACAATTGCAATGACCAGCCCATCATAATAATCCTATCCTCTGTTTCTATGTTCATTTCATATAGTAAATACATACAGTTTTAACTATTGTATGGTGTCACATACTATGCTAGAAGCTGTCTATTATCTAACAGTTGCTCTAAAGAGTTAAATTTTTCAATTTGGATCCATGATTTCAACAAGTTTCTACCTAAAGTAGAATACAGCACAAAATAAATGAATCTAATCTTCAGTGCATTTTATGCCAGCATTTTTTCAAACAGGATTAGTGAAGCATGACTGGCATCCAGTAATAACTGAGAAGTAATGCACAGCACATGAGGTGGTAGCATGCTACCATGAGGCAACAAGTGCTCTGGAGAGCAACGGCTTACTTTCTGAAGACTTACATCAATGCACTGAGCACAAGCTGAGAATTAATAGATACACCAAATTCAAGGCCTTAACCATGCCAGTTGCAGATGACTACATGGTACAAGTTCCTGGGGCCACAGGAGCATGAATGAATGAGTTTGACAGAAGCATCTTGACATTCATTCCAAAATATTTCTCAACCCACAGATCAGTAAAGTTGCTCTGTTCGAAGTCACTTTAACACTAAACTTGGCCTTGGCATCTCACCTTCATTTGTTCCCCTGCCCCCTGTTCTTTTTTAAATACTCATTCATGCTCAACCCTTCCTTTCATCAAAAAGTTCTTCCAGCAAAAGGCTATTAAAATCTCTTACAGTAAGTTAGCAAATCACAGAGCTGAGTGAGCTTGATATAATACCTCCCCCGGAGAACTGAAATAAAACAAGAAAATAATGTCTAATTTTTCAGTTTATGCCATTAGCTAGTTAAATGGGGTATTAGGATTTAGCAGATTGATAATTTCCAATAAATCTTGCTACATGGGCACCCATTAATCTATACCTCAGGTATTTGGTTCTGGTTCACTCATTCATTCAGTAAATATTCAGTGGGTGCCTATCACTCTCCAGTTAGTGTTCTAGGTAGCAGAAAAACAACAGTGGATGAAACAGACAAAAATCAAAAATCCTGTTCTAGAGAAGTTTACAATTTATAGTGGGGCATGAACCATAAACAATTCAACAATTGACATATAATTATTACAGCTGGCATTAAATGTTAACCATTCTTGCAGATATATATATATATATATATATATACACATACATATATATATATATATATATATATAAAGGCTCTGAGATGCTTGTCCTTTTGTTTAAATGATGATGTGATATACTAAAGAAGCCAGGAAAATTAGCATTGAATTCCAGACCCACTGTTAGCCAACTATGTAACTATGGCAATTCACATACTCCCTTGAAAGATACAAAATCTCCTTTTTGAGATAGGTGGGCTAGAAGAATTCTATTTCAGGTTTTTTAAGTGTCTCATGGAAGAGTATGGGTCACAAAGAGAAATTTGTCTAAAAAGACATGCAATTCTCTGGGTATGGTTTGGAAAACACTATATAAAGAAGTAAATAATCTATATGTCTCAAAGACATCCTTTCTAGCGACACCAACCATGTTCTTAGAGGGTAAGTCCTGTGAAATTGTGAAAATATTCGTACTACCACAAATGACCTATAAATCAATGTAATCTCTATCAAATTTACAGTGACACTTTTCACAGAAATAGAAGACAGGCCTAAACTTTATATGCAAGTACAAAAGGCCCCGAATAACTAGAGGAACCATGAACTAAAACAACGAAGGCAGAGGCACTCTACTTCTGATTTCAAAATATACAACAAAAATATACTAAGAAGGGTCCTCCCTGGTGGTGCAGCGGGTTAAAGCACTGCACTGAGAAGCTAAAGCCACTTCTGCATGAGTTCCATTCCCACCTGCCCCGGAGGTGACCACATGGCGCAGCAGACCTCTGCTGTCCCGCCCACTGCTCCCCTCAGCAGTGTACTTCGTGGGTCGGCCTATTCTGCTCCCCACTCTGTCTCTGGTGAAGCCTCTCGCCACCCCTGAGCCTCTGGCCTGTACCCCAGTTCCGTATGCACAAATAAATAAATCTTAGAAAAAAAAATACTAAGAAAACAATACAGCCATATAAACAGAACACAGACAAATGGAACAGAATAGGGAGTCCCCAAATAAACATATGCATTATCTGGTCAACTAATCTTTGACAAGGGCACAAAAACCTAACAATGTTGAAGAAAGTAGTTTCAATAAAATTAGTGCTAGGGATATCCACAAGCAAAAGAGTGAAACTGGAGGCCTACCTTTTACCAGTCACAAAAATTAGCTTGAAATTGCTTAACAACTTAATCTGTGGGGCTTCCCTGGGGGAATAGGGGTTAAGTCTCAGTGCTATCATGCTATTGCCATTATTGCTTGAGTTCCATCCCCAGCCAGGACACTAACCCACATGACAAAGCAGACTCTCTGTTCTCCCCTGTTGCTCTCCTCAGCAGTGTATTTTAGAAGATCTGTCAGTTTTGCTTCCTACTAAATTCCTGGTGAAACCATCCCCTTGAATTCTGGCCTACCTACTAGTTCCTCTATGCAAAATAAAAATAAATCAATAAAATAAAACTTAAATGTGAGACTTGAAGCCCTAAAACTCCTAGAAAAAAACAGAGTGGAAAAAGCTCCTTGACACTGGTCTTGGCATATATTTCTTATAGTTGACATGGAAAGCATAAGCAACAAAAGCAAAAATAAACAAGTGGGATTACAGTAACCAGCTAGCTTCTATATAGAAAAGGAAAGAATCAACAAAATGAAAAGGCAAACTGCAGAGTAGGAAAAAATATTTCCAACGCATATATTTGATTAAGTTAAGTGGGTAGTACATAAAATACATACAATTAAACAAAAATACAAAATCTAAATAAAAAGGACATGAATGGATGTTTTCCCAAATAGGTATCTACAAGTCCATTTTCACTGCAACAATTTTCCTAATAACCAAAATGTGGAACCAAATTATGACTGTTTATGTACAGATGAGGAAAGATTTTATACATGTATTTGTGTATATATACTTAATGTAATCCTTTTTAAAATGCCCATTTTTTACAGAAATAGAAAAACAATTCTAAGGTTGTATGAAAGCACAAAAGGCCCAAGTAGTCAGAGCTAACTTGTATAACTCCCAAAAAACCTCACTTCTATGCATAATCTTCCTAATACATGTAAAGATATCTTATTTATATACCTGCATAATGAGTACTATAAATGAATGGAAAAACTGAATACTATAAATGAATGGACTATGTGTAATGCACACACACACAGAGAGGAATAGCATTCAGTCATTAAAAATAAAGAAGAAAAACCTCTTATTTAAATTAACATGGCTAAACTCCAAGGGCATTAATCTATGTGAAATAAGCCAAACAGGTAAAGGCAAATGCTGTATATGGAATAAAAAGAAAGAAAACACACAAAAAACAGTAGAATAAGAGTTGCCAAAGGTTGGGTCAGTGAAGAATGGGAAAAAATATTGGTTAAAGGCTATAAACTTTCAGTAAGAAGATGAATAAGACCTGAAATATAATGAACAGTTTGGTAACTATGATCATTGATATTGTATTTTATACTCGAAATTTGTTAAGATATTAAGCTTCCTCATCACACGCATACACACAAAGGCAACTATGTGAGGTAATACAGCTGTCAACTAATTTGATTGTGATAAGCACTTCATTTTATTGTGTGTGTGTGAAATCGCCCCATTGTATATTTTAAATTTATACAATATTATTGTTCAATTATATCTAAAAAGAACTTAACTAAGGGGACCTTCTCAATGGTTTCAAATACATGAATGTAAGAAGAATTTTCAGTGTGTCGGCAGTCTTTCTTGTTTTATAAAAACAGCAAAATCCTTTCCAAACCTTTGTGTCATATTATTGTCAATTACCTCCAGGTTGTGGTATAGAAAAGATGATGTCACAACAATGACAAGTGACAGGTTGTCCAGCTCTTCCCACTCAGTGCTCCCAAATACATAAATCTGAGAGCAGTGGGTGACTGACTTTCCATTATCATTTGGTCCAATGAAGAATGAAAAGGAGTTCCATCTAGGGCAGTTACATAGATATTGCCCCAGAGTAGAGAAAGAATTCTATAGACCGTTTGCCTGAGAAGTACCACTTTGGAAGAATGAGCAGTAGAGGGGAAGTGTTCTTCCTCATCTATACACAGAGATGCCAAAGGTGAACTACGTTTTCTTGAAAATCATATAATAAATTGAAGGAGAAAAAAGCTTTTGTGGATTCTAGTAACTTTACTATCAGAAAATCTTGCTGTAGATGAATACTTACTATAAGACTCCACCAAAGTTTTCATTAACACTTAGAACTTAAATTTGTAAACATAAGCTCCCCTTTCCAGTTGATAACTCTTTCTAAAGAAAACTAGCAAAATAACATAATCTAAATCATTATTAGGTCAAGATCCTTACTTTTTTTTAATCATATTTTTTAATCATTAATCATTTTTAATCATATTTTTTAATCGTCCCCACAGGTCTTCCACATGATAAAAAGAGTGATAGCTTAACTATGACTCAAAACATAAATTCCACAAATGAAAGGTGTATTATTTGATGAGTCATGGTATTTTTTTTTTAAAAGATTTATTTATTTGTACATACAGAACTGGGGTTACAGGCCAGAGGCTCAGGGGCGGTGAGAGGCTTCACCAGAGACAGAGTAGGGAACAGAACAGGCAGATCAACGAAGTACACTGCTGAGGGGAGCAGCAGGTGGGTCAGGAGAGGTCTGCCACACCATGTGGTCACCTCCAGGGCAGGCGGGAATCGAACTCATGCAGAAGCGGCTTTAGATTCTCAATGCTGTGCTTTAACCCACTGCACCACCAGGGAGGGCCGAGTCATGGTATTTTATAGTTAAATATCTAGTCTTTCTATATTCCTATATCTCAAGAAGAATAGATAAACTCTTTTATCTATATAGTGACTTTTGATGTTTAGGTCTCTTCGAAAGTTCCTTTATGAAATAGAGGTAGATTAATATACAGCACTTTTTAAAATTTAATAATATTTAATTTTATAATAAGCCCAAAAGTATAAATTTCATCCCTATTCATAATATAGTGACTTTGATAAAGTTAATCAACTATGTTCATGAAGTCATTTCCAGTAGAAGGAGCAATTTGACAAGAAACACAAAATCCTACCTTATGATTTCAGACATTTGACCTAAAAAGAACTGATTTTTTTTAATGGCAAATATATTCTCACCCACACATTCTTTGCACATGTACAGCATGGGGTACAAATGTTCAAAAACTAGAAAGTATGTTTCTCATTGCTCACTGAAGTTACTGCCAGAAACTTAAATGATGATTAAATTGAATTCTACAACATCTACCATAGTTTTCTGTGGCTCTCTCTTTTATGTCAAGAAATCTTACTCTATATAGGTTTTCAACAACAAGGAAATAATTCAACAACAATGAAACCTAAAGGAACTGCGACAAACATTAACAACAAGAAAATACTAGGAAGCATTTATATCAATGTAAAGGAAAATGTAAAAGCATATAGAAGTAGACATAAAGTATAAAAAAGAGCAAATGATGGAAGGGAGCTTGCAAAAATTAAAAAAAAAATTGCCAATCTTAAAATTATAATAGCTCTCTCCTAAAAAAAAGGTAAGGAAAATTAGCATGAATGGAAGCAAAGGTCAGGTTTACTTACACCAAGATTTTCAGGTCACTAACACTAAGAGATTCTGGGCTTACTGTTATCATCTACAAATTGAAGGGGTTGGACTAAATGCCTTTCCAACTTGAGGCTCTCTGCAAGCCACCATAAAACTGAGTTGAATATTACATATCTCACCTTGTTTTTTGCTTAGTGATAAGACACTACAGTGTTGCTCTCAAATGTTATACCAAGAAAACTTTAGTACACTCCCCAAATTATACCTCTTCTAGTTCTCTCTGTAGGCTTTATCTCTATCAAGAACACAGGATAACTGAGTTCCTACTAGTTAAGTAAATATACAGGCCACTGAGTTAACACATGTCAAGGTCCAATCTTTGTCTCTAACCATTTGTTTGGTACATTGAGTGACTGGACAAACTCATCCATGAGAAGCAAACTCATCCATGTAATTTCTCTTCATTTTATTTGTGGGTGATGACTTCCACTGGTAGGCACTGTCTTGCTTTTGCCTTTTATTTTTACCTGAGACTCACACATATAAAATGTGCATGCTCCAGAGAATCCCCCCTTCCAAGTTCTACATTTTTACAGATAGCCTTAGGCAGAAGGAAAAGAAAGAAAAAGCACACAAAGCCTTCCTGGTTCTTATAATCTTACACAGACACATTCTACATTAGAGAAAGCCACAGCTGAATATTTTACAGTAGTGTTAAACACTACTTAAATCCCGAGAGGAAAGGAATGTATTCCCTTTAGTATTAACTATGCTAAGCTACTCAGCTTTCTTGAAAGATAATCTAACAGAGCAGTCAGAAAAATAGCAACATACAGACCAAGGTACTTGCACTTAGCTACTTACATGTTTCTTTTTTCCCAGGAAAGAAAGCAAACAAAAATGTTTTGGGGGTTAAGTTCTCATTAAGCCTAATATTAAGCCCTAAACAAAGTGGACACCAGATATTCATTGACTAATTGAATAATTTAGTTCAGACAGCACATTACTAAAACTGGGTTGAGTTGTAGACACCACAAAGAGGAATATTAGAATACTGTTCTCAAGGAACACACAATCTAAATACACACACAAACATATATACACACATAACTATACCCATACATATATACGTATACACACATACATATATATGTGTGTATATATACATGTATATATGTGTGTATACATATATACACATACACATATGCAATCCAGATTAACAAGAACAAGCATGTAAGCAAAATTAGCAAAAATTCATGATGTGAACATAATTTAAATAAAAGGTAGATACAAATGCAATTATTATGGACAAACTAAATAACAACTAATTCTAATGTACACACACTAATTGTAAGAAAAAGTAACACACTGATAGTTCTGACTAATTTCACACAATCTGTTAAAGGCCCACTGATATTCCAATGTCTACTACTATGCCTTAATAAGAGGAAATGTCATTTATTAGCACCTGAGTTCTAGTCAAAAGTCTTAACAATTTATTCACAATTAGAAAGATAAGTATATTTAAATACATATGATACTCAATGACCAGAGAGATAAATGCAAGACATAAGTGAATGGTAATAAAGGCCCATGATAAATATCATTTGGATGGTTATGATGAAATATAAAACCACAGGTAACAAACAGTTCTTAGTCTTGAAGTAACAGTGATTATATTGATTAAATCTATGTATACTAAGTACTAACATCAGAATTAATTAACCTGAACTGTTGAATAAGAAATTAAATATGAAATAAGAAATAATATCTAAACATGCAGTCCTAGGAATAGAAATGAAACATTTCACCTATAATAGATAATTATTAAATGACCTATAATCAGGTCAACCACAACTGCCTTCCACTTAATTAACTGATGGTTTCATTTCTTGTAAAACACACATAAGAACTCAGCCAATGAGCGTGTCTCATTAAAACTAACAGATCATACACTCATACACTCACTAACAGTAAACTGTTTCTAAACCTGTTTAGTTCCTTTTAATATTTAACTAAATATCGTGCATTAAATGATACATGATATTAGTGATAAATGCAAAATGAAAATGCAACTTATGAATAGTGCTACTATATATATATATATGATTAAGATGGCAAAGGGGAACCCTTAAAGTAAGTAGTTGAAGTAAATGAGCTAACTATAAAAGACTAGGAAGGATGAGACTAAAGAAAAGACTAAAAGGATTCTGAATTCAAATGATTCAAATATGCCTTAGCTATTTTAAAAGTAAACACTCAGACAACTCTAAATACATTGTAAATGTGGATTATGCAAGAACTACTGGACCACAAATCAGAAGACCTATTCACAAACTAATCCTTAATGCACTTTTTAAGTCCTGGGGAATCTTTATCAAAACCCTGATGTCATGGCAACACTTCAAACCAATTTAATCAGATCTCTAGGGTGGTCATTTGAACATCAGTATTCTTTTAAAGCATCTCAAGTGGTTACAACATGTAGTCAATGCAAACTACTGATCTACATCAATAATTGGTTAAATAATTGGTTAAGTAATGTATTTAAATACACACTTTTTTTTTCTTTTAAATATTTCAAATGTTAGCACTATGAGATTGATCATGTTAAGTAAGTATTATACCAAATAACAAGTATATAACCACATCTGCCTTGGTCTACAAGTAAGATAAAATGGAAATCACATGACTTCTCGCATGTGGGATAAAATATCCACTGGGATAAAAGAAAAGTGAGTTCATATTCCTCTTTAATCACTCTCCAGGCAGCCCTTTGACAAGTGAGACTATACTGCACACCACACAAGGTTAACATACTTAAAGTACGATGTACTCAATACAAAGGGCCCAATTTAGATCAGCTGCCATTTTTTATTTACAAAGTATGTTGGTAGCAATATAGTCTTCAAAATTAGCATCTGTACTTACAGAAAATAAATATAATTAAAAGCTTTCCACTGGAAATACAGTCTTGGAAATTTTCAGCAGTTACTTATTCTATTCTTAAGGGTTTTTATTAGAATTGTCAAGATTCTGACCTTCCCAATAAAGTGGGTCCAAAGTAAAGATGGGAGGAAAAAAAACATAGTATAGCGTGGTGTGAAGACTGAATTAGGATTCCTTCACTAAGCAACAAATGAAGGCAGAAGAAACAACACTGTTTGCTGTACAAATTCTACTGCCTATCAAAGAATAAAGAGGCATATATTGCTTGTTCCATAGCTTCTGCACCATACCACAATTTTGCTCTGAATATCCTAACTGATTTGTGACACAAATTAATTGTTTCATATCAATAGAAGAACACAATAGCATTCTATAAAATATATGTAGTTTAGGGCCCTCCCTGGTGGCCCAACAGGTTAAAGCATAGCACTGCAAGTGAGCAGCAGCCGCTTCATTGCGTGTTCGATCCCCACCCCAAAGGTGATCCACATGGTGCAGCAGACCTCTCCTGGCCCACCTGCTGCTCCTCTCAGCAGTGTACTTTATCCATCTGCCTGTTCTGCTCCCCACTCTAGTCTCTGGTGAATCCTCTCACCACCCCTGCACCTCTGACCTGTACCCCAGTTCTGCATACATATATAAACAGATCTTTAAAAATTAAAAATATATACATAGCTAAGTTTATGTAATGCCCTCAAGATTATGCTCATAATTCCAAATATACCAAGTATTACATTTATAATTAATTGAAGTTAAATACTGACTTTGAGTACATGAATAAAGGTTGAACAAAGCCTAGCAATTGAGTTAGATAGTTTTTATAATACTCTCAGATCAACTATTGAGAGGAATACCTCTTACCAAATAAATAAAGGTGTATTCATATTCCTCCCCCCCTACACACACACCTAGTTCAACATCTAATGAAACTGAGCACTTCAGAAAGAAAAATCTACTGTTTCCTATACTGTGTTTCTCTGGCTGAAATAGCTGACGATTTTTCAACAAAGCCAGAATTAATAATTCTAGTTTTAGTGCAAAAATCCACTATCAAAAATGCCTGGAAAATTATTTATGATATCTATTTCATGACAGAGCAGCAACGCAGAGATTTGAAGATGCAAGTATATGTTACTGCTAATACAAATTATGTAAAGCAAACTTACAACGGGGCTGCTTCAAACAGATATTAGTAAAGTATAATGGCATTTGGAGATGAATAAAAGGAGAAATATAAGAAAATAATAAAAGACAATTCTCACTTTTTACAGGACACTTACTATTAGGTTCTGAACAATACAACACAGAAAAGCATTACATTGGGAGCATTACATTGGGCCCTCTCTGGTGACCCAGCAGGTTAAAGCACAGCACTAAGAAGCTAAAGCCACTTCAGCATGAATTCAATCCCCACCTCGAAGCTGATCCACATGGTGTGGGAGACCTCTCGACACACCCACTGCTCTCCTCACCATTGTACTTTATCAATCTTCCTGTTCTGCTCCTCTCTCTGTCTCTGGTGAAGCCTCTCACCGCCCCTGCACCTCTGGCCTGTACCTCACTTCTATATGCATAAATAAATAAATATTAAAAAAACACATTATATAATTTAATCACTTTAAAAAATACATCAAGGGGGCCTCGCTGGTGACAACAGAGTTAAAGTCTTAGCATCATCAAGCTATCACCAGCCAATGCAACCAACATGAGTTTGATCCCCAATCAGGGAGCTGGCCTATGTGGTACAACAGATCTCTCTCCTATCTAGCCTACTGTTCCCTTCAAACATGTACTTCAGTAAATGTGCCTCTTCTGCAGATTACCACCTTGTCTCAGGTGAATCCTCCCAACTCCCAAACCTCTGAACTATAACCTCATTCTTGCATGTATAAGTAAACTGTTTTTGTAAATAGATAAAATAACAAAAGAGTCTTCTGCTTCCAGAAAGGTGAAATAGACATACTTTCCCTTACTACTCACACAAAATACAACTAAGTACAGCGTCTGAAAAGTAACTTGAGGACCACAGAGCAGCTAAGAACCTGGAGACCAAAAACTTAGAAGATAGTGAGTACTTTAGGCTTTCTATGTTAGGCATTCTATCTCATATATCTCAGGTAACAAGCTGAAGAAGCCAGAAACACAATACCAATGGCAAATACAAAAAAAAAAAAAAAAAAGAAAAAAGAAAAGAAATTTCTAATTTCTAATATATTTAGGCAAATAATCAGCAAAAGTAAGACTATAAAGACAAAACCTTTTTAGACAATTCTGAAACAGTAAGCACTCTATTGCAGTCAAATAACAGAGGTAAATAACAAATAAACCATCCCTGCACCAGTAAGTGTAAGTGATGAGCCTGAACTTCAAACCTCTGGAGACTTTAACCTACAAATCCAACTAGTGTAAGAGGAACCTTCAACTCCCCTAAAGAGAAACAAGGCCCCCACCCACCCACTCCAACTATGCTAGTGAAGACTGTAATGAAGCAGATCTTCCACCCTCAGAGGTTGTTATAGGTGCATCCTGTCTCATCCCTGGGTGAGTTAAGAAAAGGTGTAAATCAAATCAAGACTGGTGGTAAATGGACTATCCCACTTCCCTGTGGTGTCAGATGGGGTGCTCCCTCCCCCCCACTAAAGACAAGAATAAAATAAATATCCTCATATCACTACTCTTTATTCACACAAAACTAAGAATTCAAACCAGTGCAATAAGGAAACTAAAATAAAAACTTACAATCAGAAAGTAATTGTTTTCATTTTCAGATGATATGGAAAATTTCAAGGAAGCTATAAAGAAACACCCAGAAGTAGTAAGTCCATTCACCAAAGTCACACGATAAAAAAACATAAAAAATATATGATGCATTTCTAATTTTAAAAAAAAGTGGATACAGATTCCAAATTAAATATAAAATGGCACTGTGAATCCTCCCCTCAAAAATATTATATGTCTAATGAAACATGTACAGGACTTGTATACAATGGTGACAAAAAGTCAACACAGTAACATAAATAGTAAATTTCAAAATTCTCCTTAAGTCAGTACACAGGTTTAACAACACAATTACTATAAAAAATCTTAGGGAGATTTTTTTTTTTGGTATAAACAACAAATTTTAAAATTTATATGAAATAGAAAGGCACTACCGTAACTGAAACAATTTTGAAAAAGAATAAAGTTGAAAGAAAATCACATTTGATTTCAAGATAGTTTATAGGTAACCTAGGTTTTTGGTAAAGATGGAGAAACAGCCACATTAATTGAACGTACTAGAGAGCTCAGAAATCAGTCTAGACAAATACTGCAGACTGATTTTTTTTTCCACAAAGGCATAAGTAATTTAATGGAGAAAAGATAATCTTTTAAACAAACACTGGTGAATTAGAGGCTTTAATTAAAATAGACTATGGACTTATTTTTAGAGCAGCAAAACAAACCTAACAAAATCTTCAGGATCAGAGAGAAGCAGAGCTCATAGACTTGACAATAAAGGGAAAACGTGTAATTTAGACTGAATCAAAATTAGGAACTTTTACTCTGTGAAATTAAGAAGAATAAAAGACAAGTTACAGATTGGAATAAATATTTACACTGAAACATTTGGCAACTTCTTAAAAATTAAATGTTCTATATTTAGCACATTTAATGTAGAGGAAACTTATTTCTATGCCAAAACCTGTACACAGATGTCATCACAGATTTATCTGTAATAGAAAAACTGAAAACGATGCAGATGTTCAACAGGGGAATGATTCAAGAAACTTTGGTCCATCTATAGCAGAGCACTACTCAAAAACAAAAGGAACAACACACAACAACTTAGATGAGTCTCTCAGGAATCATGTTGAAAAATAAACTCCAAAAAAGTTACATAGTATATGACGACTCCATTCAAATAACATTCAAGAGATCACAAAACTATAAAAATGAAAGTAAAATTAGTGGCTGTCAGGACTTAATAACTAAGGGCACAGAAGGTGGTATGGTTATAAAAGGTTAACATGAGAAATCCTCTGGGTGACAACATGATTCAGTATTTTCACTGAACTGCAGCAAGTCAGGCAAAAGTACATAGTAACTGTGCTATTTCTTACATCAGCACATGCATCTGCTATCATCTTAAAGTAAAAGGTTTAATTGTTAGTTGTTGGGGTTGTTTTTTTCTTTTTTTGGTTGTTTGTTTTACATCCTGATGCCTACCATTTGAGTAACTTCAGAGATCTCTCTAATATATTTAACCTTTCCAGCCCCACCCCACTATCTTTTATACCCTCTTGATCCTTTCTTCCACTTCCCTCATAACCTTAGAGCCCTCACTGAGTCTTATTGTGGGATAGTTTTGTAAGTATTTTACTTTGTCCAATTGTATGTTATATAAGTATACAATATTCTTCTTCATTACTTGCTTTATTACACATAATTCCTTCAATTGTCTGTAAATCACTGTACTAATAAGTGGCAGCATGTCACCTTTTTTTATGGCTCAATAATATACCATAGTATGGATATACCACACTTCTTAATCCAGTCTTCTAAAAGAAATCTCTAGGTTGTTTCCACATTCTAGCTACTGTAAATAATGTTTCAATAAAGATTACAGAGTAAAAGGTTTGTCTTTAAATAAATTCAGTAAAAAGGCATCCCAACCAATAGAAAAGAGAACATTTTTCTTGCATTTCAATATATTGCTGATAGCCATATCCTACCAATAAATCAAAGACACATTCTGCCAGACTACCCCCAAATATCACAGATTTATTAAATGGCATACAGGGGAAACTGAACATTTGTTATGCACTGGTATTATGGACACACACAAAAGTGCATCATAATTCTTTATCTATAGGATATCATGGTATGATAAGGGAAAAAAAACTTGTAAATAAGTAAGCCCATTAAAATGCATTATGTGCATACATGGCCAATCAAGCAGGGATTGCTAGGTAGGAAAAGAGCAGCCATTTACAAGGAGGGACTAAGAGACTCAGAGTGACCTTCCTTTTAGGGAGATTACTCTCCCAATGTTCCAGAGCACTGAGAGGCAACAGGAACAGAAACAATTAGAGGGCTCCTCTTATAAACCAGGATGGAGATGATAGAAACAAAACTAAAGCAGGTCCTTTGGGGATGAAGATGACCAACTATATACTGATGCTTTACCTACAGTTTGGAATACAAAAGAAAGAAAATGTTTGGTTGTAATAAAATAAATTAATAGCATGTTAGAGGTGTTACACTTGAGAAATTTGTTGAGCTTCAGGACAGATAATTAATCAATTACATATAAATGCCTCTCCAACACAAGAACGATAATAAATTAGTGGGAGAGATTTTGAAATAACATTATAGGATATAATAAAACACATGAAATAGGTGATTTCTCAAGGAGAATAGGTACAATGAGATGAGAAAAATAGGTGATTTCTCAAGGAGAATAGGTACAATGAGATGAGAAAAAGAGGGAAAAGATCAATTCAAATAAGCAAAATTATAGAAATACTTATGGTTGAGTATCAAACTAATAAAAAAGACAATTCGTAAGTAATTTATGTGGAAATGCTTACATAGGAAAGTATTAAGAACCCTAATACAAAAGAATATTACTTTGTGCCAAAGATTTTGGGCACAATGAATTACTTGACTTTTTGAATTTTCTTGCTCACTTATTTAAGACTGAATAAACATTTTCCTAAGTGTAAAACTAGGAAATGCTATTAAATATCAAGAAGTTACTTCTTTGTAACTGTAGACAAATTTCACACACACAAAAAAAATAGCATTCTAACAATCGAGTCCATAACAGATTGTTTAGCCAAAGTTTAAAAAGAGAGAAATTCCGGCCCTCCCTGGTGGCGCAGCGGGTTAAAGCGCTGCACTGAGAAGCTAAAGCCACTTCCGCATGAGTTCGATCTCCGCCTGCCCTGGAGGTGACCACATGGTGTGGCAGACCTCTCCTGACCCGCCCGCTGCTCTCCTCAGCAGTGTACTTCGTTGATCTGTCTGTTCTGCTCCCCACTCTGTCTCTGGTGAAGCCCTCACTGCCCCTGAGCCTCTGGCCTGTACCCCAGTTCTGTATGTACAAATAAATAAATCTTAAAAAAAAAAGAGAGAGAAATTCCTTCTTTTTTCCTTTTGAAGATAACTGAGGAAATTACAAATCACTGACTCTAAAAATATCATTTTGGAAATACAATGGTTTGATGTATTTAATCATGGAAAATAATGGCTCAATTTTTTTCTTTTCCTTAAGGTTTTGTACACCTGGATTTCTGTTAAAACTTTTAACCTTTCTAGATGAAACTAAACTCCGAGTTTTGAAAAAACATCTTCAAGATAAGTTGAAGAAATTAACAATCAGAGACCTCAGGCATAATAAACATGCCAGAAACAAAAATTATTTTCTTCTATTTCTCCTTCCCATTCTAAGAACAGAGTACACTTCATTTAGCTATAGAACTTTATATTATTCAGCTCTGTATCACACACAAGTCTTAATACATGAATGCATTTTATCCTTTGTGAAAGGATTAGCAAAGTGATAATTCAAATGAAAACAATTAACTTTTTTAATGTCCCCTTTTTATTCATTTCCATGAAGCTTATTTCTTGAAATGTTTTGCCCCTTTAAACATTAGTTTACTCTCATTTCAGAATTCTAAGATACAGGTTTCTATGGCAGGACAGTTAAGGTAAAAGGAAAAGGTTAAGGAAATAGAGTTCAGTTTAAATTCATCAAAAATCAGAAATGCAGGCCCTCCCTGGTGGCGCAGCAGGTTAAAGCACTGCACTGAGAAGC
>NW_004567125.1:4178819-4216746 GCF_000260355.1 Condylura cristata | reverse complement strand
AAAAGAAAAGAAAAGAAAAGAAAAGAAAAGAAAAGAAAAGAAAAGAAAAGAAAAGAAAAGAAAAGAAAAGAAAAGAAAAGAAAAGAAAAGAAAACATATGGCTAAGCAAACAACAGGTAATGGGAAGCGGTCATCGATTTATTTCAGAAACAAAACTGTATCAAGTTTCATAACAATAATTCTCTTGAAAATTCTCAATCTAAAGCAGAACAACCTGTTTTTCCGGTTACTGTGGTTTTATTGTTTTTCTTCTTTAAACTCAAAAGAACACCTCTGAACACAGTTTGAAGATCCTTCTCTTGATCAGTGGCAATATGGCAATGTCACATCGCAACACAGGCCCTGTGTTTCATTCAAGAATCATTAAGTCAGAGGAAAAGGCTTTCAGAAAAATATGTCAAGGCTCATTCGCTTTCCCAAGCAACCAGAAGAGTTCTTCAACAAGAGAAGACTGAAGGGAGGTGGCAGGTTTTCCTTGGGAAATGAAAACATATTGACTTACCTTCTCTGCATACTTGAACTTAACATAGAACCAGCTTGACTTGAGCATCGTCTCACCTTCTATTCTCAGAGAAGGTGGAATAAAAATTTAAAAAATAAAAATGAGAGAGAGAGGGAGAAGAGAGAGAAGAAAGGAGGAGAGAGGAGAGAGAGAAGGGATTAAAAAAATAAAAATGAGAGAGAGTGGGAGGAGAGAGGGAAAAGGGGAGAGAGAGAGAGAGAAGGGGGGGTGGGAATAACAGCACAGTGCTTAAGAAAAAGTGATATTTTGACAAGGGCTGCTTTCAGATCCTGAATTTTCCAGAGGATACATGTATTCAAAGACAGGTGAGAAAAAAAAAATAGGAAAATGCACTATTTCAAACCTGGCTCCTTCCCCTTTATGTCCCTGTACACCTTCCCCTAGAATCTAAAATACTGTGTGTGAGCTTGCTCTGGAAACTGCACTCCAGGGCTGCCTGCCTGAGTGCCTGCCTCTCCTCCCTCTCGCTCCTTGTGTGTTGCTAACTTGGCTGGCTGACAAGAGAATTCCTCAAATGGACTTCAGCTGCCTTCATCACAAATGGCATATGTCAGTAAAAGCAGGAGGCAGGCCTTGGGCGGGTACCCTCCAAGGAGGACAACCTCCTCCTTCCACCCTTACCCCTTTGGGATGAATAATGATCTCCAACACCCTTTCAGGACAAAGATTTAACATCTGGCCAAACATCATTCTGACAAGAGCTTGTGTGTAGAAAAAGGACTCTGCCACAGCTTTAACTCCCAGATCTCCAAAACAAGATTAGGAGGTGACCTTTCTCCACACCTACAAAAGATTACAACACTAAAATAGTCCAGTATCTTTAGCAAAAAAAAAAAAAAAGAGTAAGAATCCATTTAAAAAAAAAGTGTTTAACTTCTTATGGTGAGGGCAAAGAAAAACGTGTTCCAGTTTCTCCTGCTATTTCCTTTTACTTCTACTAGATGCCAAAATAGCTAAATAGCTTCTGGTATTGACCTCTAGGAACAGTCTGGAAAAATGATTGACACTTTAAAGATACAATTTTTTTTCTCTCCCAGAAATGTAAACACAATGATTTGTTTTACTTGGATGAACTTATTAAACCTCTCAAGATTTCAAAAAAACAAATGTGAAACAGCATCAATACTTACTTTACGAGACCAGGCATGGAACAAGTGGAGTAAGAAGAGTGCCTTGCAGAGCAGGCTTACCATGTGAGTGGAAGCATGGAAGCACCTCTTCAAGCAATATGTCCTAGAGACAATCAATGTATTTGCTGAGGTCTAAATGTCATTTACTAAATGTTGTTTTTTATTAAGATTTATTATTTATACAGAACTGGGGTACAAGTCCGAGGTGAGGGGCTGAGAGAGGCTTCACCAGAGAAAAAGTGGGGAGCAGAACAGGCAGAGCAACAAAGTACACCGCTGAGGGAAGCAGCAGATGGGTCAGGACAGGTCTGCTGTGCCATGTGGGTCAGCTTCAGGGCCAAGGATAGAACTTTCACTGAAGCAGCTGTGGCTAACTTGTAGTGCTGCGTCCTAACCCGTTATGCCACCAGGGAGGGCCCATACTAAATGTTTTTATGGGGAAGGGATATGCTTCTGTTTTATGAAGCTGCTCTTATAAACTATTGATAAGACTATGTATTAGCATCTATAATTATTAGCATTAATACTATTTCACCAGAGAAGCAGTACAAGTGTATAGTAAACCACCATATTGAGATGGTTAGTAATCTCATCCCCTAAGGTCCACGCACACTGAAGGGAACTCAGTGGACTTTAATTTGAGTTATTAAGTCAAGGTGCAAATCACTTAGAAGGTGAGAAAGAGTCAGTGGACCTCACAAATGAAAGCTTCTAATTTCTCTGAAAACAGGGGCGCCTATTATCCCCATAATTGCCGTAAGTTTTTCTAGCATGCTGTTATTCTTTCTAGCATACCCGTTTAGTGTTCAAATCACCTAACTCTTATTTTCTGATTCTCTAGATAAATGCAGTTGTTAGTTTCTCTAATAATTTTCTCATTCTCTAAATCTTTAAGGATTGGGGAATGTTTGTTAGAGGGGTGGGTGAGAATATTACATATGACATGCAGGCTAGGGAAGACAAGAAGCCAGAGGGACTTGTGTTTTCAGAGGACAGAGAGGTTTACAGGGATTCACAAAAAAAGAGAGGGGAGGGAAAGGATGAACACTGACCAAATGTACTCACAAGAGATGAGTATTTTGTTTTCAAGACAGACTGTAGAAGACTGGATTTTCTGAAGGTAAATTGATTTTCTCACCACCTCCCCCTTTTATCATAAATCCAAATGCTCAGAGAGAAAGGAGGACAGTACACAATGAAGATTCCAAAGAGCTAGAAGAGTAATCGAGCAGTTAAGATTCATTCTGATGCTTAGTGTATAATCTACTTGGTATCTACCGTTTACCTTCAGTACCACCCCTTTTAGGTTAAAAGAAATAATGAGTTCTCCATTTGCTAACATATTAAGCTTTATCAGATACACAATGATAGAAGAAACCCAAAATTTAGGAACTAAATAATAGTTTAATTGAACTTTACTAACCATCCTCCACAAAAACTTAATTTAAAACAATGTTCAAACAAGAGGACAGCACACCTCCTGCCCTATTAAGTGTCCTGATAAGGTTTTACCTGCCAGACTGGCAATAAATGCGGATCAAACTCAAGTAGTGGAAGATGTGAAGCCCAGAGAGATGAAGTGACTTCATCAAGGTCTCACAGCTGGTCTGTGGCTAAGTTGGGTCTATGAGATGTCCTGGCTCCATAGACTAGCAGTGCTATTAGACATGTACCAATATATTGAAAAAAAACATATATAGTTTTATTATACATTTCAGGAAACATAGTATGATCATGCACATGTTAGAATATAAAATAATGAATATTCCAGATAGCCTAGGGAAGATAAAATGATGCTATTTATTTTCTTCCCTCAAATATTAATCCTTTGAATAGGAGGCATTGCTTAATGCGTGAGAAGGAAGGCAGTGAATTCATTTTAAGATATTCATTTTAAATATCTTTAAAGAGAGAAAGGACAAGATAGATGCTGAAGTAAAGAGAAGGCTACTATATAATAGGAAAGAGTATTATGCATCAAGCAGTGATTAAATGGAAGAATTGTGGAGTTAGAACAGTTCCAATCCTGGTCATACCAAATACAGGGTATAAGTGAAAACTAATTACTTGTTACTCTCTCAACCTCAGGTTCCGTATCTATAAACCGAGGGCAATCAAAAGTTGCTTTAGGTAAATGGACTAAGAGTTGTAAAGCAGTTAACATAACTCTACGTTCACTATCTAGCTTGATAAAGATAAAGGCAGTGTGAACTGGAAATAACATAGACACATAGCTGCTCAACTTCAAGTCAGAAACCCTTCTTGCTCTGATGAAGATTTAATCACTTTCTACTTATGTCTGAAAATTGACCTGTTCTAAGGTAGGGGAAAAGACCAGAAAGGACGCCTTTAGTTTCTCCAGATACAGGGTGAGCATAAATGTGAAAGATAACAGGGCGATTTACCAATGATAAGAGTGCCTGTATTCTCTATTAAAATTGTGACTGTTCTATGGTAATGGCACATGGGTGATTTGGTGATGGGAAGCCCAAGGGGATTGCAACTGAGATGGAAAAATGCACAAAAATATGTAAAAATAAACTATTATAAAATTAAAATTATGACTTAGTTTATCCTTATTTTAGGATCATTAAAAGTTCACAAAAATATACACAGATATATAACAAACTAACAACTAAACCATTTAATAACTAAAATCACAACCAAGTCAGGCTTCTACAGCAACTCATTTTCATATTCTGGCATAAACTCCTCCTAACTCCCACCAGCCCTTTTTGTTTTGTTTTAAACAGACAGGCTACTGTTAAAATGGAACAATCCATGTGGAGGAATTACTTCAGCTGTACTAAAAGGACTCTATTTCCATAGCAGCTGCACTTGGAACACACCATTTCCTCTGGCAGAGCATCTGAACACTTGTTAAGAGAGAATGAAGAGGTATGATGGAAGCTCAAGGACTTTCCCTTTTCTCAGCAAATAGGCTGGTCACAACATTTATAAAACCTTCAAAATGACTATTTATCTGTCAAAAAATGCAGAAATCTTCCAGCCTTGTAAGTGGTACTTCCTCTGTTGGGTAAAACTGTTCCTCTTTGCTCCAAACCTCCCCAACACAACATGCATAAACTGAACATATGCATATACAAGTGTGCACACACACACATATGCACATGCATACACACAACTATTTCAAATAGTCCTCAATACTTTACAAAATGTCTCTCTGACTCTCCAAGAAAGAATTTGCAGATGAAACTGTTCAAAGTTTAACTTAACAGTAAGGCTTGAAATTACTTGAACACAAACTACAAAGAGATACAGCTGAATTGTAAACTGAAAGATCTTTATATTGCACTCTGCAATTCAGCAGAAAACTGCTTGTTCTTTCCTACTCATTACACTCCATGATAAATGTGTTCTTCCTGAAACCCTTAGCGGGAGAGAGAAGTACACATCAACTGAGCATTTCAGGAGGCAGAAATCATGCCTGTGTTATCTGCATCTGACCTACACTATGCTCCTAAGAGGCACAGGGCCCAGCAGGAAAAAAGTTCGGGCCCTCTGCCAAGAACAGACTCAAAAGGCATCACTTCGAGCTGAGTAGTTTCCAAAGTCCTTGAGGGAACCAGGCCAAAGTCCCATCTAGAGTTCTCGAGGACAGAAGAAGGTGTTAGGAGACACCAAGCTATCCTGTATGAAGCCTGGAAGATGATAACAGTCTCCACGAGGGTCAGTTCCAAGCTCCCAGCCCCTCTAAAGTGTACAATTTTGGATAAAGTTCTTCGATAGCCATCACCTGTGTAAGTAAACTCTATGCTACTGCAGAGTTATACACAACAGTGCCCTACCATGCACTCAAGTACAGCAATTAATGCTCAATTTTTTTGAAACAGTTACCTTCATATTGGTATCTGGTGATTAGCATTTCTTGAGATTGTATGAGTTATGTTTATTTTTCCACTTGGAATTTTTCAAAAAAACTCTCAGATCAAACCATTTAATATTGTGTTAAATGCAGGAAAACTTAACTAAGTATCTAAGCTCTGGCCCATTCACCTTATTTATATCTAGAATGTATGTATTAAAAATATTCAAAACCAGTGTCTTTCCATGTGATTTCAGAACTTGATGAAATGTTTCACATAAACCTTACTCCAGATTCCTTATTGTTTCATCAATGACTCCACACCAATAGGATCTAATTATTTCCAGTTATAGTAGAATTTTTTTTAAAGATTTATTTATTTATTCATATAGAACTGGGGTACAGGCCAGAGATGCGGAGGGTGAGAGGATTCACCAGAGACAAAGCGGGGAGCAGAACAGGCAGATCAATGAAGTACACTGCTGAGGGGAGTAGCAGGGGGGGGGTCAGGAGAGGTCTGCCTCGCCATGTGGATCTCCTCCGGGACAGGCGGGAATCGAACTCATGCGGAAGTGGCTCAAGCTTCTTTGTGCTGTGCTTTAGCCCACTGCACAACCAGAGAGGGCCCTATAGTAGAATGTTTTTTAACAATACTAGTAAGAAACTGGAAAGGTTAAATTTTTTTATAAAATACTGCAGCATCTAATGTGCAGAAAGAAACAACCAACAATATCTACTGAAGAGCTGGCACATGTACAGAGAACATTAATCATGCTCCATCAGGAATACAGAGGAAAACATGGAGGAGGGAAGGGAAGAGGGAAAAAAGAGAGAGAGCTGAACCTGGAATGATGTGTTACTATGATTGGAGAGACCAGGGATATGTGTAAGAAATGACCTATGGCCTCCTAGTACAAAACAACAAATCCCAAAAGTGCAAATCAAACTCAAGACACAGAAGTTGATGAGCATCTACAACACTATGAAAGATATTACAGATAGTCAAAAAGACTTGCTATAAGAATGGAGTTTTGAAGAAAATACAGATGCTGATTTATTAAAGGAAAGAAACAAAGTATGTAAGGGAGACATAAAACACCTACAAAGCAGAAGCTATGAAAGCTGAAATTGTTAGTTCCCATCAATAAACATTGCTCATATTCACCTCATCTCTATACATCAAGTGTTTGAAAAGTGACTAATTCTGAAGTTCATCATGTGTCTTTTTATATAATTATGCATTTATGTTTAGTCTATTTCTATGCAACTCTACTCATATACCTACTTCCTTTACATGCAGAATTAGAGAGATAAATGGCAACCAAGTTATTTTTACTGGTTTTGCAGAATGAATTCAGAATGATTATAATTACAGTTTCTTTTTTAAAATGAGGTTTTGTTCTTTAATATTCATTGACTACTAGCTTGCTTCCCACACACAACACATTATTTACCCTACAGTGGCTTGGTGCATCAATTATGGTAATAGTTTGTGAATAACATTCACATTACGGAAAAATGAGCCTGGATACTTAGCTCTCCCTCTGGAAAACTGTCACAAACATATGTATCATCTGTCTCTACTTAGAGTGCAGCAATTAGTAATTATAGTTGTATATACTTTTTTTAAAGCAAAGGAGAAAATAGATCTGAAATGTCATGTTTCCAAATGTTCTTTGGATGTTGTCTGAAATTATTTTGTTTGAAATCTGGTTGAAATAGAGAAAATGCATTTTCACAAAATGAAAAATTATCACTAATTGCACCCTAGATATGGAAAAACAGACAAAGCATCTCAAAAATGACACCACCTTTTGAAGAATATCTTCTTCAAGAGCTCAGAGTAGAAATAAAGGCCACAGGTGGCAGAAGAACTGACTGCACAACTGTGAGACAAGACAGACTTGGCTTCAAACCCATGTCTTGCCATTCTCTTGCACACTTTAGCAGTTACTTGCAGAGTGCCTACTATCAATCAGACAGTACATTTTTTTCCAAGTGTACCTTATAGTAGGAGAACCAGACAAAAGTTTAGTACAAAGGGTAGACATTTATCAAAATATTTTCAACATACAGAAAGAGTTTACTGAATTATTTCATTTTGTAGAAAAAGGAGGTAAGAGAAGATTTGCCAAGGCATAATCTACCAAGTTACAAAGGTAAGAGGAAACTAAAGTTAATGCGCTCAAGAGTATGCCATGGAAATGCCACTCCAAGTGGCAAAAAGGTCCAACATGTCAACATGAGAATAGACAACTAAAAAGAAATGGAGATGAGCATCTGAAAGGAGAAGGCCGTTGACCTGGGAAGACTGGTTTTTTGATGGTCATCATCTTCATGGATAAGGAAATTATCCAGGTCACACATTACTTAGTCATTAACTCCTATTTGCAATTACTACTCATTTGTAAATTGTGAAAACAGAATACTCCCAAGATTTTTTAAGCACTGATAATGTTAATCTGTAAGTAACCTGCATAGTTTCTGACACCAGTAGGTTCCAAATAGCCCCTGAAACATCAGCATAGTCTATACCTGTACAAAATGAAGGCCTGGAAGAAGGGTAAAATCTACCCCCCACACCCACCTGCCAATGCTGTGCACTACCATAGGGCTGGCTTACCAGGAGAAACAAGAGATTTCTTTTTATATGCACAAAGGGCAATAAACCATGTGCCTCTGGAACTGAATCCATACAGTGTGGAAACTGTTCTCTAGTGTGTGCACAAACATTCTGTGTCCAACTCAACTTCTCACTCTTCATCTATAATTCAGGATACTCATGAACAATTGCAATTAAGTGTGTGTGTATGTATGTATAATAGAGAGAGAGAGAGATAGAAATTCTCCAGTCCAACAATAGTCTCCAAATTAAAGGGTTATATAAAAACAAGAATGATTTTTATTTTCATGCCCAACATAATGACATTAACTAATATCTCAAGGTACTATATTTACTTAGGGTAAGTTAAGTCATTAATGATCATGTATATAAAACTGAGCTTCCATTTTTTAATAATTTAAATATTTTGGAAGGCATTTTATGGATTTGTTTATACAGCCTCTATTTGTAACCACTAACATGGTGATAAGGAACTTATAAGAAGAAAACGAGGAGCAACTCTAACATTTTTCTGCTGTTCCCCTGTGCTTATGTGATCTTTTCCTACAGTTTCTTTGAAGAAATCTTTCAAAGCACATGGTTTTTGTGAGGACTAACTTAGTTAAAAGTCAAGACCTTAGTGGTGGGTATAATGTGGTGACAAGCACCTGAGGAAGTATGGTCCTAAGGCCTCTAGGTCACATACACTGTTGTAAATCAATGTTACCACAATTTAACACAAGGAAATAATAAAACCCGGTAGCTCATTATGAAAGACACAAGCAGGGACACACCCCACAACATGGTGAGCAAAAAGTTTAAGGATCCTACAATTTTATGAAGCTTTCATTCTTAAGTCAGGATACCAGACACATCTTAAAGGGGTGACACTAACTTTGCAACAGAGTGATATGTCTGCCTTAAGGTTAGCTATAATCTCAACATTTCTACTATTTTCTCCTCTACACCACTGGTTTATCCTAAAAACCCTATAGTGGCAAGAGCGACTCATACCATATTTTAGACAACACCACTCTTGTTTAGTGTTTCTAAATTAGAGAAGATTTCAGTCATAAAATCATAATTTATGAGAACTACTATCATTTATGTGTACATGGACGACTGTATGTTTGTTTGTTTGTTTGTTTTTTAATTTAATTATTTGTGCATACAGAACTGGGGTACAGGCCAGAGGTGCAGGGGCAGTGATAGGATTCACCAGAGACCGAGTGGGGAGCAGAACAGGCAGACTGAGGAAGTACACTGCTGAGGGGAGCAGCGGGTGGGTCAGGAGAGATCTGCCACGCCATGTGGGTCACCTCCAGGGCAGGCGGAGATCGAACTCATGCGAAGTGGCTTTACCTTCCCAGTGCTGTGCTTTAACCTGCTGTAGCACCAGGGAGAGCCCTGGATGTCTGTATGTTTTAATGGAAGAGACAAGAAAAATTTTGAGTGCATAGTGCATTACATGTAGTAAGATATCATTTAATAAAACTGTTTCAGTCTAACATGAGTCAATACAAGCAAAGATATGTATGTGCATTTGTGCTTGTGTATAGGAACATGTACATTACTAGGTCATGGTATAAACTGTATTTCTAGCCATGTGACTTGGGACAAAAATGTTTTGGGTGCCATACTCTAAATAAAAAAGAATTTGGAAACTGTAGGATGATATGTGATCACAAGTGGTGTGGTCAAAATGCAAGGTGAAGGAAGTTAAGGAAAAGTAGTAGCTTTGGCATTTTGGAAAGGACACTAGGCTGAAATTGGATTGTATCTGAATGCCAGTTCTATAGTTCTAGGCATATAATTAGCCTCTACATTCAAGCCTCTGCTCCCTTAATCTATAAAGTGGAGGTACATATACCTTTGATATGAGGTTATTAGGAAAAATAATGGACAGAGACACCCAATGAATGGTGGCACATATAGTCAGGAATGATGGCAGAGAATATTATCTCCTTAAATCAGAGTACAGGATATTCTTAAGAAAATTTAGCTAAAAGTGACACAAAACACATAGCAAAGATCAGCATAGGAAAAAGCACTGTCCAGAGTGTACTATACTCTTAACTGGCAAGTCCTTTTTGACAGAAAAAGATGATGTTCAGTAAAGGAACACAGATGTTAGGTAAACCTATAATAGCACCTCCCTTCCCATTTATTATCCAACATACTAGCACGCCCTTGAGGCTATAGAAAATAAAAGCAAAAGAAGCAAAGGAATAAAATTGTGTTGTATTTTTTCAAGAGTCTCCTAATCTCTAGTTTCCTATAGCACAGCTTTCATTATTCATGAAGACAGCCTAAGTAATTCATAAGCAATATGCAAAATGTATTTACTTGGAAATCCATATGGTATTATGCAACAGCTACAAATCGATCTGTCTAGGAGTTCCACTTACTAGCTGTCCCAGACAATACAAGGGATTCTTACAGACAACCTCCAAAATATATCTGGCTTATCCAAAAGCTACATTAGCTTTAATCATTTTAAAATACTAGAGGCCAAACATGAAATCTTTGCTTGGTGTACACATAGGACCACAAGTGCCACTAATAGTTTGAACCAGAGCACTTAATTTTCTCAAACAGCCCAACAGAGACATGTTCCCTAGCTTGGTTAGGGCATTCATCAGTTTGTGACCCTGGCAAAAGCAAAACTACTTTCAGATTCTCTTTTCCCAGTTCATTAAACTGGAAGTCCTATTTTATGTTTTTATTTGACCACGACAGTAGGGGTATGTGTTTGAGTCTGTGTTTTCAAAAGTTTTGATTGTTTTAAAAAGGGCAAGCACTGTCAAAAATCCCACACCTCTTTCAATAATAAAGGAATAACCACACATTTAAGTGATTTGTTCGGTCCCACTTAGATCTAACTTTCTAATTGCAACAGGGATAATGCAGGTGAAATAAAGAGAAGAGGTGCAGTAGTCCAGGTCTAATGTTAAAAACTTTGGTTTTACTAAGAGCATTGTCAAATTGTATCATGAATCTACCAACAAGACAGCAAATTTTCTGGATTTTCTCAAATTCATTCTAAAAAGCAATCATCAGAAGGAAGAACTAAATATAAAACAGAGGCTGAACCAATCATGCATTACTGAGATAGGGCCTCCTGGATATTTGCAGACACAGACTAGATCCCCAAGGATAAAAGCCTGCAAGATATAAACATACAGCAATCTAGGTAGGGGTAGGTCAGCGCTCAATTCTGAAAAAATTCACTAAGAGCCCAAATAATTTGTCTCAAGGGGCAAATCTTTGGATGGCACTTAAATTATCTTTTTCAGACCCCTCTTCAGCAAATGGCCTATTGTCAAATGCTCACTAAAGCTAGTACAAGAAGAGAGGTCTAGTTTATATTTCTATGAAGAAGAAAAAAAAAGTCTATACAAAATAAATTCTAATGGCTAAAAACACAAAGAATTATAAAATCTCTACCTGCAGTTTCTACCTAGAGCCAGTTCCCTTTCTAGTGACTGGGAAATGAGCAGAAGGCTGCATTTCCCCAGATGTTGAAGAGAATTCCAGCTGCTAAACACAACCTGCTAGCAATTTTCTATTCAACGACCAGAATGAAGACACAAAGCTTCAGAAAAGCAGCCCTTAAACTTCCTCCTGATTGATATTAGTGGTGTCTTTAATCTTTTAAGCTCTTGGGCTTAATACAACAGCTGCTATCAAGAGCACTTATATTGTTGCTGAAGATAGGAGGAAAGGGTAGGGGAAACAACTAGATTCAGAAACATATTAGTTCCAATCTGCCAGAATCCAGGCTAAGATGGAAGGGGAGTAGGGGGAAAGAAACACAACAATAGTAGGCATCAGAAATAAAGAATAACCTTCTAGAAGCAGAGGGACTTGAAAGTGACATCAGATGTACCCAGTGTGCTCTTAACACTTCACCCCACAATTCTGTCCCTGTTCCAACACTAAACATCAGGGCAGGATCACCCTACAGAGTTGTTTCATGAGATAGGCTTCATGTAAACAACTTATCTTTGGAAAAGCCACAGGTTTAGGATAGAGAGAAGAAAAATGTTAAAATGTACATGTTTTGGGGCCCTCCCTGATAGAGCAATGGTAAGGACACAGCACTGCAAATTAGCCACAGCCATTTCAGTGTGAGTTCAATTCCCGCACTGGAAGTGATCCACTTGGCGCGGCAGACCACTTTCGTCTCGCCCACTGCTCCCCTCAGCAGTGTTGCAATGATCTGCCTGTTCTGCTCCCCACTCTGTCTCTGCTGAATCCTCTGTACCTCTGGCTTGTACCCCATTTCTGTATGCATAAATATTTTTTAAAAATGCATGTTTTCCTCAAATGTGTCACCAAGACACCCAAAATGGTAGAAAAGAGTGAATGTGAAATAAAAGAACTCCCTGTGTGATCTGCTGTTTGCATAGCATTTCCTTTACTCATTTTTAGCATCATATTAATACATTCAAATTCCACTTAATCCTCTATATGTCTTAGTATAAAAATTAATGTCTCACCAAAGTCTTCATATAAAAAGGCAGGCATACAAGCCTTCTTACACTCAGTTTATACTCTGACTATAGAAAGTTCCTCACTCAATGACCCAATTCCCAAGAAAACACACAACAGGAATCACAACCTACAGGAATCACGAATGCTACAGTTCTGGTAATTAGGAAACGGTGCACTAAAGAGGCTAATACTCATGCCCAAGATCACATGAGTTAAATACTGAAGCAGCATTATGACTCCTAGCTTACATCAATCTACTGTTCTGTAATTAACAACAGTTTTTAGAAGAGAAAAAACACACACACACACACAAGCATTATCCCTTAAGGAAAAATAAATTCAAAGCTTTAATCCTTTAAAAAAAAAAAACCCATGAAAGCGTCAAAAGTATTTAGTGTCAAGATAAACAATTGGAAGTAAAGTCCCTAGAAATTAAAGCTGAGCACTTTCTCTTTGGCTAAAATATGGTAAAAATCCAAAACAAAATAGTCTCCTTTTCCTTCTTTCCACAAACACAAGGCTTTAAGAAATCAAATTTCCAGATTGAGGGACATTCTTCAATTCATATAAATAGCTAAGAACTAAAGCCTTAAAGTCACAGTTTTCCTCTCTAAAACAACTAATCTGCACCTTTTCTAAATGTTTATTGTTCATGATAAAATGATAGTCCTAGCTACCCATTAAACAGGAAAATTAGCTGATAGCATACATCTCTAGGCAAGTCCCAACATGACAATGAAAACCAAGCTGCCATTTTGGAATCCTCTCTTCTGATGAGACTCCCCATCATCATTATAAAAAGCATAGAAGTATTCATTATCTCACTGGCTGTTTTTCAAACAGCTGTAGTTAATTCACTTGTGGATTTGATGAATCCTCAAAGGAACTGAGTCTAAAATTGATAGCAATGGTCCATTCTATCTCAGAGAGGTTCCTTGCACCCATTCTAGCTCCTGATGGTTCTAGATACTCTAATAGATGACAAGTACAACCTGGCTCTCCAGAGAACGAAAGTGATGGAAAAGAAAATTAAAGCTTAATAAGGCGACAAAGGACTCAGAGAAAGTAATTCATCCCATTTCTAAACACTGAAAAATTACAATGAAACTATAGAAACAAAAAGGATAAAGACACACACACACAAACACATAATATTCTGAACAGCTAACTTGGTTCATTCGATAAATAACTAAAAGTAAGATTTTAAGGGCTCTCAAAATCAACATGTTCTAAAAGCAACTCAATGAACCTAAGAAGAAACCTAAACCCATGAAGCCAGGTAATTCAAATGAGTGGATGGATGGTTTGAGACTAAGATAATAAGACCTTATAATTATCCATAGTTGCTGATGTACTGCATATGCATTCTAATCCCAGATATGTGCTGCATATACCCTGTGATACATTAAAAACAATTCTACTTTATTAAAATAAAGTATGTTTATTCTGCTCACTGAACAGTGTGGCAATACACTGACACTCTTAAAGAAAAAAAAAATACATGCTCTAAGCAGTATTAAGAAAAATTCAGCCCTAGTAATAAATTAAATTGGTCTCTTATAGGAAGTCATCAATCTCCACCCTAAAAAATCAAGGGTCTCTATAGGCACCTATAACTAACTACAGTGACCTTCTTGAAGGGCCTGAATTGCATGCCAGAAAGTAAGTATCAGAATTAAATTCAAACACTTATTAAACATATAATTCTACTTAATAAATATCCATTAACTATCTACTGTGCGTCATGCACTAACAAGATGCTAGCAACACAAATAAATGATAATAACTAAATCATGCAACTTGCTTATAAAAATAAAAGCCCAGAGTGTGACTGGTGAAATCCCAAAGACTAGGCTCCAAGAAGCTACAGGGACCCACAGAAGAACAGTATATGACATCCAACTGAGATCTTGAAAAATGAATAGCAAATTTCCAGGTAACAACAGAGCCATTAAATATTTTCAATCAGAGTCAAATCTGGGATTAGAATGCATATCCGGTGCTTAAACTGAGAGGAATTAAAACTAAACCTTTACGTGTAGTGTATTGGGCAAGGAAAATTGAACAGTGGTTAAAAAGTAATGACTTTGCTAATACTAGCCCGTGAACACTTGAGCAAGTGGTTTTAATTTTTCTGAGTATCAGCTGCCTTATCTATAAAAATATGGATAAAAATAGCACCCAGATGACAGGATGGATGTGATAATTAGCTGAGATGAAATTTGAAAAGTAGCTGACATAGTAAGTTGACCATAATATTCACTCAACATGTTTACTCAGGCATGCTACAACAGGGCAACTCTTTCAGGCATTTTTCATTCTTCCTTACATATGTTACATCATATATATTGCATACATATATGAGATCATACCCACTTGTTTTTGAACTTGTTTGTGATGTCCTATTGTTAGGTAAATCTAAATCACAGTGAGACTAACTAACCAGTTAACAGATAAAATCAAGAACTAGGAGTTTTCTACTTCTTTTTCAAAAGAATGCATTATTCCTTAAGGTAGTATATTATTAATCTCTATGAGTCTCACATCCCTTTTTTTTAATTTTTTTTATTCATTCATTCAGAACTGGGGTACAGGCCAGAGATGTGGAAGGTAGGAGGAGCCACCAGAGACAGTGGGGAGCAGAACAGGCAGACTGTCAAAGTACACCGCTGAGGGGAGCAGCGGGAGGGTCAGGAAAGGTCTGCTGCACCATGTGGTCACCTCTGGGGCAAGTGGGGATCGAACTCATGCAGAAGTGGCTTACGCTTCTTAGTACTGTGCTTTAACCCACTGCGCCACCAGGGAGGGCCACATCCCTTGTTTTTAAATGGAAATAAAGTACAGGTGTTGGAGTGATAAAGGTTTGATTAAAGACAGCTCAGGTAAAATGACCTAGTTCTTCATAAGACAAAGAAAACTATAATTTTATTGTGTTACTTTTTTGGCTTATCTACATGATCAATAAGGTTCTGATGGAAACTTTAAAAAGTACAAGCAACATTATAGTTGGGATGTTTTAAATTCATTCACTTACTACATTCTTACTCATTTCTATGAAGTAATTCCAATTGGTGATACAGTCTGTAGTATTTTAGAAAATGTTTTCTAGTGTAGGCATAAGCTCTTTCGGAAATGCTGGCTAGCAGGTTAAGTAAAACAGTAAAATATACCTCTGAACAATGCTTTCTGGTAAAATGGGATTGATGAAACTGCAATTCACTCTGAAAAATTATTTGAAATTATTTAAGTAGAAGCTGGCTTTAAGGGGTAACTCTTGTCTATCTACTTTTTATTTACTTCACAATATAAGGGGTTAAAATTAGTAGCAGAACTACTAGTGATCACAATTAAAAGATGCCATTCATAGTACAACTACAATTTACAACGATTTTATTTATATATAATTGCCTATGAAATAAGTCACAGACTTGTATTGATTTGTGTGTAGACATGGGGCTTGGAGGATAAATATCCAAGTAAACCTTGAAATTCTAAAGCATTTTTAATAACATAATACTATAAAATAGAAAGCTATGGAGATCAGTACCACTCACAATCTTGTCTAACTCTGGAGTTTTACTTAATCTGTGCTTTAATTTTCTCATCTATAAAAATGGGACAATAACTACACCTCCCTCAGTGATTAACAATAAGGCCAATATGAATGAGCTGCTAATCCAAGTATACTACTATTACTGTTTTGTTTTTTCAGACAAGTAAATTTAGAGTCAATTTATCTACAAAATAAAATGTCAGAGATTTAAATATTAACAACTTGTTTCATAGTCTCAAAAGGAGTGTTGGGCAGAAGCATACTTATTATTAGTCAGGCAACACTTTCTCTGCATGGTTAACAGTGAGAGGTCAACTATGGATATTAAAATAGTATTTGCTTACTAAATATCAATTGGGCCTTGTTTCGAAATCCATTTTAATATTACAGTATTAATAGTGATATTTATACCCCTAAGTAGAAATTTAGAAAGACTACATTTAGAAATCAGGTTCCATAGTATTTCTACAGCCAAAAATATAGAAATCAATGCTTTCAAATAACCTATTTGGCCCTTAGCAACAATCTACTTCAATTAGAGCTGTACTTGTCATTTAGTCATCAATTAAAATTTTGTAATCCCAAATCCTTAAACTGAGCCAATCAGTGGCTTTTCTTGGCAAGATGCCCATACGAGTAAAATGAACTTCCTGTCTGTCATACAAGCCTCTCAGCAATTTTCCATGTTTTGTTAAGTCAGCAAACACACAACTTCCAGATCCTATTTCTCTCCAATCCTTGTACACAGCATAACTCCCACAGCCTGACAACAGTGTCAATCTCAGGCTTAGAATAAGTATCAACACTAGATTTGTTGACATCTGTATTAGCTGCAATAGCTCCTTCATTAAATCCCTTCAAATCCATCATTTATAGTAATATACAAAGCATCTCTAATGACAACGAGCACAGCACGTAATATCTGAACATTTGTGACTGCTGAGAAAGCAGTGTGAATTCAAGTATCAAATAAGACCTCACCCAGGATTTTCAATGAACAAGAACCAACCGAAGAGAACTGTTAGGAGATTGTCTACTCAGTGAGACTGCTTTCCTTGCCTCTTAACACAAGACGAGCTTCTGATAATTGAGTCTTTCTCCAAACAATAACAAACAAAACAGAAATGTCTATTGCTTCTACGTGCAAGATATCATTACGTGCTTTACTTTTTCTCCTCGGTGTTCACCCAAAAAAATCATTCTGTTCCATCAACTAATGAATGGGTAAACAAAATATGGCATACCCATGCATCTGAATAACATTAGGCAATATAAAAATAAGCTACTACTAAGTGTCATGATCTAGAAGAACCTTGACAACATTATGCTAAGTTAAAGACTATTACAAAGTATGAAACTTTATATGATGTCATTTTTTTAAAGAACTGTTCAAAATAAACAAATTCACAGAGACAGAAAGTAGACTAGAGATTGTCTAGAGCTGGGATATTTAGGAGAGGAAATGGAAAGTGACTTCGAAGGCCTTGTTCAGGATTTCTTTCTATGAAGGTAAAATGTTTTAAAACAGATGGTGATGCCTGCATAAATGTGAACATACTAAAGCTCCTGATCTGTATACTTTGAGTTGGTGAACTCTATGATTTGAAATATATATATCAATAGCTGGTAAAGAAAATCATGAGGTATGTATGATAAGTTTTATTTTTCAGATAACAGAAGCAAGTCTTGGAGACTCAGAGTTAGTAGAGTCAAGATTCAGAAAATCAGATCAGCTGATCCCAAATATCAAGCTTTTTTTTTTTTTTGTTATACCCTAATGTTTATTAGAACACTAAGAAGGGTTGCAATTCCCAAATATATCTGACCTGTCATCAAAGTAGGCTGCTTTGCTATCCTTAAATTTCCCCATTGCTAATAGTCTCTATTCTATAAAATACATATTTCTAACGGATGGCCTTCCAGTTCACTGATTTCAGACCCTGCAAAGTCAGTGTCCCATTTTTTAACTCAGGTACAGTGCCCAAACTCAAAGACAACATAGCCTACTCATTTTTTAAGTCAATACAATGCCCTATATATAAATGTCTTCTGTATTTTTCTACATAGATAAAAGAATTTTTTATGATGCATGAGTCAAATTACTAAAGCAGCTGTGTCAGGAGAGGCCCTGAATATATCTGCAAGTATGGATCCAGAATGTGCTTCCTCTTTAAATATACCCAAACATATCTGATCCATCACTAACAATAAAACAAGAAAAGCATTTTATTAAGAATAGTCAATGGAAATTTTTACATAAGTCCCTTAGGATCAAGTTATTCACAGAGAACTGAGGTCAAAATGTCAAGTTCATTTGCTCCATTTCCATGTTACCACTGTTGAAAAATTATCATGGGGGTTAATATTACCTCCTACATTGAAGTTTGGCTTTGGTGCTTACCTCTACTAACCAACTATGTGGTTTCATTTACCATCTGAGCATTCATTTTCATCTCTAAAATTATAGGAGCTAACTTTGTCTAGAATGAGTTACTTTTCTATTTTTTTTAAAAGACTTATTTATTTATTCATACAGAACTGGGGTACAGGCCAGAGATGCGGAGGGTGAGAGGATTCACCAGAGACAGAGCGGGGAACAGAACAGGCAGATCGACGAAGTACACTGCTGAGGAGAGCAGCGGGCGGGTCAGGAGAGGTCTGCCGCGCCATGTGGTCACCTCCGGGGCAGGCGGGAATCGAACTCATGCGAAAGTGGCTTTAGCTTCTTTGTGCTGTGCTTTAACCCGCTGTGCCACCAGGGAGGGCCTACTTTTCTATTTTTAACTAAGTTCAATTATTCAAAATGCCTGTTATTCAGCACGTTCATATCACCAGTTTTTATAGTCATTTTGACTAATGATTCAAACTTTTTTTTCTAGTGAGTATAATCACTGCATATCAAAATAATGTGTTCTTGCCATTGTCTTTCTAGATTTCAGTATACACTATATTAACTTACATATATCCCCAAATTATTCTGCATTTCTTTGCATTGCTTTCTCTCCACTTGAGTCACTTAAACACTGCCACAGTCTAGTCATATTGCTGTAATCAAATATCACACGGAAGGTAACTTGTCTAGCTAACACTTATTTCTCACAGGTTTGAGGACTAGGAAGCTTAAGAACAAGGCACAACAAGATCCACATTTTGATGAAGGCCCACTTCAGGTCACAAAATTCATGTTGCAGCTTCATGTGATGGAATGGGCTAAGGAGCTTTCTGGGGCAGCTTTAAGTACTGATCTTATGCATGAGAATTAGACCAGTTTGATATGATCACTTCCAAATGTTACCCTACTAATCTACAGATACTATCATTTTTTGAAGTTACAATTTCAACATACAAAGGGGGCAGCAGGGAGGGGGACACCCAAACATTTCAATAATATGCAGTGCCTTACCTATTATTTTTTTTAATAAAATAACACACTGTTAATTTTTCAAACCTGTAACTTAAAGTTCTCAACATAGCTAGTGTTAGTTTGGTAAGGGAAATAATAAATGCATTGAAAACCCTGATAGACCCTAGGGAAGAATGACTAAAAACCAAATATTTTACTAAAACAGAATCAATATTACTAAGTCATTTAATAGATAGCTTTTACTTTAAAAGGAAAATACTAATATTTCCTACATGGTATAACAACTGGTCATAGGCATTTTATAATACCAATATATTCACCAAATCTATCTCCAGTAATTTTGAGGTTATGCCTATCTTTGAAGTTAATCAGTTGTAAGAAGTGACAGAGAGACCAATAGTCTTATGCTGAAGCTGGCAAATAAAGATGTATTCTAAAACCCTGAAAGCTAATAATTACGGGAGATTAAGCACTGTTCTAAGAACTAAGTACACACTAGCCAGTTTAATCCTTAACTAGAAGCCTAGCAGGCAGGCAGCTGCATTATTCTCAGTTAACAAGACATGGAAATTTTCCAACATCCTTACATTTAGATCAGAAGCACATTTAAAGCTCACGCATATGCATGAGGCACATGTGTGTTCTGTGTGAACACATATAATACAAACACATCAACCTAACCATAGGCTGTGTGTGTGTGTACACATGTGTGGGGAAAATAGAAACAGATTTGGCTATGGAAAGAAAACACACACATGGTCTCAATCTAAAGACAGGAATTTTAAAGATTTTTCAATCAGTGCACTTGATAACCACATCTTTCTAGTCAGTAAATACAGAAAAATAATTCTAGTGTCAGTTTTCCATTGGCAAGTATATTATAAGATTAAATTGTTGACATATGCAAACAGATTTTCCATAGCTCCAACTGAGTGATAATTTTAGACACAAGTCACATAATGGTTTTGTTGTGACTCCTGTCATACAGAAAGTCCTACAAATCATACAGAAATCAACAGTTGAAATGTATTATACCTGCCACTGTCAAGATGACTTGCTAACGCCAATTCGGCTAACTCTAATGCTGGGATCACAGCCCAGGGGTGGATATTGGGTGCTGAGGGTGACAAAGTTTACTGTTGGCAGGAGCCCAGCATTCCTGCCAAACCTTACAGGAGCCAAAAACTCTGCTTTAGATTTTGGAATGATAATTATTTACTAGAATACTTTCTAAAGTTGAAAAAAAAAAGTGATAGAGGCTGGACAAGTGCATGAATACTCCCACAATTTCAACTTAATTATGACAATATTCACTGCCTATAAAAAGAAAAACCCTGAAAACTTCTTCTGGGACAACATTCTACTCTAAGACCAAAGTAAAAACCTAGCGCAAAGCAAAATCACAATCAGGTGCCCATAAATAGTATGCCAGACTCATTTCATATACCTAGTACTGATGCTTGCAAAATAAAATTTTTCACTCATTTGCTGAGCTAATATTAACTGAGTATCTACTGTGTATTAGATGTGGATCTCTGGGTGCTGGAGATCCAGCACAAAATAATATGTTCTAGTTGGGCAGGCAGACTATAAAACAGGTAGACACAGAACTTAGAAAGCTAGAATAATGTATCAGAGTTATAGGAGCACTCTGAAAAGTATGAAACACAGTATTATTGTAAGGTATAAACTTGCTACATATCCTCAATGTATTCTCAATCATAGTCCATCTTTCTTAAAGATTTATTTATTTATGCATACAGAACTAGAGTACAGACCAGAGGTGCAGGGGCAGTGAGAAGATTCACGGAGACAGAGTGGGGAGCAAAACAGGCAGATTGATGAAGTATATTGCTGAGGGGAGCAGTGGGCAAGACAGGAGAGGTCTGCCACGCCATGTGGATCATCTCTGGGGCCAAGGATCGAACTGCACTGAAGTGGCTGCGGCCAGCTTACAGTGCTGCATCCTAACCCATTGTGCCACCAGGGACGGTCCACAGTTCATTTTTAATGAAGGGAGTCATACTTTGTTTCTTTCATTTTTCCCTAAATTACTTATATTATTACGACCAAAGTTTAGTACATTACATATGTTAACAGTAAAAATAATTAGCAAACACAAATAACGAGTCGGGAGTAATCAGACCAGGTCATCTGGCCCAACGGTTTTTTCTTCAGAAATTCCAAGATTGTAGAGGCTTTAATTTCCTAGTTTTCTTGAACACCATATTTAACCCCTCCCCACATAACAACCCTTTCCTTGTAATTGAGGTCAGTCCCATGCCACTGACAAGTATATAATCTCATGCATGACCACCTAAAATGGGTGCTACAAATGGGTTTGAAAACTTCTAATAAAACATCAAAACAAACTTCTCTGGCATGTGTCACACAGCAGAGAAATTTCCTACAAAGTCTATAAGGCAGTGTTTCATGAAGCTGCTGCCGTCATAGACTGCAATATAAAAACTCTCCATCTGCTTGAAATTTATCTCACCCTACTAAGTTCCAAATGCTCAGCAAAAAGTATCTAATCAAAAATGCTAATAACCACAATACAGCTTTAGAAGTATCTACAGACAGAAATCAGGAAGATAATTTATTTATTCGTTCGTTCGTTCGTTCGTTCATTCATTCATTCATTCATTTTAAGATAAATAACTCCAGGGAGAAATAAGGCCACGTGGATAATCACCACATTTCCCCTTCTAACTAAATGGGAATTTGTTTAGATATGGCTTCCATCTATGTCTCCCACTATCATGCCATGCTGCCAGGCACTTTTAGCTCAACCTACACTTTGTTCCTCTGTCTCAAAAGGAACGCCACTGGTAACATCATACCCAGGGGGGTCAAAGGCTCCGAAGAGGACTCCTGAGTTCTGAAATTTTAGAGGGTTGAATCTTGCAACAACAAACCCAGGCTTGTATGTATGTATATGGATGTATATATGTATTGTATGCATGCCTTTGGAAAGAATCAATCTCTGACTGGGCTACAATATAAGGCATCTATTTTCTCTTGCATAATTAATTCTCTTGCATAATTTGACCAAATAGGAACCATTGTAGAGAGCCTCTTCAAGATTCAATTTGACTAGTCTTTAAGTTTCTTCTCACTCTTAATTGAAGCAGTATTACTGTTTATCCCTCTTCCTCATCTTCCACATCTACACCACTCAGTCTTTGCTTTCTAGGAGCCTCCTGAGATTCTCTCCCTCCTCATAGATACTACTCTGGTCCAGGCCACCATTACTTCTCACCTAACTGGCATCCCCGCTTTTACTCTGCATCTTATTCTCATTCTCTAAGATTCATCAAAAACACCAGTGGCCAGAAATACAGTTTCAAAACTTGTATCTCATTGTCACTCCCATGATATAGAGGTTCAATCCATTTAATGCTTCTCTTGCCCTTAACTCTGTATATCAGAACTCCCTCCATTATGTGTTTTTTCAATGACACCAAGAAATAACACAATTCTGATGCTAGCTAGCTAAAAGTAGATTCACATCCCACAGGCTCAGTCTCACAAGACCACCCCCAACATCAGATGGTAATCTCAAATCAAAGTTGTTACCTATGCTTTTGACCAACTAGCTATAAATCAGATGTTCCCATGGCCTCCTCCTTGGATTTTATTTAATTTGATAGAAAGACCCAAAGAACTCAGTGAAACACATTTTTACTATGTATCAGTTAAATTTTAAAGTATTAGGTATAAATTTAAATGTATTTTAATCTCAATAATTTCACCAACCCAGAAACTCTCTGATACCCATCCTGTTGGGTTTTTTCAATGGATTCATCACAAAGACATGACTGAGAAGTCACTGCCTATTCGGTGATTAAACACCATCTCCTTTCTTCCCTTTCCTGAGGTGCAGAGATGAAAGTTCCAACCCTGTAACCATAAACTTGGTTCCCCTAGCAAAGGACCCCCAACACATTACCAAGGAACTTTCCGAAACTCACTCATTAATTTATCACTCTTACTGCTTAGGGAAAAGAGTTTTAGAATTTTAGTGCTAAGAGTAAGACAAAGACCAAATTTATCCCTTTTCAGAAGCCACAATTACAAACCTCACTATAAAATCACATCCTGAATCCTTTGTATTCTTTGCCCCTTATCTTTGGAGTAAGACTTAGGGAGCCCATTGTGACATGGCTCTTTACACTCTCATTTTATGACACATTCTTGATCCATCTTCCATCCCCTTTAATTGATGTTTCCAATAGCACCTCAAAATCACTGTATTCCCTCCAACTTTGTAGCCACCACACATAAAAATAGAATAGTTTTTGTCTGTTAAACCACACTTAGAGAGTACCTACTTAGTCTATACTTCAAGATAAAAGACGTTTTCTCAGAAAAGTCTTCCTGCTCTAGTTAATTTACCCTATTACAGATTCACACAGAATTCATCACTGTTTAAAAGTCACCAACTATCTGCCTTTCTCCCTATGAGGTGTGCAACATAGAAGTTAAGACTCTGAGGCCTGCCTTTCCAGGCCTGAATGCTGCTGCTAAAAATGATGAGCTATATATACATAGGAAAGACAACTAAACTTTCAGTGTCTTAGTTTCTTAATCTCCAAAATGAGGATAATATTAAATTAAATGTACTTACTAAGTCAAAAGAACTAAAGTAAATGAAAAGTAGACTAGAACCCCGCAGAGTAAGAACTCAGTGAACATTCCCTAGTGATAGTATTATTGCTACTATTGTTTATGACATGAGGAATATCAGCTTTGTTCACCACTTAACACCTATGCCTAATACACAGTTACTAACTGACATCAATTCTATGTCAGTATACTTGGCAGTCAATATGGTTATAGTGGTGCACAGAGATTAGTTTTCTCTATGAAGCTAAAAGAAATGACAATCATTTACTTAATTCCCAAACTCAAGGTACCTTGTGTAAATAAGAATATACCCAGAGAAAACACAGTAACTTATGCTTAAGAAGGAACCATGATCATACAAGTTCCTCCTGTCTCTGCATTGAATGAAAGGGTTAAAAGGAGTATGAGTAGAATGTGTGTTTAAATTATACAAACCTCATCCAATATTCATCTACTCAAAGGTGTTCCTTAATCTTCCCTTAGCTTCAGCAGGGAAGACTGTGGATCAAAGAGCTCACTTCACAGAGATAGTATTTCATGAAAGATATCAAGTTTATCCCCAGGCAGAATGTACGTGAGCTGAACCTGACCTGGCAGCCACAGCATGACTGGGAAGACACAAATATGAGAGGGTGTATTTTGCACAGGGGACAGAGTTAGGTAGGAAAAGATCCTAAAGGGTGTTCCTCACATAGATTTTTCTGAAAACAAGAATGGTTTCAGCCAAAAGAGAGTGTGGCATTTAAGGGGATATCTTTTCTAAATTTTATGTAAAGCAAATATTCCTGACTTTCAACAAGAATGGGGAAAGTATTAGATTTAGTCCTCAAATTGTCCACCAGACTCACTGCTTATGGACTGAGTCTCCAACAAATTAAGCCTAGAGAGTTGACAGGTACCACCTGTGTTTATAGGTAAGTAAATTGATACAGATGTTGAAGGTAACAGGATGTGATGGTTATCCAAGTGTTCTAAAAGGTTCTTTTTGCTGTGTAAATATAGTAGAAATAGCAGTAGAAAATCTTTCCAACCTTTCCGAGTTGGGTTTATTTAATCACATATACCTATAATATTACAAAATTTCAGTTTGAACATGGATCTTCAGTTCCCAAGAGACTTGCACTGATCTGTGAGCAAGCCCCATCATTCCTTTCCTTGCTACATCTTCCCCAGACACCATAACTTTTCCTTCCTTCTATCCACACTGCTAGTTTACAGCTGTAGTCTCCTTTGGCTAGTCTTTGTAACTCTCCCTCCTGACCACCCCACATATTTCTGTCTTACTAAACTAGCAAGTACCTATAACTGATTCTCATTGCTTAGCCTAAACTCTTTTAAACTCCTTTCTCTGTTTTCCATACCCTACACAATTTACCTCTACCCCCATCTATTCTGATACTCCCTTTACTCTTGAGAGCTGTTCTTTCTCCCACATGATACCCACTCTGTCCCTTATATCACAACTTCCCCTGACTTAGCTTATGGCACCACTGTAGCATCACCACCTCCTGGTCACAAAGATTATTCAGTTATCCCCAATTTCCATGGTCATGTTGAGTTTTGGGTCCATCAATGTAGAGTAGGTTATTTCAAAAAAGCTCATATTTTAAGATTTATGTACACTCTGGTAATTATGAGTGTAGTTACAAATGGCATACATATCTTATTAACTCGTATTCTTCTGTAAATTCAAGAAGGGTCTACTTAAAAAAAAAAAAAAACATGTTTTCCTCCTACCGGAGCAGAAACAAAAATAAGAAGATATTTGTATGGGCAACAAGACGCAAGGAAGATCGTTGGTGTGTGGTAAAGTGTAAGCTTGAATTTGGAGCTTCACAGAAAGAGCAGTGACCAGAGACATACAGGAAGTTGGGGAAGGAGCCAGGACCGAGAAAAAGTATGTTGGGAAGAATGAAAAATCTTATTTGATAAGACTAAAAGATCTTTTATTATTAGACTAATTTGGTCTTGCATTTCCTATTAAGTAGAGGGCAGTCATGATAGGTTGAAGAGTGCAAGTAAAGGCTTTAAGAAAATCATTCCTTAAGTAGTAAAAAAAATGTATGCATAGGCAAAGAATTTTTCAAGTAAGTTTCTGAACTATTTGGGAAAATTTAACATTAACATTCACTCTAAAACATCTCTTAATCAAGGTCCTGACCAGTACACTTTGGGCCAGTGCATAGTGTCTTCTTTTGCCTATTCCAATCTCAGTTTATACAGATAGGAACAAATATGTAGAACACAGCTTCATGGCTGGCAAAGTGGGGACATTGCCAAGACACATGGTAAAGATACATATAGCTGATAGGTGAGATCCCTGAAGAATAGCTCAAACCTGCAGATGGCATCACAGTATTCTTTTCAGAGATAAAGTTATTTCCTGGTGGAAACACTGTTACCAGATGAAACAATCTGACTACAAAACTGAGAGGACCAAAGAGGGGAGGGCAAGAATTTGGGTGGGGATCCAATGAAGCATGGAGGATTATGGGGGTTTTGATTGTAGGCATAGTGTGAAAACAACAATTGTAGAGGTTAAGCCTATAACCCTTAAAACAAATATAATTTTGCGAACCAACATTACCTCAAATGGGCATGGGGGAGAGTCAGAGGAAAACAGTTAACCAACCAACTGAAGTTTAAAATTACATTCAGGGACATATCATTATGACTGCTGCTCTATTCCTCTCAACATGGGAGAGGACTGTGTCTGGGACACCCCCAGGGGGAAAAAAAAAAAAGTCAAGAATTTTCCCATCCAGACACGATAAGAGTTTCTTCAAAGTCTGAAATTATATCAACTATGATCTAGTTCATATTATCCAGATTTAACAGGTCCTCAGTCAACAAACCCTGACACCCTGCAAACATCCTTGGTCCAGTCCATTCCATAGATCAGCACAATGAATACAAGGAAATCTCTGGTCCCTGGTATCATGAAAAGGCCTGGGCAAACAGAGTCCTGAATTCGACATCAAGTATCTCCTGAAAATATATTATTTATTAACCTGTGATATATTCATCTGAAGATGAAGCGATTTAATGAGGTTCCTTCCATTTCCAGCTTCAGATTTCAATGCCATTTCCAGAGAAATAGTAACAGCCCCTCCAAAGTCAGGAACAACCTGGAAGAATTGGTATGAAAAACTCCTCACTCTTTTTCTCACCTCTCCCCATATAGGCATCAGACACCTCTAACTCAAATACTGCAACTGAGAGCCTCAAAACTGTGCTCAATTTAATAAGTTGCATTTGCTGACGCAGAAGTAGGGAAAGGGAGGCAAAGAAGAGAGAAGGAAAAATACAAAAAAAAAAAGAGAAAGGGAGAGGGAACACAGAAGAAGGGGAAGAAAGGAAATCTATAATTCTCAAGTTTATTAAAGTAACCTGCAATTGCATCTCATTTTTTAAAGATTTCATTTTTATTTATTTATTCATACAAGAACTGGGGTTTAGGCCATAGGTATAGTGGGCAACAGGATTTACCAGAACAGAAGGATATACTGACATACACTGCTGAGGGAGGCTGTAGCGAAAAGAAGAGGTCTGCTATGCCATGTGTGAGTCAGCTCCTTGGCCAAGGATTGAACTCAGGCCACAGTGTGACACTAAATCCCTATGTCACCAGGGAGGTCCCATTTGCTTACTCTGAATGGAGCTTTGACTCACATTAGACTCTCACATTACTGGTTTTACCACAAGTGACTACTTCGTTGACTCTTGACTCACTTTTGGGTACTTTAAAATCACCCAAAAATCCCCTAGAGGAACAAAAACAGTAAGAAATATTATTTGTGGGTCCCAAAGGGCAGATATCACAAAACAAGATAAAAAAGAAAGAAAACAGACTGACCAAGTTGGGCTAGAGGCCTGTAGAGAAAAAAAGAAGAGACCTAGGATTTGAAGGAGAACCTAGTTGTTTCCTATGAAATGTTTGTAGTTAGGTGAATGTGGAGAAGAAATACTAACTACTTCATTGACTGGGAAGATGTAACTCTTTCCAGTAAAGCATAATCTCCATAGAGAGGAAGGAGTTATAACCTATATTTCTGTGAATTTGTTCTCAAAAAGTGAATATCCTAACTCCTTTCTATTTCTATTGTTCCTTGCTGCACAAATTTAGATGGGCTGTTGATAAAGTAACATTTTTAAAGGTAACCCGCTTTCCAGATATAAGAGTGAAATAAAGTAAGTGACCTTTTAAAGGGACAACATGTTGGTACTTTTCTGCATCAACAATACTACCATGGGATATTGACTTACTCAGACTTGGATCAAATAGTCTCAGGGCTCCAATGGCTAAGTCATATTAAAATGTATAACACTCAAATTATAAAGAACATCTACATGTTCAGTTCCATTCTGTTCTCAACTCTAGATTCAAATTTCATGCCAAAATTTACACATTGATATCTATATATCCCAGTGTTACATTAAACTCAGCTTTCCCAAAATGAGGCATCACATATCCGCCAAGCCTGCTCTAACCTCCCTATTTTCTTTATGGAAGTATTTACAAAGAACCTTTAAAGTCTCAGCTGAAAAACTTAGAACCTCCTTTCTTGCGTTTTTTTCTTCTCTTTTCCTCCTTAACATTTGACTGTCAGCCAAATTTTATCCTTAGATTCCTATATATCCTCAGTCCTTTCCTGCCTTTAACTGCTCTCTCTTCCTAAACTCAAAAACTTTTTTCCTAGTATGAGAACATTCCATGCCTCCCATCTCTAAACATAATGGCCTAACACTACTCCCCTACTCTCACTACTTTTGTATAACCCTAGTCTCCAGATTACTTCCAGAATAATACTTCTTTAAAACAGTAAGCTGAAAAAGCTACTCGTTTTAACTTCTATGATTCCCCATTTCCTGCAACCTTCAAATCCCCAATCTAGGTTCACCAATACCATTCCACATCACTTCTCCTTTCACTTTGGACCCAGCAACACACATTAAAATGTCCTAAACTCTACCAAACCTTCATAGCCTACAAGTGAGGACTTTTGCTTACTTACACGTAGGGATGCCCTCCTTCCTTTTTGTTCCTAGAGTCCCTTACCCACCCAGCTACTGGATCTTCCTTCCTACAGAAATGGTAGGTTCCTAGAGGTCAAAGATCCTTCTTGGGCATTTTTAGTGGGTGCCTGACAAACACTTGTTTAAAAAACAGGAAGAGAATGTCAAGGTTCATACATCAATCTAACCATAGAAGCTACCATTTCTCCTTCATAAATGGCAAGCTATCAAAAGATAATGCAGATAATGACAGAAGATTACAGGTCCACGGGCTTTTACCTTTCCACAGGTACACAGCACATCAGTTTAGAGCACTGGCAAGCACAACTGGGCCAAAGCCAACTCCCACAGAGTGGCTGCATTTGTCTTGCTAAGGGGTGGCAACCACAGCATCTGTCAAGACGTGATTGAACAGAGGAGCTCAGAACCAAGCAGGGCGGTAACATGATGCACCAGTATCTGGTTCAAGTGCAAACAAGGTACCCTTTCTTCCTCCAGTACACAGCAGGCACCATGCCAAACACACACAGTGTTTGCTATTTTTGCAAGTCTAATAGGGTCTGCTGAGGGGAGGGGTAAGAGATCAGCAGTTCATAATGACTCTCATTATGTCTGATGCATTTTGAGCCAAGATTAGACACTAGACAAACCTCTGTCCAGTATCAAGGGTTTTCAACTGCCCTTTCATCAGAATAATTCCACTTCAAACTAATTTAGGTTCTTATAGCCCAAGCTACCAAAACTGATACACTTCACTGTTTTCAGGCTAGAAAACGAGGTCAATGTCTGACCAAATAGAAATCCAGTCCTTGGGGTTCAGGGGCTATGATTACTATACAAGAGCTATGACAAAAACATGCTACCATGAAATCTTGTACCCTTTAAAGTGCACTAAGTCAAACACTCCTCTGAGAATCTTCTGCTCTGAGTACTGTCAGGGCCACTTCTGTAGGTTACAGATCTTTCACCATAAAGCCAAAGATTTATTTGTAGGAGACCTCGAGAGTAAAGCTTGCACTTATTTACTCACACAAAAAATTGTAAGACCAAATGAGTAAGCATGTAGTAGATTCCGCAGCTAATTGCTTTTAAGTCTAAATACCAAAATAATATCTAAATTATATCTTTACAGTCAAATTAGAGAGCATTAAACTCAGTACAGAATTTTTTTTAAATGACTCAATATACTTTCAGTATGTCCTAGCTTCATTCTCCTAGAAATGGAGAACCTTTAGTGAACTGTAGTGAAGAAGATATAATGATGTAAGAAAACACTAATGAAATTTGTGTATCAATCACAAGAGATGTAAAAGGAAAGAGAGAATAATAAAACTGACCATAATACGTCCCTACCTTCTGGATACTAAAAATTCATAATACTTAATTTCAAACAGGACCAACATCACAGTGAATTTCCAAGAAAGCATGCTTTACATGTTGTTTCAATTCACAAAGAGGACAATTTCACAATTTCACAATTCACAAAGATCCCACATCCTGGGAAGGACTAAATAAAATGAACTAAATGATGAATGTCTAGTAAATAAGAAAGGCCATTTTCAAAGGTCTAAAACTTATTTTATAAACATGAAAGAAAACTAAAAGCACATTTAAAATATACAGCATACTTAATATGATCATATATTATTGAATATGAACATTCTAATTATTTATTAAATAAAAGTCACATTATATAGCTAAATGTACATCTACTGACCCCTTTAAAGGCGATAAAATTTATTATGATTTGACTTGAAACAGTTTGTTTCACAGAGCAAATATAAGTGGTACTTTGAGGGATCTCTTAAAACATATTTAACGCATCAGATCTTTTAATATTTTATTTATGTATAACATACCTACAAAATGCACATAGAAATGCAATGTTTTCACATTGAACACACTTCTAAAGCCTGCATCTAGAGCAATAAATAGAACCTACCAGCACTCTGAAAGTTACTCTTAAACATAAACGATTTTACTTTACTGGGGCTAGACTGCTACGTAAAAAAACTTCTATCCTGGATCATTTTGCTGCATTTAACAGAAGTTTCAGATTTAGGAGAAGGGCCAAATTTTGAAGGGTAACTAAAAACAAATAAAACAAAGATGCTAATAAACTAAACCCAAGTCACCTGGTATGTTCAACCATTAAAATAACACTGGCGGCTAGATAATAATGCACATCAACGTGCATTAAAGCCCTAGGGGTATAATTCAATAAAATAAGATCTGGAAATTCTACAATAGCTCTAGGCTTCTACTCTGATTTCTTAACAAAAGTTTACAGTAAAATTTTTAAGTAAAACAGGCTTTCTACTTAATAAATTGTTCTGCAATTGTGCTTGTCTCTTTTACCTTTTCTCTTACCCTCCTCACTATTTTTTCATCTCTTGGAGTTCTCTTGAATGGGACTTGTTCCCATGTGTTCCCTAAAATGCTTTCTTAACTCCAAAAACTCAGTCTGTACTTATAGACCAGCTGGGATGCTCTACTCACAGAAAGAAAGCTGAGAGCTTGATTTTTCAGCAACAAAAAGACAACAAAGCACTTTTCCATTTGTGGCTGCAGAGGGAGCCAGAACCATGTACTGAGAGTAAGTTATAAGTCTCTACAACTGGTGAAATAATGGTAAAAATATATATAAATAAACACATATACCCTCAGACACCACACAGCAAGGGCAAATGCACATTCATCCAGGGCTCAAGAGTAGAGAAATTCTGAAAGAATATTTTGTGTGTTAAGAGAGGAAACAACATACGACTTATTTTAGGTGGAGGAAATGAGGAATAAAAGTAAAATAAAATCATTCTGTTCTATTAAACAAAAAAGAAAATGAATTTGAAAGACAATCATTGATTGAATGATTTCCTAGACAAGGTAAGTAGTATTTTTACGTTGATAGGGGTGGGGAGTAGCTTTCTTTTTATCATCGGAAGCTCCTTATGTTATTTTTCAGAAAAGAGGTCTAATAACAACTGACATGTCTGTTCTTTTTCCTTCTAAAACATAGTATTACCTCAGGTACAGATAGTGAGGAGCAGGAGGTGAACAGAGAAGGGGGCAAATGTTTATATAAAGTCAGACTGGCAAGATAAAAATAGAAGAAACACCTAACTGATCCCCACCAAGTCAGTGATGCTGTCACAAGAAAGAGATAAAGCAATCCTTGCACATCAAGACTACCTATGATTATAGTAAATGATTAAAAAGGATACTGCAAAACTGAAAAGAAAGACATTCTGATGAATGGCAAAATAACAGTTAACTAGTAATTCCAATAAAGAGCTCATTCTCTGACAGCTCTTATTATAAAAGACATATAATAAAAAGCTATAAAGATATAGATGTGCTTTATATTGTAATACAGAGTCAATCCCAAAAGAGAGAGAGAGAGAGAGAAAGTCAAGAAAAAACACTTTAGCATTTATTTGGATTAAGAAAAATTCTCACATATTAACAATAACACACAAACTTCCATCTCTGATGACAAAGCCAGAAAGAGACTTTAGTGGTGGCAGTTCATAAATACTAACCCAAGATCACAAATAACAGCTGTCAAAAATCTCTCCCAAGAAAAATACATGGCATTAAAAAAATCACAAGGGAGAATAATGAGAATGGAGGGCATATAGTCAAGAAATTTTCAGAGTATTTTTCAGTTTATTTACTTTAAACTCTTCCAAAATAATTAGCAACCCAAGGATGAAGTCCTGGAAAAGAGAGATCCATCACTTATGTTCCTCTCATCTTTGTATAACATTAGTATTGTGAGACATAAAGAAAGCATACCAAACACTGACTGAAGGAAGAGAAGCTTCTCTGGAAGTTCAGGAAACCCAACACAATAACCATTTCAACCATATGACCGCTAAGCAGTCCCAGTAAGATGAGACTGTTTCTTACAAATTTCATTCACTATATAACTAGGCTACAGACAAGGATTTTCGACAAAATAAGAATCAATAAAAGTGCCCCAACATTTACTTCCTGCAAATTTAAAAACTAAACTAAAATCAAACTAAAAACTGACAAGTCCAAGAACATGGATTAATGGCTAGAAAAACAATTTAGAAGTAATTTCAAGACATTCCTTTACATGAATTATTCATAAGAAGCAGGTTCTCATGATTTCAAATTGAAGATGTTAAATTACAGTTCTCAGATAACTGCTAACAGGTATAGCCCCCAAACAAAGAGGTCTTACCATTTCATATTAATTTCTTCTCAGTAAAAGGCTTTTATCATCTGCTAAAAACAGTGTGAATAAGCCCACTCCACTTTAAATTTCTTCAATCTAATGTATCCACTGGGATCTCCAGGTGTCTAATAATACATGCACATAATAATTTTACCAAAGTGACTCATTACTCCAAAGCATAAACTCACAAGGTGTTGTTCTTTGTAGTTAGTGCATATTTAAATTCAAGTTCATCTAAACTACTACTATTACCAAAGTTCAGGTAATCCATGTATTTTTAAAATTTATTTTTTAACATTATCAAGGAAATTTTAAGTATTCCAACATTTACACTTGTTTCACTTCATTCATAGCACTTCCCAGTGTTAGAGCATTATATCAATTATACTGAAGTTCTGCCACAAAAACTAAGGGTCAAAGAAAGTCATAAAGTCATAAAATCATAAAATTGCTAAGGGACAGAGAAGTTGAGAGTAACAAGACAGACACCTGATTCCCAGACTTTCTCTCCAATCAAGTATAGTCTGCAAATGCAACAACGAACTGAACAGATTCATAACAACGGTTCCCTTTACTTTAAATTAGCTGCACTGCTTAAAATATCTTTGGAAGTCAAGGCCATAAAGCAATTATGATGACAGCTTCCTCTTCTTCAGCCTGCCAACATGTGCCAACCATAAGGAATAATTTGACTCCCCTGAGTGAAGATCCCCATAATTTTAAAAGAGGAAACTAAACAGATTTTTTAATAGTCACAACTTTTTCTCAATTATATAATATCAACACACTATTTCACATAGTCTAAGGCAAAACAGAAAACATGTAGAAAGGCCTTGACTCCTGTAAAAGTGTTCAGTGTACATTTTTGTTGTTTCCCACTCTGAATCACAGTCCAATCAGTTCTCATCCTTGTCTCATACCTGAACGTCAAGGAAGAAAGATGAGCTAGATTGACATATATGAAAATAATTAAGGATCATAGTAGGGAGTATGAAAGCATTCTTATTCAGTTATTTCATCAGTGGTTACATTGTCATCTCTAATAGTAGTTCTTGTGTCGGAAAGTAAGACATTTTTAAATTAAATTTTGGCTTTCTTCTGCTGAAACCATTCATCTATGACATTTTAAAAAATCTTAAAAAGTGTTCCAACCTGAAATATTATAACTTTGGTATAAAATAAAAATAATATGTTGTTTTCTAAAAAAGAAAAAAAAAGCTCTTCCACCAATACTTAACAAAATTTAATTTGGAAGCTATAGCATTGAAAAGAGATCAAAAGTAAAGTAAAATCCAAAGACCCTAGTCTCTTGGTACTGTTTACTACAAATGTTGCTTTGGTGAATTAATTCACAAAAACAAAATATGAAATATTTGTGCCAGGGAAACTATAGTAATGCGCTGACTTCAAGTAAATCTTTCAGCACATTTATGGTCATTCTTTGAGGTATCTTATTTAAAATTAAACCAATATAAATCACATTCTAAAATCTTCACATAATTCCTATAACTGGTTTATAACACATATTTTCTTACATACAGAACATTTTCCATTTCAAAGTTAAAGTAATAAAAAGAAAATGTTCACATCAAGTCTAGTATTCCTGGAATTGAACCCCTAAAGAATTCACTAACACAAAATTCACTTACACACCTCCCAAAAGTAGTTCAGTACAAACAATCTCTGAGTTGTAACCCCTAACCTAAAAAACATTTCCATTAACAAAAGCCATTCTGTAACGCTCAATGGCCATCATGAAATATATATATATATATATATACATACACATATATTGTCTTTTTAATTATTTGGAACTATGATTCCCTTTCTCCTTTCCCACAAACAAATCTTTACTGTGGTACTTCAAAATATTTCATTTTACCTTTCCTTTATCAAGTCCTACCTAATTAAAAATGCTCTTCATTAAAAAATGTCATTTTCTAGGCAGAAGAGCTAAAAAGACACTTCTCCAAAGAGGAAATGCAGATTGCAAACCAGCTTATGAAAAGTGTTCAACATCACTTGTAATAAGGGAGATGCAAATCAAAACCACAATGAGATACCACCTCACCCCAGTGAGAATGGCACATCTTCAAACAACTAGCAACAACAAATGTTGGCGAGGATGTGGAGAAAAAAGAACTCTCCTCCACTGCTGGTGGGAATGCAAACTAATACAACCCTATGGAAAACTGTTTGGAGGTTCCTCAAACTGCTAAACATGGAGCTCCCCTATGACCCCCCAATACCACTCCTAGGTATCTACCCAAAAGACACAAAACACTGATTCAAAAAGATACCTGTATCCCCATCTTTATTGCTGCTTTATTCACAATTGGCAAGACATGGAAACAGACCAATGCCCAAAAATGGATGTCTGGAATAAAAAGAAGTGGTACATATACACAATGGAATATTACTCAGCAACCAAAAAAAAAAGAAACACATGTCTTTTGCAGCAATGTGGATGGGCTGAAAAAGATCATGCTCAGTGAAATAAGCCAGAAAGAAAAGGAAAAATACTGGATGGTTTCTCTCATAGCAGGAATATAACGGACCAGATGAGAAAATAATTATAATGATGAACATCTATATACCAGAGACATTTTGTGGGGATGGAGTGGGGAATGGGATCAAAAAGAGTGGGGGGAGGGAAATGCACTGGACTATGGTGATGGCACATGGGTGATTTATTGATGGGAAACCCAAGGGGATTGCAACTGAGATGGGAAAATGCACAAAAATATGAAAAAATAGGGCCCTCCCTGTTGGCGCAGCAGGTTAAAGCACAGCACTGGGAAGCTTAGGCCACTTCCGCATCAGTTCGATCCCCGCCTGCTCTGGAGGAGATCCACATGGCGTGGCAGACCTCTCCTGGCCCACCCGCTGCTGCCCTCAGCAGTTCTCGTTGATCTGCATGTTCTGCTCCCCACTCTGTCTCTGGTGAATCCTCTCACCCTCCGGATCTCTGGCCTGTACCCCAGTTCTGTATGAATAAATGAATAAATCTTTTAAAATATATATGTGTGTGTGTGTGTAAAAATAAACCAATATAATAAAAAGAAAAAAAATGTCATTTTCAGATGACTGGATGAAAAAAAATGTCTTAATGGAACACTATTATTTAAAAAGACAAAATAGTGTCTGGTGAGAAAATGGATGGATCTTGAGATGATTATGCTAAATACAATAAGTCTGAAAGTGAAAGACAATTACCAGATAGTTTCTCTCATTTGTAGAATACAAACAGCCAAAGAAAATGCAACTGGCAAAACACACAAATATATATATATATATATATATATAACTCATAGATGCTGACAATAGTGTGGCTTTCAAGACAAGAGTGGAGTTAAAGAGGGAGGAGGGAGTGATATGACTAACCCAGAGATTTGGGGGAGGTTGAGGATGCCTGTGCTTACATCAAGGTATAAAATTGTACTGCCAAAAGTATATAATTATGCAAACAAAAGGCCAGTCAATTAAATATTTATTTTATAAAGCCTTTACAAAATGTAGCTACTATAACAGGTGTCATATATGATGTATTTCTAATTGGGTAGGACTACTGACAGTGCTTAGCATGTAACTGATCAAATTCATTAAGGCAAAGGAGACTCAGGTTTATGTTTATATTTTAGAAGGGTATCAGGTCAACAGTGCCAAGAAGAAGTCAGGGGAGTTCCTAAAGCATAACTATGTGTGTAGGTCTCTATACATGATGAAATTGAAGTCTATCCAGTAAGTAAAGTAAATGAAAACACTTTCGCATAAGTAACATGATCCAATTGCATACTGTCATGAATATAGTGAAAGAATTTGGAGAACAGATTGAAGAAAAGTGGATCAGAGAGACTCAGAAGCAAGGTAAAAAGCCACTGATGAGAGGAGGATATACACCAGAGTCATTGCAGAAAGGATTGAAAGTTGCAAATGGAGAGGGACAGCTGTGAAACACAGAGAATATAAATCTACAATAAGTGAATATGAGGAGTGAGGGGAAGAGAAATATGATTTCCAGCTTCTAGTACAAGCAGATTTATGGCCTGAATGTTTAGTGGATGGTGCACACATGAACTAACCAGAGGAAACTGAAAAAGCGGTGTAAATGGAGTTCATTATTAGACATACTGAATTTGAAATGCTTGAAAGAAAAAAAATCATAGTAAGTATCTTGGTTTATGTACATGGAAGCTGTGACATGTCAGGCTTGGATATTTAAGAGGAAGGTGTCTGCAGTTCAAAGGACCAAATCAGCCAAAAAAAAAAACCGAAATTCCACCAGGGTAGCCATTTGGAGTTTGATTTTCTACAGCCATCTAGAATTCTATCTGCTTATAGTGAATATTTAATTAATAAATTAGTAAATATTTAATTAATAAATACCAAGGTAAAGTGAGTAGTGTGAGAGGTGGAGTGGATTGTATAGAATAAGCATTTGTTGGCCCTCCCTAGTGGCGCAGCGGGTTAAAGCACAGAACTAAGAAACTTAAGCCACCTCCACATGAGTTCAATCCCCACCTGCCTCGGAGGTGACCACATGGCGCGGCAGACCTCTCCTGACCGGCCCGCTGCTCCCCTCA
>NW_004567125.1:4146449-4178609 GCF_000260355.1 Condylura cristata | reverse complement strand
AGGGCTCTCCTGGTGGCGCAGCGGGTTAAGCACAGCACTAAGAAGCTAAAGCCACTTCAGCATGAGTTTGAACCTCACCCCCGAGGTGACCCACATGGAATGGCAGACCTCTCCTGACCTGCCCACTCCTCCCCTCAGCAGTGCACTTCGTCAATCAGCGTGTTCTGCTCCCCACTCTGTCTGTGAATCTTCTCACCACCCCTGCACCTCTGGCCTGTATCCCAGTTCTGTATGCATAAATAAATAAACCTTTAAAAAAAGTAGGAATTCTAATAACAAAAAACAATTTACAATTATCTTTCAGAAGAAAAAACAAACTGCTAGCAAATCAGGAAATGCCTTATAATCTTCTTCCAAGATCACTATAGATTTGAGACTTAAATTTCTATTCAAATATCCCTTTTAAATATTTCAGAATAGGGCCTCTCTGATGGCACAAGAGGTTAAGTCTCAGTACTATATAGCTACCCACAGCCACTGTAGCACGAATTTGCCCTGGTCAGGGAACTATTCACGTGGCACAGCAGACCTCTCCTGTCTGTCCCGCTGCTCCCCTCAGAAGTGTGTTTCAGTAGATCTGCCTGTTCTGCTTCCTTCTCTGTCTCTGGTAAATTCTCTCAACCCCTAGACCTCTGGCCTGAACGCCAGTTCTCATGTGATAAATAAATATTTAAAAAATAAATATTTCAAAATATCCAGAGTTTTGCTCACAATGACAATAATTCTCTATTTTCCAGTGAAAAGAAATGACAATAAGTGTCATTTGAGGTTTGTGCTTTGTGCAAGTTAGCATAAAGTTCCAGCTCTGTACAGAAATGTGCCTTTTTAATACCAAGAGTTCTGGGAGACAACTGGTTTGTAACCATAACAAAATCATTTCTAGGAATATACACCATTTGTGCATTTTTTTTTTAGGCATTTTTTTGGGGGGGGGAAGCACTGGAGAGAAATTAAGGTTTTAATAAAATAGCTGGGCCAGATAATTCCCAGAAAATTATACCTGAGGAAAAAGTGTGAGAATGCCAAAGCCTTTATTTGTAAACTAAGAACACAAGAAAAATAATAAAACAATCCAACACTGTTTCTAACAGTTACTGATATTTTCAGTAGAATAGAGCATGTTTGTCATGAGTTTCTTTAAACGGCAGAGGCAAGGTCAAGAAAATGGAATGGTGAGAAAACAATTGCAATGATCTTTAATACAAACATCTGAAGATATTGATCCTCTAAGAGATGGGTCATCTTGTCTACCTCTCTTTTTCCAAGTTTGTTTGTTTGTTTGTTTTTTAGAAATAATGGACATCCATCATGGTCTCTCTTCCATTAATTACACCTAATCCTCCAGATAATCCTCCAGACTTAATCTCTCTTCTATTAAGACTTCCTCAGGAGGTCTGGATGGCTATATCATGCTATAACCACCTTTCTGTTACGTTACTATCTTCCACAGGATTTTAAAAAAGAGAGAGCAGTGGGCCCTCCCTGCTGGCGCAGCGGGTTAAAGCACTGCACTAAGAAGCTAAAGCCACTTCCGCATGAGTTCGATCCCCGCCTGCTCCGGAGAAGATCCACATGGTGTGGCAGACCTCTCCTGACCCGCCCACTGCTCCCCTCAGCAGTTACTTTGTGGATCTGCCTGTTCTGCTCCCCGCTCTCTCTCTGGTAAATCCTCTCACCCTCCGCATCTCTGGCCTGTACCCCAGTTCTGTATGAATAAATAAATAAATCTTTTTAAAAAAAAGAGAGAGAGAGCAGCAAGTGTTTGCTGAATGAGCAAATCATAGGAAGAATAAGAATAAATGCATTTGACAGAGGACATGATTAAAGGCAAAGAAATACTACTCACATGTTGATACAGAAAGTTTTTACTTTTAAGGTTATGTACAACTCCATATACACATAAGAGGGTTCAGTAAATTCCAACTCACTCCCACCCACCTTCCCTTCTGTCTACGCTGCATGCCTATCTCTTTTAGGTTATCTCTGAAAAAAAAAAAATAATTCCCTGGAGTAGCTTTTTTTTTTTTTTTTTAACTATCCTGATAGGTTAGGACACTGGGGAAAAACTGCTGATATACTCCCTGAGAGAATAGTAGAAACCATGCACCAGAGTGGTAGTGATTTCTTAGAATAAGTCTGTGCAAGGTACATATGTGCTGATCAGTATTTCATTTACATTCAGTATGGGAGTTTCGGTATGAGAGATAGGAGGCAAGTGGCGATAAATTATAAAAGTGGGTTACTGAAGTCTCAGAAAGTACCATTCAATGTCCCAGAAATGTGTGCTCAGCTTTTCCTCCACGTTTATATTTCACTTGAGAGGCAGAGGCTTTCCTGTCAACCTTATGATTATTCTTAGGGATATTTAATGACAGGAATTTTTAAATCAAAAGTTATTACTAATAGTCTTCTTTGTAAGGTATGATAATTTCACTAGCAACTCCTCGGTAGATCATTTTGCACTCATCTCCAGGGGAGAAACATTTCTGGTCTCACAGTAATGTGCTGAAAACAAATGCCTGCTACTATTGACACACCTTGGTGAACTGTTGATTCAGAAAGTATAGGTTTTGCTACTTAAGCAAAATACTTGTATTTTTATACTGTTTGGTTCTATAAATTTAAGTATGCTATTTTATTCATTTAAATTTTCTTATTAATGAAAAGAAGAGTTAATGGATTTTGGCCCCTGTGATACACATGTGGTAATTTCAGCTTTCACTCACACTGCCACCGAATACCACTATGAAGGATTTGTAAAGCACAGAAATCTTCAGAGTCCAACACCATCATGATATTGAAAGAAAATGAAACAGAAACTAAGAGAAGGAATAGTAAAAGAACTCCAGTTACCACAGTGTAAAAAAGCTGTGACATCTGAAGGAACTAGTAGGTTTCAGTAGGCAGGAATACAACATATTATATTCTATCAAGGTTATAAATAAGCTCTTACTAAAAAGCAGTCATTCTGAAAATATTTTTTACAATACAGTACCTTACCATTTGGCTGAAATATTTTTTTCTGCCAACATTTTGGCAAGAACTCAATTGATAAATGTATAGGTCAATAACAAGTATATGTCCAATATACCTATGCATATGGTCCAAGTACAGGTAAAATTATTTTTATACAAGATATGCTTCTGAAATCTTAGAATTTATTACAAATTGTATAAAAATATAGTAAGGTTCCTTTTTCCTTTTTAAAATGTAATAAGTACAATTCAGTTCACTGAAAATTTGATGCAGCATTTGCATCAAATCCACCTAAGGAACTTGGTACCTTACTCTCACACCTACCCAGGGGAATTCTGGCTTCACAGGCAGAGGTATCACAGGGAAAATGCATATTAATAAAGTCACAGAGTTGTTCTGACATAGGTTAGTATGAAGGCTACCCTCTGAGAAACCTTTTTCTGTATGTTCTCTACCCACTAAATGTAGTTAATTGCTTCCAAATCCAATTATATCCTATCTCAGCCACTCAGAACCATCACTGGCAATTAGGGCCTGTGCAGCTTTGTACTACACGCTTTCAAAACATGTGGCACAAATGATTCCCAGATGAAGACAGGTGCAGTGATCACAGTATGACCTGTTACAACAGTGTCACTGTCAGCAGACACATAGATGAGGCAACTTCTACAAAGCTGTGATCAATGAATGTGGGCGAACTATTCCAAAAGCCACAGGGGAGCCTATCAGGTCCCCTGAAGGTGATACCAAGAGGCCCTGAAGGACTTGCCTATGTTTGTAAGATACTGTATCTCCTCTCTCTGTTTGTGGGCACTAGTATTGGGATGATAGGGATATCAGTTTAGAAAAGATTCAAAGTTCCAGCAAGAAATTTGCTCTATCTGCTTGGTATAAAATGGTCAACACTTGCATCAATAGGTGATGTTCGATAATTAATTTTATTCCCTTTAAATATCATTAGGGCACAACCATAGCTCAAATGCATTTAAAAAAAAAAAAAAAAAAAAAAACAGGCCCTCCCTGGTGGCACAGCGGGTTAAAGCACTGCACTAAGAAGCTTAAGCTACTTCCACATGAGTTTGATACCTGCCTGCCCCGGAGGTGACCACATGGTATGGCAGACCTCTCCTGACCTACCCGCTGCTCCCCTCAGCAGTGTACTTCGTTGATCTGCCTGTTCTGCTCCCCACTTTGTCTATGGTGAAGCTTCTCGCTGCCCCTGAGCCTCTGGCCTGTACCCCAGTTCTGTATGCACAAATAAATAAATCTTTAAAAAAATAGTTTGGTTCCTGTGGCAAAGCAGGTCTAATGAGATTGAGGGTTAAGTACAGCAAGGCATATGTCATCAGGTCCCCTCATCCTGAGCTTCTGAGATTCTTCTAAAAGCAAATATCAGTCCTACTCAAATAAAGTACGTAATTCAGTATGTGCTGAGGTAGTTTTTACTGCAGTGTTCAAGGAAATTTTAAGAAGAATGCAGCAGTATTGTATCTATCTTCATATTTAATTAAAAACAGAGCTAACAACACTTCTAAGAAAAAGGTCATTCCTTGTTCAGCCCAAGATTTCTCTATGCAAAGCTATTCTGAGAATGGGCACTAAAATAGTTAAAAATATAAATAATTAGAAAGCTACCATTTCAAAAATGCTACTCATGCTTTAGCTAACAATTCTGAAATAAGGTACAACTGACAATCCTGAAGCTGAAGGCTGCCATGGAGAATCAGAAACATCTAATGCCAGTCTAATCATATCTACCATCTTTCTCTTACCTCAGTGTATCTACAGGCCCAAGTGTCTTCACCAGAATCTTATGATAAGGAAAGGTTGATAGGAAAAAAAGTTATATGCAAAAACTTGAATACGGAATCTCAAAGTTCAAGAGATCAGTCGTTTTCTAATGGACAGTAATTGAACAGCAAAAAAAGAAAGGTAATATCTTACAAAAAAAAAGGCTAAAAAAGAAGCTACTTTATGATGTTAGCAGACTTAAAAGAAGCACCTTGCACACATGCACATTTGAAGAGAACCACACGCAGGTGAGCCCTGCACAGATGGCTTGGTTTCCAGCCCAATGAGTACACACTTGGCTCCTGGGCAGGATGTGACATTCCTCCTATATGCATGTCCTTAACCTTCAAATGCATGTTTGGCGGTTCTTCATTGGAAAAAGAATTACAAATTCCTACCTGGAAACAATAGCTCCCAAGTAACATTTACCACCAAGTTGCCTGTGCCTGCCTTAGAGCCCACCCACAATTTCATTTTCAATTAGCAGCTCCTGGAAAGGCAGTAATGAAAGCAGTTGCTAAAGAGCATTCAGATGTCACTGAAAGACTGCAAACCCAAACTGTAAATAGCACATTGTGAGTCGCCTGTCACCACCATCAACTCCCACGGGAATCTCGCAACACGTGGCTATCACAACCATCTGCTCAGCTCCCCACCAACACCACTGCAACCACACTGCCACCCACACCCACGCATTACTTGTCATGCACAGATTTCTGTGGAGATGGGACTGCTGTAAGTAGGCATTAGGATGCAGAACACAAGGAGGCTAAGATCTGGTCATGTGCAGTGACATTGTATCATCAGAAAAGGGGAAAAGAGTAAATTACCACAAAAATAAAGTTTTAAATAAAAAATATATAATTTTAAATAAAGATCAGTAGTTTCATTTGCTCTCATCAATTACCAAAATGTAACAACTAAATCTTGTTAAAGCCATAAGAAAAATGGCCTTTCACCCTCCAATCACTAGAACTGTAGGAATTTATAGCAGGAAGATTAAGAATCGTTTCTTGGGCCCTACCTGGTGGCACAGAGGGTTAAAGCACAGCACTAAGAAGCTAACGCCACTTCAGCATGAGTTTGATCCCCACCCCAGAGGTGACCCACATGGTGCAGTATATCTCTCCTAACCTGCCAGCTGCTCCCCTCAGCAGTGTACTTCATCAGTCAGCCTGTTCTGCTTCCCACTATGTCTCTGAAGAGTCCTCTCATGGCCCCTGCAACTCTGGCCTGTACCCCAGTTCTGTATGCAGAAATAAATAAACCTTTTATTTATTTATTTGCTTTGTCCTTCTTACTTCTCTAATAATATATGGGATTTAAGTGGCCCTAACGAGAGTTCTTTACACACATAGACATGACAAATTCTTTGTTCTGCGTTTGATGAAAGCCACAATTTCGGTAGTCTCAGGTTTCACTCAGTTACTGTACTTTCTTTTAATTGCAGTTACCTCTCCAATTCAGTTTACTTTCTTTCTGTAGGTTTTATTTTATGAGGTGGTAGTCAATATGGTGTATCTTTTTTTAATTAAACTTCTACTAAGTTTTCATTAAAACTAGTTATATGTTTTACTTGGGATAAAACTGACTACTGGCCACATCACTCTAAACATCTGTCCCACAAAGTTAAGTGATGCTCATGCTCATCTTCACCAACTTTCTGAGCTGATGGAATATACCCCAGATACAAATGTGGCATCAGGAAACACAAAACAAAACTCCAGAACACACAGGATAAAGTATCATTGCTTCCAAATGCCCATGTTTAAAAAAATATATTATTAATATTAATTTATAATTTACATTAATACTAAACAAAAACCTCCAGTTTAATAGACAACTAACTTCAGAGAGAAGCCAGGATAGGGGCTTGCTAACAACCATATGTTAAAACCTGCATCTTATTCTTACTTCAAATCATTCAAGATGCTGAGAGTTTGTAAGTCACTCTACCCACTCCTTTATTCCCTATATGTTTTTATTCTTATGTCCATAGACTGAGCAAGGAAAGGAATGTGCAATTCAAATTCACAAGGAAAAATATTAAAAATAGTATTTAATATCCCAGATTGTAACCTTCACAAGACTATGCAATTTTTGAAAAGCAAATGAAATCCCTATTAACACATTAAATGAGAAATTTTGAGGTATGAAGTAATATAATTTTATTATAGCTATTTATTGATACTAGTTGAAGATACCTTCAGCTATTTAATCATTGTAATACACTGGTGAAAGAGTACATAGCAAAATCTATGTCTTTTCATTACTAAATTATAATTCCTAATTATATTAGTGCTTCAAATGCTCTGATTTCCTAAATCCTGCAGACTCCAGAGTCAAGCTAGATAAATACCTGTGTGATTTTAGCATGAATTTCTACCCCAAACTAATTAGCAGGTCTTCAGAAATGTGACATGAGCTAGATCTGTTTAATCAAAGTTCTCCATTATAAATTCTCTTAAGTTAATTTCTATCAGTAACAAATGTCACAGAGAAATCCTAAGACAATGCTAGTCAGACCCACTGCAATAAAGGATCAGTCTTTGATAGCAAACGCTCTCCAGAAAGAGCACAGAGCAAAATATACTATTCCTTTGGGAATGTAGAAACATAGCCAGTGGCTTAGTCACCTGGACGCCCTACACTGAAACAACCCCTTATTACAAATAAAGCCAACGTGCAAAGCCACCACACAACTACCACCCATACCTTGACCAAAGCTCTAATTTTTTTGCATTAATCCCCATTCTCCCTAAAAACTATCCATAAGTTATGCTATCCTTAAGTTATGGATCCATAACTTACAATTCTGCATATGATTTTTGTTATGTATAATTTCAGTTAGAAATCCTCCACCAAGTTTGACTCCACTGGTACTAGAGTTTCAGAGAAAGGAACAAATTTCCATTCCTACAAGTTAACGCCTATTCAAACCAATTTGCATAAGGATTTTTGAACCTTATACCCCATTTTCATTTCAAGGGTAAGTTCCTGAAATATTCCCAAGTTATTTCATGTTCTTCTACAATGGAAAAACCCTCAAAAGGTTGCCTCTTTCATGGGGAATTTCTTCCCTTAGATGAATGGCTTTGGTCACCTAACATTCAATTCAGAGAAACTCTGGGACTGATTTAGATGATCCAGAAGTGCTATCAACTAAAAGAGTTCACATAACCTAAAAATCCCTCCTACTTCACTTAAGTATATATCCACTCATTCAATTTATACTAAAAAATACAGAAAAAAAAGGATAGACTAGTAGACTAAGTAGAGCTTTAGAAATATCTGTTCAGAGCCAAATTTGAGTGTTCATTCACCAACTCTTCCTCATAGCCTCTCTATTTTTAAAAACCATTTTTTAATCTCAGTTTTTACAAAGTACTAATTTTTTAAAGCATCCCATATGGTCTAGATTTAATGAAGAAAACTATACTCTAAGTTCCAGGAAGGGTTAAGTTTTCCAAAATACTTCATAGGAAGTCATACTTGGTTAGAAGTTTTGGCAACAGCAACACATGACTTCATTGTGTTCACCAATGGTTTCATTGTGACCTAGTCTACCATTTAGATAATAAAGCTCCTTATGGAGAGATCCATGCAAACTATGTCTTGATTTTCCCACCCCAAGTATAAGTTGGGAAGGAAAAAAAAAAACCCACCATATCCATATGAGAACAATTTTTTTTATATAACACCTGAGTACTTACATTACAAGCACATGACTCTACATAGGAAATATATACAGCTTGAGGGCTCAGAGAGACGTACTCTTTTGTGTAACAGTTAACTTGTTCCTTTCTGCATTTTTTAAACCCCTCTGGAAATTAAATGTTAAAATTCACCATATAAAAAAGTGCAGCCACTTTACAAGTCAATTGCCAGCTCAGCATCTTCTAAGGCAGTATGTATTTATACTAAAAAACATAATCTAACAAATAAGTTCCACTGGGATGGTTAAAATGCCAGTTAAAAAGCCTGCTTTTAACAGTATGGATAAACATCATGAGAACTGAGGTTTTATAATCAGGCAAGAGAAGGAAAAGGCAGTTCAATTTTAGAATTGCACATCTCTCTTATGAAAGTATATAATTGCACCTTCATAGTAAAAAGATTAGTTGCCTTCAATAGATCTCAGGGAAAAAAAAAAAAAAAACTTCTTATTTCCTCTCCACTAAGGAGTAACATCTCATAATGACAGGAAAGCTATGCATTAAATTGCCTGCTCAGGAAGTACCATCTCTTCAGGAGCTATAACCCTAACCTGCTCTCACAAGTCAAATATAAAGACTAAATTCTCAATTCCTACTGCCCTCTTTCATCTGCAATTCTTCTGATTATAACTCTTACAAGAAGAGGCAGTAAACACGTATCTAATAATTTAGAAATTCTCCTCTACTTCTCACCTCAGGGTTGCACTACATCTGGCAAGAGGGAAAGGTAGGGAAGAATATGACTGTGTACAGACATCTAGGGTGACAGGAAAGCAATCTCAGATATTCTTAGCACAAGTTTTGATCATCTACTGTGACCACTAAACACTTGCATGTCACTTTCTAACAATGATCACACAACAGATGGCACCTGTCACACAAATGAGTTGACACATCACTAGTTGTGTTTCCCTCCTACTAGGAAGCATCTCACTCCTCTTCTTTCGATGTCTTTACAGAGCCTATGAGAGCTACAAATGCCAAAGCTGAGTTAGTTTCAGGCTTACTTCATCTTCCTTCAAGGTCTCAATAACACTGTAAATCTCTGTATTGCTCATAAATTTGGAGAAATCTTCTAATTCAACTCATTCTATAGATGGGCAGCAACGGACAATAATTTATAATAATAGCACATGTGATTATAGACTATAACAAGTGAGAGTGTTAGGGCTTTATCTTAATTATCAATCGCTTCCCTTTAACACTTGATTTGGATATGAAAACACCATTTGTTTTTAAAACCCTTGCTTAGGTCATCAAAGATAAGAGTCATTCTTTCCTTCTTAGTGATTGATAAAGAGTGAAATAATTGCTTTTCAAATATTTTCCCTACAACAAAGATAGCTTTGATTTCAAACACCATCAGTATCAGAAGGGCAGCTATTAGAATCAAAAGCTACTCAAATTCAAGACATACACGTCTTAGCCTTCTTTTATGATTATAAACACTTTCGCCAAAGGACAAAATAGAAAGATGAAATTTGGAGACAGAGAATAGAGAAGTAAGATCAAGTCTGGGAATAAGAGAGTCAAGGATGAGGAATCACAGCTTAGTGTAGGCTCAGAAATAAATTGGTTTCTTACCTGAAAGAGTAAGAAGGCTTCCTTCTACTCCTTTGGGAGTGTGGGAAAGCCTAAGGGAAGAGGCAGCAGCAATACTGCAACCTCTCTCCTCTAGGAATAATTACTTTTCCCACTATCTCACAGGGAGAGGTTCACAACACAAGACCATCATCCGTCTACAGAAGCCAGCACTTCCTCCCTCACCCCACATAAAAAGGAAATATGAAATATTAAAAAAAAAAATCTTTATCCAAATGTTTCTTTCAAATTCTCCAGCTTTTTGCTCTGCTCTTTTAACTTAACTTGTTTCTCCGGTTTTTCTTGTGTTTTCATTTAACAATTTCATGAGCACTTCTTCAGGAAATCACTTCTTCAGAGCAAGCAACTCACATTTTTTTTTTCCTAAAAATATTTGTTGATCCCCACTCCCTTGCTGTGACTCGAGATCTCTTTCTCTTTATATCTAACCCTGTTCTGACGCTAGGATGGCAGAATATACAGGGAAGACATAGAAAGCTGGAGAAACCCTGTCTAACCCTGATGTTGTCCTTCACTGCCCAGGGACCTGAGACAAGTCATATTTTCTCTTTGAATCCCAATTCCCCATGTGTATCACCAACTAGCCAACGTTGTAAGAATTACAAATTATACTATACAAGTTCCCTTAACGAATGATTATAATGCACCATACATGAGATAAACGATAATATCACTATTGTAACTCTAAATTGGAAGTGCATTTCTGAACATAACTATTTCAGAAACACTTGTGTCAGATTTGGGACACTTACCTGAGATCTACCTCTTCATATGTTTATTCAGATTTTTGGTTCTCCCAGGCTTCTAAGTAAAAATCATCACCAAAGTGTAGGTAGAGAAGATTTAAAGAGAGTGACTTTCAAACCAAACTAACCATTATAAAACTGGAAATTTATAAAACTACAAATTTCTATGCCTCACCACTTAGTAATTCTGGCTAAGTAGGTTCTAAGGAGGGTCTAGGAATTTGTGTTTAATACAGCTCATGATAGGCTATAATGATCTGTGAGGATCTGCAACCACTGTTTTGTATAATCCCAGATCTTCCCCTTTCTGCAGAGAAACATCTGCAAACTGGAAATTACCTGTTCAGCTTCTAATTAGCAGCACCTGCTCAGTGAATCATACCCCCTTCCTCTGCTTCCTTCAAGTAATAGTCAATCCCACCCTTACTCCTGCCAAAAACAAACAAAACACACGCAGGACACAGTAACTCAGCAGGCACTAAAGCCTTCAGATTTGTACAGAAAAAGTGCTATAAACAGCTTCATTTCTCATTATTAATCTATCTCATGTGGGGATTTCCACAAGCAGAAAGGCTCCCCAAATGCCACGAGCTGTATTTTCTCGTGGATCATTGAAACCTAATTATTAACAGACCAGTAAGCTCCACTACCAGACTTTCATACAATCAGCAGATAACAAAAGTAGTCTTGAATTATGGGCTATGGAGAACAACTATGGAACTGAAAGGCAAGTGATTTCACCACTACTGCTCTCCCACCTGCCACACTATTTGAGCTTCCTTGGAAAATAAAAATCGTATACAAGGGGATACTTGCAGAAACCATTTCCAGTTTGAAAAGCTTGAAACACAGTGAATGTGACAGAATGTATCTGTTTAGTTTCTCCTAATTATGAAGATCTCACCCCTACCTTTCAAGCCAGTCTACCTAGATTACAACCAAGACTGGAGTCAGTCCGCCTTTTAACAACAGTAGCACCAGAAATGACTTCTGCTACACACCAAAGAGCTGACTAAAAGGGTAGCATGTGCAGGTTTCAAGTCATAACACTGACTTTGGTTTGGTCTATTCTTTTCAAATCAAGCACAAAGCTCTGCAAGGTAGTCCTTCAGCTTGCCACCAGTCCTCCAGCTTGTCACAGGGACCTGCTTTCAGCTTTTACGGAAAAACCACAGAGGAGCAGGCATCCATAGAAGGGATTCTGCAGCTACAGAAAAGAACAAACCCAAACATCCTTACCTGTCGGAGTCCCTTTGGCATTTTCTTTCTCTTCCCAAGGTGCTGGCAGAGATTACGATCATTTTCTCGATCTGAGCTGTAGTGATGTGGGTGGCTGAGCCTGCTCTTCTTGGAATGAAAGGACAAGCCATTGGTAAGTGCTTCTCGTTTCTTCTTGGTTAGAGGTGTCTGGCGTTTCTCCACACGTTCCTGAGGCTTAAGTGCTACATCCTTCTGCAGAGGAAAAAGAAAACAAAGTGTGGTTACATAGGTATCTATGGTCATACCCAACATACAGGCTACATGGGGCTACTAGAAGGGGGGACAGGGGGAAGCAGGAAAGTGAGATATGAAATACCTAACACCTAGACATATGCTTCTCAATTTTTCTTCATTGCAAATGTCAGATCCCAAATACATAGTTTCTGTTCTTGTTTGGCAGAAAACTCAGCAAAGCACAAAGTATCTTTCCAGGAAATGTGAATTACCTGCTTGCAAGGGACAGTGGCTTTCCATTTGATTCTATACTGAGTCTAGAACAAACTGTCACTTCCTGAAGTGGTTCAAAACACTCACTTCCCAAGTTGGTACAGCAATTTTATTTGGGGGAAGGGAGTACTAAGTGCATGCACAATTCAAAAAACCATCAGAGACTGAACATACCAGGGCCAGGTGGATGTGAGCCAGTAAGGGGGGAAAAAAATCAATTAATATGATTAAATGTTTTCTTAATGCATCATATATTTTTCCGCATGTTTTCTTAATTCCCACTTCTTTGCAAAGATCACCTAGATGAACATTGTTAGAAGAAGGGTAATAGATGTTCTGGAATAGGAGCAGCATCTGCAGAAACTACAGGAGAGAATTTCACACCACACAGCCCAGAAGAGTTCTTTCTATGCCCGTGGGCAGCTCAGAGCAGACTGAGATACCAAGACCTGGGTTCCAGTCCTGATACTGACATTACTCATTACCACACTTGGGATAAGTTTCTGCAACTATGAACTCACATGCAAAGTGGACTTACAGAACACCCAAAGACCTGACATGATACAGGTGATGGCCTCTGGACCTTGAAGGACACTGGACAAATTAAGCATTAAAACTGAAAATGATCTGACTCTATTTGTAAATGATTATAAACTGAAAATACTGTTTCATGGAGCCTCATCCCATCACAAATTCTAAGTTTCTGTGATCCTAAATTCACTTTTGAAAATTAAATAAAGCAAAACCAAAATTTTCCCTTTAGCCTAAGTTACATCCCTTAAAATACCATTTGTTCTTTCTTCTTCTCAGTGATACTCAGTTAGCTTTCTAACAATTAGCTTTGTATTACTTCTCAACATCCCAGCACTTTCAACCCAACACACACAATGCTGCTCAATGCCTTTCCCAAAATAAGTCATGATTATTAGTAGGGAAACTTGGATCTATTTAAACTTGCTTGTTGGTCTTGCTTCTTCTTGGTCTTGAAAGCACCCCCCCCCCACCTTCCACATCTCTGTCTTTTCTAGTCCAATGAGCCTTAGCAGTGTTGACATCTTGAGAAGACCTTTATTATAATGAAACACATGTTTTTTTATTTAAAAAATTATTTATGCATACAGAACTGGGGTACATACAGGCTAGAGGTATAGGGAATGGTAAGAAGATCCACCAGAGACAGAGTGAGGAGCAAAACAGGCAGAATGACAAAGTACATTGCTGAGGGGAGCAGTGGGCTAGACAGGAGAGGTCTGCTGCACCGTGTGGGTCACCTCCTTGGCCGGGTGACCCACACGGTGCAGAAGTGGCTAAGGCTAGCTGCATAGTGCTATGCTTTAACCTGTTACAACACAAAGGGAGGACCCCAAAAAACACTGTTCTTATTTATTCTCTCAACAAGTGTGTGTGTGTGTGTGTGTGTGCGTGTGTCCCTAGTATATGCCATGTACAAACTTAGTACAATTCTACAGGATGGGGAATCAATCATGTTGGGGGAAAAGCTCTGTTCCTTACAATTTAGGAGAAAACTACTATTCAGGATATATGAACATGTAATTGAAAATTAAATTGCTCTAAAAGAAAGCAGTGCCAAAACTAGGGACAAAGATCTAGTCCAGCCGTAGGGTTAGTTAGCACTGAGGAGATCAATGCCATCTGACTTAGTTCTGAAAGTCAAAGCAGCCAGAACAGCTTGTGCAAAGGCCCTGAGGCAGATAGCAGCATGAATCCTTTAAAATACAAGGGCAAGGACAATGTATCCTTCATCTCAGTAACACATCACATACATCTCAGTAACACATCACATACATCTCAGTAACACATCACATACTCAGAAAGGCAAATAATAGATGGCATATGTAGCTACGCTTACTATATAAAATTAACAAATGAGACAAACTATGAATGACAAGTGATTTAATATCACAAGCTACATCTAACTCAGAGTGAAGCAAGCTAGAAAAGCTTACTGAAGAAGGAAAACCAACCAACCAACAGGAAAAAAAAATAGCAGGCACTACTGCCAAAAAAGAAAGAAATGGTTGCATAAAATAGCAAAGTCCCAGAAAAGGAGAAAGTTCTAACCGTTAGAGCAAGGTGCAGTGGCTTTTGATCTAACTTCTACCTGCTATCCCTGCAGGGCAGCTATCCTGAGGCAGTGAGGATGTGGTGGGAAGTGTTCAGGAAATAAGATATGAGATCAAAGCAAGTGCATATGGCCATTGGCTCCTGACTCAAAAGCATGTTCATGTGCATAAACATGGTAAATTTTCTAGGTAGGTCTCTGCTATATGAACTCCATCTACAGCTACAGTCAATTAGGTCAGACATCTGTTCAGTTCACACTACTCTGTGTTTAGCCTCATATGTTACCAAAATAGCTATCATGAAAAGATTTTTGGAATAATGGGAACCTTAGCAAAAGCTGTCAGTTGAGTTCCATCTTGCACTGTTTCTATATGATTAAATTGCACTACTGTTAAGAGTAACTGTGCTCTAAAATATATATATATATATATATATATATATATATATACTATTCTCTTTAAAAACCAAATCTCCTTTGGTGCTCCAAAATATATCAGAAATTATGTGCAATTTCATACGAATGTGAATTAATATTTATGAGAATATGGTATGATTTCTTCCAAATCCATTTTATTTTCATGTAGCATATTAATCAAGGCATTCTCACTGTACCCGCAGACTAGCTGCATAGAGCAAATGGACCCCATGCAGGGACATTAGCTTGTAAAAATCCTGCTAAAGTCTTAGCAACAGCAGCACAATCATCTTAGTTCCAATTAATTTTAAGATTTTCCAGTTCTGGAGGGTGTAGACCGAGAAGAGACAGAGAAGATCAAACTGCTTGCAGAGGTGGTAGCTGAAGTGGTAAGAAGTCTTTAAAAAGAAGAGGTTTATATTTGAAAGAGGAGATATTATTCTTTCAAAGATTTAGTTTTACTTTTGTATAAAAACCCTTTGATACAACTCCCAAATAAACCCAGCTACTGTTTCTTTACTGCCTCTATTAACTAACTACCTACTACCTTCAAAATAATTGTTAAAATTTTATTTAATGTTTCGAGGGAAGGAATTACAGAAACTACAGTATAAACCATGAAAAACTAGGACAAATCAATTAATTATAAACTGCTCACCTTACAACATTCTCAAGAGTTGCTCACACATTCCATGCATGTGCTTGTACATCTGTATCTCCACCTTCCACCTCACCACCAACAAACTATCAGCAACTCATACAAAATGTCTTTATAGGAACTTGGACAGTCTGTAAAGTATGGTTAAAATGTAGGGGGGGGATTATCTAACACACAGAATAAATCTTTAGAATCAGTGAACAAAAATTTTTCAAAAATCTGATGATGATTTGTTGGACTATGATTTAGGCTAGTGATTCCCAAAGAAAATAATGTCCTTTCCACCAGAATTACCTTTCTGAAAATAAGGTAACTATGTCTCATATCAGCAAGGGAAGCATTTAGTAACTGAGCACGAGAAGAAAGGAGAGCAGAAAGATCAGGAAGAGATCTTTAAAGAATTCTTGAAGGCATTCAGGAAAAAAAGCAACCCAGCCAGCCAGGAATAAAAGACTGGCTGTGAGGTAAAAAGATTTAGACACATGTGCTGGCAATACAGGAGGTAAGTGCACATGCTACGCACAACAGACGAGAATAGGTTTCCTGAATAGTTGAAATTATGTGATTTTTTAGGTCATTGGTGATGGAGGGCAGGGTCACAGCAGCGCATATGCTGAGAGGCTCAGAGACCAGCTAACCAAAGCAATTTCCTTCAACACCCAGCTTTCTTCACAATAGATGATCCTGCTCTTGACTTTCCCTTCTCACAAATTACAATCTTCTACCAAAGGCTTCCTCTGCCACTCTTGAATTTCAAAATGAGATGGTTCAGTGTTGTGCAAACTAGAGGAGAGCAACAAATTGCAGATGAAACACTGTGTAGGCTGCAGGGCTCCATTTGCTGATTACAGATGAAACCAGAGACAATAGAAAATGAGAGCACAATTTGCCTGCCTTGCATGAAATAGGTTTTAGAAAAAGATTCTCTCTGATTTTTCCAAACAAACCAATCTGAGGACAGACCACCACTTAACTGTGTGTCTGTGTTATAAGTGTCCGTATGTGCCCATGTGTACGTGGATGTATAATACAGAGGTGTGTCTAAACAGAGCCCCTTCTGATAGTTATTTGATATTAACATGCAAAGAAAATAATGAAGAAGCCAGGAAAAAAAGAAAGACACTTTGTCAGCATTAAGGACTATGTGCTGTCAGTTTAGTCTATCAAGTCCTTTAATGATTTCTTGTATTGCATCTGTACTTGTTTTTAAATTGCTTTTATAAACACTGATTCCATCACTTCTCTTCAGTGAAAAAGAAGTGAAAGGGTTTATTGTGATAAAGAAGTAAAAAAATGAATAAGAAAAACACACAGCTTTTTAAAAACTGATTCTATAAAGATATGTTCAGTCAGTGCCCGACTTTACTTTTGAATAAATGGATCAATAAAATCGCATTCAGAACCTAAACTGTGTAGCAACTGACAAAAGAACCAACCTGAAAACCAACCCTTGTGCTCATTTTCTTTAAGAACATAAAACAAAAGCCTCCCTGGTGGCCTAGAGTTAAGTTTCAGCGCTGTAACTACTAAGGCCTGAGCTCAATCAGGCCAGGGAGCTGACCCATATGGCACAGCAGACCTACCTCTCCTGCTGCACCCATTGCTTCCCTCCGCAGTGTTATTTCAGTAGATCCACCTGTTCTGCTCCCCATTCTGTCTCCTGTGAATCCTCTCAACCCACACAACTCTAGCCTGCACCCAGTTCTTCTATGCATAAATATATTTAAAATAAATAAATGCAAACAAAACTAAAGGCAAAATACCTACTTGTATACCAGACTGTTTGCAATCTCTTAGACTTATCTCAGAAAGGACCCCAGAACTCAGGCAAATCAATGAGCTATTATAATACAGTGGATTAGACCAGGAGCAATTAAGGTGCTCTGTACTGCTAACTTGCATAGTGCATGAATACTGCAGCTCTGTATTGGCATAAATATAGAAAAATAGATTAGCTGAATAGAATGGAAAGTCAGAAATAGAACTATATGCATATGGACAACTGGTTATCAGCAAAAGGACAAAAACAAGTCTGTGGAAAAATAACCCCTTCAACAAATGTTAAATGGAAAAAAGACATTTACATTAAAAGAAAACATAATTTAAGTCTTATACCTATCACAAGAACCAACCTTTCTACTCCTAGATATTTTCCCATGGAGAAAAAAAAGCACTGTCCTAAAAGGATCTGAATGTTTAATTTAGAAAAATCAAGTCAAAACATGAAAATCTAATTGTAAAACTTAAAAGAGAAAACATAAACTTTAGTAAAGGATTTCTCTGATACTAAAAACACAATTCATAAAATAACAAACTGGGATTGTACATTTCATCAAAATACAATAGTTCTCTTCAAAAGACCTAAGGAAATGAAGAGACAGATGGAAATAATATTTGTGTAGAGAAGTTTCCTATCAAGAATGTATTTTCTAACTTCTCAAAACTATGTACAAGCAATATTAAATAAACAAGAAGAAAACATTCTGTATACGTTCTGTGTGGTTAAAAAAAAGATATTTAACTAAAAAAGATAAAGAGGTGACAAACACATTTAACACCATTAGCCTTTAGGGAAATGCTAATTAGAACTATGATGAGATATAACTATATATATTTTATAAAATAACTAACATGATGCTATCAAGTGCTGGCAAGGATGTGAAAGGACACTATGAAACAGTGCATCAAAGTATACTATACAGCCACTTTGGAAAACAACATGGGAGTTTCTCTAAAAAGTCTTATACCTATCACAAGAACCAACCTTTCTACTCCTAGATATTTTCCCATGGAGAAAAAAAAGCACTGTCCTAAAAGGATCTGAATGTTTACATTAGGTTAATTTCTTATAGCCTAAAATTGGAAACAGAGCAAGATGATATCACCAGATGAAAAGATAAAACTGACATAACCACTCAGTGGAATATTATTCATCAATAAAAACAAATAACCTATCGATGCATGCTACAATGAATAAATTTGAAAATAATTATACCTTGGTAAAAGAACTAACTAAGAAGAAAATATTCTGTATGATTTCACTTATAAAATTCTAATTCACTAATCACTGATTCTCTAGTGGCAGAAAGCAGATTAGTGGTTCCTTAGAAGGAATAGGTACAGGAGAGTATATACTGACATGAGGAAGTTTTTGGGGTGACAGACATAATCACTGTCTTGATTGTGCAGTGTTTTCCTGGGTATACATAGATGTCAAAACTTATTAAATTTTACACTCAATTCAAGCAACTGGAATGTCAGTTATATCTCAATAGAGCTGTTTTTAAAAATGGCAACTCTTGCCCTCATTTATAACCGGCATATCATCATTACCAATAGATAGATTACGTTCAGCAACCATCAAAAGAAAGGCACCTTTAAGAATCCTCAAACAGAGGATGACCACTTTCTGGAAGAACTGGTTTTAGCCAACAATATAGCAATGAATTTGCCACTGGCAACAACTCAGCTGTGCACATTAATGTCTCTATCAGACTAAGGAATGGTACTGGCATTCACTACATTTTCATTGGCAAAGTTGAGCTCATTGTGTGTCCTTTTCCCTTCAACCCTGTCAGTCAGTTCTCAATTACTTAAAGGCTAACCTTTTATAATGTCTCCCTATCATTGTATCAAGAACCTTCGTTACTGTTTGACCACATCCTCTATGAACATTTTTATCAAAAAGTAAAGAAAGAAACTGTTTTCTTTTTTTTTTTTTAAAGATTTATTTTTTTATTCATACAGAATTGGGGTACAGGCCAGAGATGTGGAGGGTGATAGGATTCACCAAAGACAGAGTGGGGAGCAGAACAGGCAGATCGGCGAAGTACACTGCTGAGGGGAGCAGCGGGCGGGTCAGGAGAGGTCTGCCACGCCATGTGGTCACCTCCGGGGCAGGCGGGAATCGAACTCATGCGGAAGTGGCTTTAGATTCTCGATGCTGTGCTTTAACCCGCTGCGCCACCAGGGAGGGCCTGTTTTCTTTTTTTTTTAATGTTCCTAATTAAAAAAAAAAAAGTTGAGGCAGCCTATGGAGACAGCTTGAATACATGATAATTCAATGACATATAGATATGCAAAAGTAGGCAAAAAAATGGTGGGAGGGGGTAGTTTAAAAAAGAAAAATCATAAAACCTGTTAAATGTGTAAGGTCACTGCCAGAGGTTAGTCACAAAAGAACAAACTTTAAAAAAAAAAAAAAAGGAATGTAAAACCAGGCAGCAGGAGGCTCCCCTATGTTCAGTTATGGGATGAGATTTTCGTACACACTGTGAATTGAGAATGTCCCAGCAGTCTCCCATTCCCATAGATAATTGAGAGTTGGCTGCTGTTAGACCTTAACACACTCAAAATGGTTGAGTCCCTGGCAACCAGATGCTATTGCTTAAAACAGTTTAGGTTCTTAGCCCTAAAGGATTCCTAAAATTGGATTACAGTCCCTCCAGATAATCTGAGAAATACAGCATGACGAAAAGGAAACCTTAAAAAAAAATTAACTCCCCCATAACAGCAACATTGTGGAAGCTGAGCACAGCATGACTGAGGCAGAAAATCTCATCAGTGAGGGCTTAAGGGCAATAATGTACACAAACGGCTATCCAATGAGGGGAAGGGAACCCGCCAACAGAAGGAGAGAGCATAATGGAAGCCAGAAGAGAGAGTAACAACCACACCTCTCTCATGCCTTTCAGAGGGTGCAGCCTGGTTTGCAATTTCTGATTTCTGTTGGTTTGTCATCCCTTCGAATCTAATCTAAGGTAACAGGTGCATTAAAGAGGTAGTAATAAATCTAATGTGACTCCTCTTAATTGGCCACTATTCATTTTTTCACTATACAGTCCATGCAAAAGATAAAGAGTGACAATGTACTTATTACACTGTAGCTAAATAATTACTGAGTCTTTTCCACAGACATGGTGGCTATGACTTCCACATGATCCCTGCACTGCAAGCAGAAAACACAGTACAAGGCAAGAAGAAATTGCTTTGAACAAATGAATGTGAGAAATTGGGATCCTGTAAAGGTTTCCCTTGCTCTAGAAGTGGTGCTAAGAATAATATCACTGTATCTCTCTTCCTTTTTTAGATTGCCACCTACGGACTTTAAATTTTATTTTTTAATTATACACCCTCACCACATCCTGATGAAGCCATTACTATTCCTCTATGTGCTATAAGAAATTATCAATTACCTTATTAAGTCCAAGAAAAAGAAGACAAAACAATCAAGAGGAGTGACTGGGAAAACGTCAGGCCTTACTGAAGTTTTTTTGCCTTGCTATTTAGGTTAAAATTACCATTTACTGGATCTCAGTACCTCTCTGTTCACAGAAAAATCAAGAGCAGTTGAGAATGATGGAAATAACCTAAGTTTCTATCATATGAATGAAGAAAGGAGAAAAAAGTGAAATACCATATGTATCCACCCCACGCATACCAACACTGGATTATTAAGCTGCAAAGGAGAGAGAGAGAGAGAGAGAGAGAGAGAGAGAGAGAGAGAGAGAGAAATCTTGCCTTATGCACAATATAGATGCTAAGTGAAACAGGTCAGACAGAGAAAAACAAAGACTATATGATATCACTTATACACAAAATAAAATACATGCAAATACAAACACACACCAAGCTCATCAATACAGAGAACATACCGGTTGCTGTCATAGGCAAGAATGGGGACGGGGAGAAAAGGATGAAGGAATAAAAGGCACAAACTTCCAGTTATAAAATGAATGAGTCATGAAGATGTAATGAACAGCAAGGAAGGCAACAACAATTAATATTACTACACTGCATATTTGAAAGTTCTTAAGGGAATCGATTTTTAAAGCTTTTATCACAAACTATGTATGATGACAGATGTTAAGTAGACTTACTGGGTGATTTTTTTTTTTTTGTCATGTATAAAAAAAGACTCATTGCATTATACAACTTAAACTAATAAAATGGTATATGTCAATTATACCTCAATTTAAAAAAGACTGTAGTGGATACTACTATCCAAATATTCCAGACAAGGGCCCTGATTGAAACCTCTTCATACCAGATATTTGATCCATATTAAGGCAAAACATTTTGTACCCTTAAAATGCTCTTAACTTCTCTCCCCAGGTACGTATTTTACATCTTCATTTTACAAGTAAGAGCAATTGTCTCTGGAAGTATTCAGCAGTTAATATACCGATGCTCTCATAGCACTGTAAGTGTGTGTTACTTCCCGTGTATGGTTACTTCCCTATCCTGGGTAAGACCTGGAAGAGAACTAAGTATTCTAAGTTCATTGGGAGAATGGGGACCTTCTCTAAGCCTGCATTTCCATTGTAAAAAGAAAATTAGAGATGATGATGTATATACCTGGAATTCATTCTGCAATATTAATATCTGGCCCTGATGAATGTCTAACTTACATAATGAAAGATGCAGTATATTCATTCACTTAAGTTTTCTAACAGATTGAAATGAATTGAACTACAGGAGAAAAAAGAAATTAAAATAAAGATTGGAATTTTGAATCATGGAAAAGGCCTCTATTGAACTCTGCCATTGTGTACTTGTTCTTATCTTCACTCTTTCCCTTCATCTTCCCCTGAAGAGAAAAACAAAACTCTTGATGTGAAGTCAGTGCCTTAGAATGGAGGCACAAAAGGAAAGCCCCTTCTAGCTCTGGCAATTAAGAAGTTAAATCTGTATCAGGCAGGAAAGAACACATTGGTTGCTGATTTTGGGTAGGGCTGGCTTTGCATTCCAAGGCAGAGGTGGTAGCTGTGGGTGAGGAACCACTTCTTAGAAAGGGCAATTTAGAAAAATAAAATCACACATACAAAAACACAGATGCACAAACACAGGTACACAGTAAAGTCATATTCTGTCCACTCAGCAGACAAGAAATAATTTTATAGAAGGTAATTTAATGTTTTGGACTATTTAGAGACAAGAAAAGCAACTTTTCACAAAACTCACATTATGTGTATTAATATAAATATAGTTTTGTACAGCATACTGGGAAGTGTATAGGGATGAGAAACAGCCTTTTATGATGAAGTTTTTCAAGTGATTCAGATGGCTTTCTAGAGAACTATGAAATAATTATTACTTGAGTTAAGAATTCTATAACTTTCTCCCCAGAAACTATTGTCAACTTTCCATTAGAGATGAGAAGGCATTCTTTCTCTTACACAGTAATGTAGCAAACAACAAAACTGTGCATATGCACATGCACCTTCTCACATACCATTAACAGTTGTTGCATTCCTTCTCAAATAAATCTTAATTGGTTTGTAGAGACAGTGACCACTCTACTTCAGTGCCCATAAATCTAACATCCTCCATGGGATGATCTCGTCATTTCCTTCAAGCTCTCTAATGCTATTATCCTAAACAGTATTTAGCAAACAAAACCTCAACAAATGTAGCTGAGTTACTCAACTCAGCAAAAGTATTCTTTTTTTCAAATACCTATTTCCCAGACCTTTAAGAATCCCTGTGATATTTATCTTATATGTAAACACATTTGAAGTTCTTTCATCCCAACTTGATTCTGATTTTTGATCTAGACATGATTTATTGAAGGGTCAGACCATTTCCAAATAAAAGGCAATGACAAGTTATAATATTTTCATTAGCACTAATATATGTCAAGCAACTTAAGAGTTCATAATATCTTTTAAAATCCACTTCATTTGATCCTCCAGGCAATTTCGTTTTCACTTTCATTTTCAAAGGAAGCCAAGGCATTGATAAATAAGTATCTCCACAAAATTGGACAATCAACAATTGTAGGTAACAAACCTACAATCACTTGCCTTTAATTCTATTCTCATTCTTTAACACTAGGACATTATAGCCTTATTTGTGTCAGTTTCAGAATTATGATCTTTTGTTTTAAGAAAAATTTAAGTTACAGTTTAGTGTTGTCTCATTATAAATCCTTCTGCTCACCTCCACTTCCCCTCCAAATCATAATTAGAAAAAGGCTACCTACCCCTCTTATGTCAAATATTTGAATTCTTACTGAAGGGTTTAAATTAGCAATAAAAATATGGCCAGAAACAAAAACTGTGTCTTTTGTCTTCACTACTTTGGTTTAGGGGTGAAGAGTGGCAACCTTCTCACCTTACCAAGATATGAAGCTGTAGCAAAGCTCCAGACTCTAAAATCCGTAAGTTCTGCCTATGTGGTTGAACAAATACTAATGAATGACTGCAGTTATAAATACTCACAGGTGAAACTAAACAAGTTCTGTTTAGCATATATGGCAAATATTCTTAGCACTAAGTGAGACACATACATAGTTTCATGGAAAGTTTTCCAAGCTTTGGGGTTTATTTACACAGCTCTAGCCAAGGACTCTGCACAGTCTCATTATCCTTTCCCAACAGCCCCCATCTTCCATGCAGGTTTTATTTCAAAGAATATCTTTCCTTTAGCATCATATGTATAAAAATAAAGTGGAAGCCTCCTACAGGTTTGCACAGAGCACAGAAAAATGTTTAGGATGGACCCTATGACCTGAGACACGGAGAAAATAAACCCTGAGATATTTCTATAATGAGAATAAATTGGACCCTGTAACTACAGTTAAGGGGGAAAAAAGACATCATTTTGTTTTTTGTGTTGGCAATCACCTTGATTTGAAAGGTAAAAGGCTGTGTTGTTCTCGATAAGAGAATCAGATGCTAATTCCATGGCAATTATGTCAAGATGTCTAGATTTTTATCCAGTTTCTTAAACAAGCCACAGGCTTGTCTATGCACCAAAGCTTCCTATAGATAGATTTAGTGATGTTTAGATACTTAGTGGGTCTATCAGATTTGATAATAGACTCAATTTCTCCCTTTAAATGCTCCAGGTTAATGGCAAAGTTTATTAAACTGCAGGTAGTCATTCAGAAAAGATCGATAGAGACATGATTACAGAGTAACCAGAGGATTAAACATGAGATTTATCACAAAATTAAACTGAATTAAGAGTTCTCTGACAGTACTTGAAATACTGTCGATACTTTTAAGTCATAATCTATGTTTTCTGTTTTTATCTAATAGGCAATAGGGACATTTGATTTGAAAAAAAATGTTATATAAAAACATGAGACACAGAAATGGCTGAAAACATTGAGAGTCCCTTTTGAAAAAGTTCTCCCATTTTCAAAACGCAGCATTTTAATTTGTCTATAAAAGCTGTCCAGTTAACTTGGTAGAGTCTGGAGTTACCAAGTATGCACCCACTTCTGCATGTGTCTAGACATTTTCACTGGCAGACATCACAGAAACTATGTCTGCAAATTTCATACTTTAAATAGTTACCTTTTCTTCTTTCACACAGATGCATGTGTTTTGACATTGGTCCTTGGTCCCACGAAAAAGGAGGCAAGAAATGTTATTTGGATGTAGGAAAATCAACCATTCACCATCATGGCAGGATTTATCAATGCCACCAAAGCTCAGCAAATTGCATTCATGAAGGTGAAATTCCCATCACAGTCTATGAAAAACAACCACTCAGTAAACAAACTGGCAACAACAGCATATACACTGACAATCAGTAAAGGAGTCAATATACATGATGACTGTTAAAGCTGACATCAATACCACCTTGAGAGAGAACAGCTCTTCAGGACCTGAAATGATAAAGCCAGGCCTGCTGTGTAAGGTTGGGAGGTTGTGTGCATGAGCAGATGGGTTGACAGGGAAAACAGTTATGGGAGCAAAATGAACCTGTGGTTTAAACTATAATTTAGATGGTAAAATGTCTGAGAGAGATTTTTCTTATTTTACCTGTCCAGTTGCTATCATATTGCTAAGTACAACTGATCCCACAAATGGCGTCAGCCTTGTCCTGCCCTGATGTCCAACAGGCTCCAGTGGTTTCCACAGTAATCCAATATGGCAGCTGTTTGTCAAGAGTGGGAAAGGCTGGATTTGAAACAAGATGCTGAGGCCAATATCACCCTGCAATTTCATCACCCTTTTGTCAGTGCACTGATTTTACACCACAGCAACCACTTTTCTTCTCAGCAGTTATCCAACCTTACAGTGACATTTAATAGCAGAGGCAATCCCAAATATTTTTCAATTCCTCACAAACAAGAATGTCATGGTGTCTACTGAAGGAACTCTGTACCTCACGCTAGAGCTGGGGCTGTTTCGAAATGTACAAAACCTCTTAAGTTGACTCCTTTATTGATTACAGATTCTGTATGTTTCTTAGACTAGTTCCCACAATGGAAACTTCATTCCAGGAAAACTACAGCACTTCACTGCTGTCCATATGTTTTATCATTTCTCATTTCTTCCTCTGTGTTTCTGTTCATTTCAGTCCTGACACAAATAAGTGTTCTGGTGGCAGTCTGGGTTTACCAACTGGTCCTTCCAACTTGTGACTGTGACCAGAGCAATATTCCCACCCTGAAAAGTTTCATTGCTACTCCTGATATACAGGGCTGGGGTTAAGTTTGTTTGTTTGCTTGTTTAAGATTTATTTATCTATTGCACACAGAACTGCAGTACAGCCCATAGGTGCAGGAGCAATGAACGGATTCACCAGAGGCAAAGTGAAGAGCAGAACAGTCAGATCAATGAAGTACACTACTGCAGGGAGCAGTAGGTGAGACAAGAGGTGTCTACTGTGCCATGTAAGTCATTTCCCTGGCCAGGAATCAAACTCAAGCTGAAACTACAGCTGGCTTCATATTGCTGTGCTTTAACCAGTTGTGTCACCAGGGAGGGCTGGAGTTAAGAGGTTTAATGAAATCCATAGGAAGAACCTGATATATTTCTTGGAACAAAGTAGATAATAAATAAGTAAATAAGCAGTTTCTCTTCCTAACAGTAAAATTATACTAGTCATTACAAAGAGAAACTGCTAATCACTGTAAAAAGTTACCTTTGGTGCTAGAAGATTAATGGTGGGATATATGTTCCACATATCCACAAGGTTGTGTTTACTGAGTGGCTTTTAGCACACCAAGCAATGCATTGTATTTCCTTTTTTAAAGATTTATTTATTCGTACAGAACTAGGGTTATAGGCTAGAGATACAGGGGCAGTGAGAGGCTTCACCAGAGACAGTGGGGAGCAGAACAAGCAGACTGACGAAGTGCACTGCTGAGGGAAGCAATGGGCGGGTCAGGAGAGGTCTGCCACGCCATGTGGTTCACCTTCGGGGCCAGAGATAGAACTCCCACCGAAGCGGTTGCCACCAGCTTGTAGTGCTGAGTCCTAACTCATTGCGCCACCAGGGAGGGCCCACATTTTATATTTATAAAATCTCTCATGTTACAACACTCTGTGTTACAACACTCGGTGAAGCCAGTTTTCTCATCTGAATAAAACAGGTGTTAGTTTTGACACTTAAGTAACATAGTAGCTGTAAGGATTAAATTAACTAATACAATATTTGGAATAAACTACAGTTAGTCAATTTATTACTATTAATTAACATGACCAAGGTAAGACAGGTTGAAGGCAATGCCTGGACTCAACATAAATCTGCCTGGCTCCTGAGCCCTTACTTGTCCTCATACAATGGAAGAGAATACAGAATTCCGAATGTGGTCTAAGGACCTTCCAAGATTTACACTGTGATTTAGGAATCAATCCTTCTATACTTCTCTATTCCCTTTCTGTTCTGTTTTGTTTTGTTAACAAGTGTATCAGTTTGCCCTACTTTACCTGTAAAACAATGTAAAGAAAATACAACATGCTACCTGGAATAACACCACCTATAAATTTTCATCATTTTCTCCATAAATGAACCTTCTGTCATTTGTGAGAAATGCAAACAAAAGTCAGTTCTCAGTAAAGAAATGTACTACCCATCACAATATGGAATAGAAACATGGAAAAATCAGGAAGTGTGGCATATAAAGAGAGTAATTAACCCTCTATTCATGACACATTCAAATTTAATAAGACCACCAAACCAAACCATTCCTACAGACAGGCAAAAAAAGAAGGCCTGAAAAAGCATTTGCCACTGATCTTCATCATAAATCTCTTTTTAACTGCTTTGCCCCTGCTGTTTTTCCAAATGAGACATCTGTCCATTTCCAAAAAGAAAATAAATGCATAGAAAACAGTTACTAGGCGCAGTTCAACATGAAAAGATTACCTACAAGGCTTCTTGCCAAAGCCTAACCTTGGAAGAAATGGGTTTCTTAGACTCTATTAGGGAATTCCTCAATGTGCCATCCAAAACCTTCCTGCACAAGGCTTAATGGAACAGTAGGAGATGGAAAAAAGAAAAGGGGGGAAGCTCTCAGTCCCAGCTGAGCACTGACACATACAGTACTGTTTGGGAGGCAACTTTATGTGCTCTTAGTAGTAGATTAATGAATGTAATTATCTAGCATTGTGGCTGTGAATGCTGCAAAAAAAACTATAATTTATAGAGTGCTGTAAAGTTCTAATGTGTTTTTATGTCCATAAGCTGCTTAACCATAATCTAATGCATTTGTACAAGAACAGCCTAAGTGGCTCTCTGCTGAACAGTGAACACAAGTGTCTGAACCTCAGCAATTCTACTCGTATGTCTCTATAACCCAACCCTGTGTGGTAAGCATCTGAGGGAAACAGCTGCTGAATTATACAAATAATTCTGGAGACAATGACAAGGCGCTCTCTCTCTCTCTCTCTCTCTCTCTCTCTCTCTCTCTCTCTCTCTCTCTCTCTCTCTCTCTCTCTCTCTCTCTCTCTCTCTCTCTCTCTCTCACCATGAGAAGAGTTTCTGGCTGACAAAGGGCTACAGGCTTTAATTAAATGCCGGAATGGTTCTATACACATGTTTGGAGGTTTTTCATTTTACTGCCATTCTTATGACTCTCTCCTGTAGTCCAACTACCCTAATCTTTGTGCCCTCTATAGTGAATATGTTGCGGGGAGGGGGGGGGTGGCGCTGGGAGGCTGGAAGCAGGAAGGAGGGTGACTAGGAAGTAAAAAGAGCCCAGGGGAAAAATATCTTTTTGTCTAAAAATATCCCACCTGACTTGAAGCTTTAACAAAATCTCACCATGTCCAATTTTTCCTCTTTTTCTGCCATTACATTTTCAAGAAAAGGGAGATGCAACTCAACAATTCTTTAACATCTAAAGCAAACTATGCTTTGAGACTGCCTTAGTCAAGGGTCTCATAAGATTCTCTGGAAAGATGAGTATGTTGAAAATGAGAGTGGTGGTGGCAGTGATGCCATTGTGCTGGTGCTCATTAAGAATGTTCCAGAATCACGTGCCCACCACAGTCCTGTGAACAACACAACTAACAATCCACTTTCAGAAGAACAGACTGAAGACTGTGATGATGGGTAAATAGCAAGCCCAATATTTCAGTTGAATTTCTTCTCTAGATTCCATACTAAGCTTACACGGCAAGTTACATAACATTTTCGTCACCTGTAACATAGGAACATTAATAGTATTTACCTCATAGGATCATTAACCCAGTTGACTGCTAAATCAGTTAATATAAATGAAGTTATTAAAATAGTGTCAAAACTAAAATAATGCTTGGTCCATGATGACTGTCATTACAATTACTACCCCAGAATAATTAGAATATGAATATACTGTCTGGAAAGGGATGAGTGAAGGAGAAGACACTCCAAGAGACACCAAAACTCACCAACATTTTCTAGAGGCAAACATTCAAAGTCTCAAACACCTACAATTAAGAATTTCAGAAATTTATCCGGGAACAAAACAATGCCAAAGGACAGCTAGAGCAGACAAAGTCCAAGAAGACAAGCCCCACTCTCTAACCATATTACAGTGCTGAGAGTGAGCGGCACCTTGAGTGGGACATCCCAAGGGGCCTTCAAGTAAAACTGCCAAAAGACAGAGCAGTAAGAATCCCCACTTACCCCTCTTTTTAATAGCAGGACAATATGATATTGATGTGTATTTTATTACACACTGGAAAAATAATAGTCCAGGAAAACACATGGCTACAACATCTTCAGGGTACCTTGGCTGAGTACAGGAACACAATGACATTACATTAGTGGTCTCAAAGGGATGAACAGTCAGCTCCAAGACACACACTCAGAGTAAATTAGTATCATGGCTAATAAATAATTGATGGTCTTCCTAGTTAAAAATGTACTGCTCTCCAGTATTCACAAGATGAGATATGATTTGGATTCAATTAAAGTTCTATTTAATCCAAGGGAAAAAATTCTGCCTCCTAGAGAGAGCCATGAGACTTCTTAAGCCACACTGATCTCTGGAAATCTCAGTTCCATCAGGTTCATAGGGACTGCTTAGGTAGAAGCTATACAAATATCTCCCCCACCAGAAAAGTAGAAGACAGAAAAGCTTAAAAGTAGGTAACAAAATGGGGGGAAGAGTTCCCATCCTGCTATACACTTTGCTTTCACACTGGATACAAGCATTAGTTCCTATCACGTAGCCTAAATAAAGAAGAGGGGTTAGGAGTAAATAAGTCATTCCCTGAAAACACGATGGTAGTCTTAAAGTGAAGTGGACTTGGTATAATAAGGCTTTGGGAGCTGTCCAGTTCTCTCCCTCTACCCAGCCCCACTCTGGCTGTCTCCAAATACAAACCACTGTTCTACAGCAACCTTTCAGACTCACTTCTGCCTTAGCAGTTCTATCATCGAAAGAGTTTCTGGCTGCATGGAAATTCACAAACCTTTCACTAGTTTCTCATTCTGTCTATCACCTTTCCTGTTTGTCCTTCTCACATCACAATGTCTTAGTAGGAACAGGGTAATAACTGTGTCCTCCCATTATCTCCACACGCATCCCCTCAGTGTGTCTCAGGCCAGTGTTATCCAGTCACCATCAGCAAGTTCACATCTATCTCATGAATCCTATAAGAAGCTCAGGGTTCCCTGCTGCTTGTACCAAATTAATAGTACAAATCCAACCTTCCCAATACCCTGTTATGGTTTTCTGGTAATGTCTAGCACATAACTACCTCTCCATCCAATTACCTTAGGGATGATATCTTACTCCTAAGCATTCTGATCATCTGTGGTCTACACCAATGGTCTGAAAGACGTTCCATCGAAATGATGTAAAAACACATTTAAAAGTCTATTTCTATATGTTTTCATCTCCGTTAATAACTTTAATGGCTTTTATTTTTGTGTATAGACAGCATACTATATTGGTGTATACTTAAAATGAATAAAGTATATACATACATATGTAACAGGGGGGCTTATTCTGTGTTACTGCTAACAGAGGTATAAATTTTTAAAAGTTTAGAAACTTGATTTAGACTACACAAGAAAGAAAGCACTTTGGTAGCAGAAATCTTTTTTTATACCTTTTAAAATATTCAAAGCTCTTAATACTCAAACATGTCACTGAGAGATGTACTGATAGCATAACCGGACATCACAAATCATAGCCTACAGTCCCAGGGATATAGAAAAGGGTGTTCTGTGAAACCAAATCCCAGCATTTGGCATAAATCAATCATTAAGTGCAAGAAATAGCCACATTTAGAACAACTGTCAGGGGGTCATCTTTTAGTATTAACAACATGATGAAAATTCAGAGGGCACTAGATTTCTACTAACAAGTCCCATGCAAATTAAAAGGCAGTTATGAAACATACTAGTATTAAGTGGGCTGGCCCATAGATTTATTTTAACAAAACATTAGGGAATTTCAATAGGATTCTGTATTGAAACAGAAGATCAAGAGGATGTGATAAAAAATTATTCCACCAATATGTATGTTTCTCAGGATACTAAATAAACCCAAGCCCCTTTAAAACATCAGCACTCATAGTCAAGTTTGTGTGACCTGCTGTTTCATCAGGGAAGCTCAAAGTTGCAACAGCCTCATGGAACTGGGTAGATAAGTGTTTACTGGAAGAGGGACTAGATCTTACTTCAATTCCTGCCATAAAAGTTTTATGCAATTCCTAATCAATCAGGTGATTTAACATCAACACTGGTTCTAGAATATGAATTCTATGAGGGAACAGACTGTCTTACATCATATCAAACTGTCCATAATACCATGCCTGGTTCTTGGTATTCACTCAACAGAAACTTGTTATATAAACAGTAGAATAATATTTTAAAAGCTACACTTTTAGAAAAATACCGAATGGTTTTGCTCATAGCAGGAGTATAATGGACCAGGCAAAAAATAATAAGAATAATGAACAGCCATATACCAGAGACATTTTATGGGGGTAGAGTAGGGAATGGGATCAAAAATGGTGGGGGGAGGGAAGTGCACTGGACTATGGTGATAGCACATGGGTGACTTGGTGATGGGAAACACACAAGCATTACAATTGAGATGAAAAAAATGTACAAAATGATGCAAAAATAAACTATTATATTATTTTTTTAAAAAGCTACACTTGGCCCTCCCTGGTGACGCAGCGGGTTAAAGCACAGCACTGAGAATCTAAAGCTGCTTCCGCATGAGTTCGATTTCCGCCTGCCCCAGAGGAGACCACATGGCGTGGCAGACCTCTCCTG
>NW_004567125.1:4058412-4146344 GCF_000260355.1 Condylura cristata | reverse complement strand
TTTTTTTTCAGTTAATTTGGAGATTGTACCTAAAAGATTAAGGGATTAGTTTATCACATATCCAAAAAATAAATCTGAAAGTGTAAAGTTTCCATCAACATGAACTACTCATTATCAGTGACTGTAAATATACTCTCAGAAGCTATGAAGAGAATGTTCAGGAAGGCCTCAAAGATTTGCCTTTCCTAGGCATGAAGAGGGGTGCTGAGAAGGTGTACAGAGGTTGTGGCCACTACAAAAAGACTCACCTTGAAATTCCTGCAATCCGATAGTCAGTGCATATGACGAAAAGTTATACTATAAGGTTCAACAGTGCCTCCTGTTCTGAGTTTCCTAAGATGACTTTAAGTCTAAACTTGCCAACATTTTCTACACATAACTATGTGGCATCTTTTAAGCTATGGGTGTATAAAGAGACCTGTGAGTTATTTACTACTTAAAGCTCTACATGTAAACAGAAGCAGGACTGAACATAATAAATCTTTTTAGTCCCTTAGGTCTTACGTTGATAATATAATGAGGACAATCAGTCTAATTTAGTAATAATAATAATGATAATAATAATGATATTAATGTCAGAAACCTTAGCACCAAGTTTGCAAACTAGCTGTGATAGAAGCATATGAGTAATTTCTACTCTACACCACAAAACAAAACAAACAAACAAACAAAAAGATTGAAATGATTATTCTCTTTGATACTTTTATCAAACTAGTATCATTAAGAAGCACAGGAGAGTAGGTAATTCTTTATACACAATTAGTTCTTGGATTGGCATCAAGATTCTCTCCAGTGTTTGAGAAAGATTGACCTAGACTTTCAAATGCATATATGTATTTTTTTAAGATTTATTTATTTATGCATACAGAACTGGGGTACAGGCTAGAGGTGCAGGGGCAGCGAGAGGCTTCACCAGAGACAGAGTGGGGAGCAGAACAGGCAGGTCTACGAAGTACACTGCTAAGGGGAGCAGCGGGTCAGGAGAGGTCTGCCACGCCATGTGGTCTCCTCCGGGGCAGGCAGGAATCGAACTCATGCGGAAGTGGCTTAGCTTCTCAGTGCTGTGCTTTAACCCGCTGTGCCACCAGGGAGGGCCTCAAACGCATATATTTAACTGATGTACTGACAGTGCCTAGACCTTCAGTGATTTAGGAAAGCAAAAAAATTTAAAGGATTTAGTGGAGGTTTAAAAGAAGGGAAATAGTGATGAGCATGTCACAATAGATTCACAGAAGACTCCAGTAAAAGATAAAAATTTTAAAAAATAGTTTGGGACAGATTATAATCCAAAAAAGAGTCACTGAAAGTGTTTGGTTTTAATTTATTTATCCTTACAGAGCTGGGGTACAGGCCAGGAGTACAGGGGCGGTGAAAGGATTCACCAGAGACAGTGGGGGTCAGAAAAGACTGGCTTACTAAGTACACTGCTGAGGGGAGCCGTGGGTGGGTCAGGAGAGGTCTGCTGCGCCATGTGGGTTACCTCCATGGCAGTAATCGTACTCAAGCTGAATTGGCTTTAGTTTCTTAGATGAAGTGTCATGAACATTTCATGAATAAATAAATCAGGTTTCCCTTTAAGGTTATCTACTTCAGGGACAACCCTGGTACCATAAAATAGATATTTCGAGACATTTTCTGCTTCTCTCCCTGAGAAGAAGGAAGCAAAACATTATGCATGTTATTCTAATCAGAAACTTATCATTACTTTAGGATAAGTAGGCACCATTTCTATTACAGACAGCATTTCTACAGATTTAGTATGTTTCCCACTTAAGAAATATATGCCAATTTAGCTTCTAATCATGATAAAGACTCAGTAAACATGGTAATAATTATAGCAACTCACATTTATTACATATTTACTACTTGCCAGGTATACAAACCTGTATGTTAAGAATTCTGATTTTTCCACCACAGAAATGAGGAAATTGAGGTTTACCAATGTCAAGGCAGTGGCTCTCAACACTGACTACTTAATTAAATGCCTATGTAGACTTTTTTTTCTTAATGTGAAACCCCACCCTAAACCAATTAAATACAAATAACTAGGATATATGTTTTATGTTTTAAAGTTCCCTAAATGTGCCCTAAAGGTTGAAAACCACTTGGTAAGGTGATACGCCTAAAATTTCCCAGTTTCTAAACTACAGACAACCTGAAGTCAGTCTGATTCCATAGCCAGAACTATCCATTAAAGCACTACACTTTGTTCTCTGAACTTATCAGTCCTACAACATTTATTCTTTCTTTGCAAAGTATAAGCAGGTGATAATCTCTCAATTAGTAAAAGGAAGTCTCTACAATGTAGATCAGATCAAGTGCCACCCTGCATGTGTAAGATGAATTCATAGTTCACATCTGAGACAGCAAAGAGGGCTTTTGGCTAATTTAGTAACAATTTTCCTAACTGTATTTTATACCAGTTCTTCCCACCAGCCATTGTGGACCAGGGGTATTAATATGCCATCATTTCATTATTTAAAAAGAGAGAGAGAACATATTTTCTGAAGAGGCACTAGTGGCACAAAGTTTTCACCAGAAATGACAGGTCAGAAGAAGAACTAGTTGTATAATTAGGGTAAAGGAAACTGAAATTTTAAAAGCTTGTCTTACAACAATATTTTCAGTGCTCCAGTATGACACATGCATTAGAAATCCAACATCATGTTTCAATTTCATTGCTTAAAAAAAATTCAGTTTCTCAGTTAAGCATAATATTTGATGTGAATATATTAAGAACATACTTGACATGACAAGAAAGGAAGATGAAAAAAAAATAAGCAAGTTACAGGCAAAACAACAAACAGAACAACGAATTGAAATGTTTTAACTTTTACTGCATATGAAGTTTGAGTTTCAAACAACGTAAGATATTACCATACTTTTCTCATTGCATCAGGACTGGCATACATGCATGTCTCTGATGGGCTTTATATTTACTATGTCCAGGGCCGGCTTCCTAGATGTGGGACCTGTATACCTGTCCAGGGTCCAAAACTCAGAAGGGCTAAGCATTTGGCTTATTTTTTTTTTATAATTTCATCTCTGAGCTTGTGTTTTGTATGTGAGGTCTGATGAGACATTTATAGTGTAATCAGTGCATGAGTAGAAGAAATATATTTAATGGTTACATTTGCCATTCTTTGTTGCTTCCGATTCTCACACAGCATTCATAGTGACCCATGAACAGTGCAGTCCATGACACAATCATTTAATAAGACTCAATACGAGTATAAAATAAGCACATTATATATCTATGACTGAGTAAGAGGAAACACTGAAAACTTTGGATGCCAGATATTTTCTTTTTTTTTTCTTCAAGTCTGAATATGTCTTTTGAGAGAGAAAGGAAACAATGGTATGCTACAAACTCTGACCTTAAAAGTGGGTACTCATTTTGAAGAAATGCATATACAAATGAAAGTTTACCCAAAAAAAAAAAAAAAGGAAAGAGTGTAAAAATCAGAATTAAAATAAATCCCAAAATGAGAGTAATTAAAAATGCTTAAAATAGGAGACCACAAAGGTATCCTGTGGGGAGGACCCCTGAATAAGACTCAGCAGTCTTAATCTGGTACACACTATCTGGTATACCCAAAAGCATATTATAGATGCTTACTAAAAACTGGTGGGAAACTTTCTTGGTGCCCAAGAGTTGTGCAAAATGTCATTTTCCAGAGACTTTGCCTACGTAATTCAGATCTGAAACCACATGTTTTAAGGACTCCTGCTCAAACATAAACAACACATAGCTACAAATACATGTGTCAATGGGGACTGATCTGCTTCATTCAGAAGGACTGCTTGAACAGTGGCAGTGACTCTTACTCACAAAAAGAACCAACGTATATTATAGGCATGCACTGAACCAAAGGCATATATCTCTTCCAGTACAATGCACAAAGATTAGAACAGTTCTTCACTTTCTAAACTAGTAGAGAGGAACTGGTGCAATTACTCCTAAACTGCCTAATATCCTTATCACTTATATTCAAAAGTGAATACAGGTAGTAGAAAGAGCAATGGCCCAGAAAGTAGGAGATCAAGATTTAAGTCCTACTTGATCTTATACAAGCCATTTCACCTCCCCAAAATTCTGATTTCTCATTAATAAGATAGAGAACTCCCTAACTGCTCTGTCCTAGGCTGCCTTGAGAATCACGGAGGCATACACACACAAACATGGAAAAGGCAGAGAGGAACAAATGTTGAACAGCTCCAGGTCAGTGAGCTGGAAGGTAGCTTGGGAAGGGCTTCACAGCCTTGAGAAAACCGAAATGGGGGAGATACTCACAACCATATACATGAAGTAACAAAGTGTATGCTTCTTCAGTTCAAAACTAGGTCATTCTTTTAAACAATGTTTTATTAAAGCTTTAAAGCATTTTTTTTACTTTTTTTTTTAATAATTCCCTCCTGTGATTTGTACTGAACTCACATTAAATAAACGTTAGTGCACATACTTAGTAAAGGACCTGCAAGTACAATTTTTGCAGTAATATCATTTTGTTAAATGCCATACATTTTAATTTGGATGAGCGTGGGGAAGGAAGATATCTCTGATGATAATGACTCAATGTCTTAAAAGGAAACAATATTGTTGTAGATCATCTAATTTAAAGAAGTTTCCAATAACCTATCAAGGATTTAAGTGAGCACATACTGCACAGTATTCAGACCCTATGTTAGCAAATACACAAACAATCAAGAATGTAATTCAATGATGCACCACACCACTTCCAATTAACTTAATCCTGTAAATAGGCCCCAGGCTACAATTTACCAAGTCTTTATGGAACACTAGACTTTATCTAAGTGACTTAAGATTGCCTTTCAAAGTACAGACATGTCTCCAAAACTTCACACCACCTCAGGTGCAGACAACAAAGCAGATGAAAAAACAGTGCTAGTCAACATGGGCCTCAGTACTCCTTCATTCTGTTAAAGACAGAACACAGTAGTCCCCAGATTGGCAAAACAAACTTATGGCTAAATAAAACCTGACAGATATTTCCTATCTCCTCAACTTCTTTAGTCTGCTCAAGTCTACTGAAAAACTACTGAGTGGCCCATGATCCTTTTCCAGGCTGACAGTCATGCTGGCAGGTGAAGTATCAAGTACCTTGCAGAAAGGCCAATGGTCCTACTGTTAACCAGGATCTAAATGCTTTTTATACATTTTTTGAAATTTTTTAAAGATTCATTTATTTATGCATACAGAACTGGGATACAAGCCAGAGGTGCAGGGGCAGTGAGAGGATTTGCCAGAGACAGAGTGAGGAGCAGAACAGGCATATGACAAAGTATACTGCTAAGGGGAAGAGCAAGCTGGTCAGGAGAGATCTGCCAAACCATGTGGATCACCTACGGGGCAGGGGTTCAAACTTGCACTGAAACAGCTGCAGCTACCTTGCAGTGCTGCATCCTAACCTGTTGTGACACCACAGAGGGCCCTTTTTTCACATTTTTATACAGATCACTAGATTAAGGCACTGCTAAACAGATTATAGTCCTAGGCTATGATGAAAATCTTTAATCCCCCTCCACCTCAGTTTTTAAGACATAACTGAAAGCAATGCAGACCCTATATTCTTACCTTTTCTTTCTTTTTTTTTTTTTTAAAACATTTATTGATTTATCCATACAGAACGGGGTGCAGGCCAGAGGTGCAGGGGTGGTGAGAGGACTCACCAGAGACAGAGTGGGGAGCAGAACAGGCAGATTGTTGAAGTACACTGCTGAGGGGAGCAGCAGGCGGGTGAGGAGAAGTCTGCCCTCCATGTGGATCACCTCCAGGGCAGGCGGGGAATCGAACTCATGCTGAAGTGGCTTTAGCTTCTCAGTATTGTGCTTTAACTTGCTGCACTACCAGGGAGGGCCATATTCTTACCTTTTCTAAGAAGGGGTCTGGCAGATCTTTCCAATGGAAGACTGCAAAGAGTCTACAAATCTATATCAGAACCGCATCTTAATCTATATTACTCAGATTAAATATCCACCAGTACTTGTTATGTGAAAGGACTTTCTACAATTTACTTTTCCAACAAGTACTTCAAACGACATACTGAATTCCAAGCAATATACCAAGCTCTGATGGAAGCAACAAAGTAGTAAGATGTCCCTGCTAGTGACAGGTGGCCTAACACAGGCACGCAGGTCATTTGTTCCAGCGGCAGAAAGAGTACGCTCCAGTGGGTAATCATTTCCTAGAAGAGGCATCTGGGTTTGACATTAGCACAAACAGAATTTCAAAAGGCAGATGTGGGAGAATTAGAATACAACAATCACTTATAAGGGGAAATTAATTAAAGACAGAGCTTGGTTGTTGGGGGAAGCAATGGGCTGCTAGGCTTAGGCAATTTGGACTTCATCTTGTCAGGCAACAAGAAGCCACAGAAGACTGCTGAACTACATGTTGAAGAAGGAGATGAACAGAGGACCAAAACCTCAGCACCAGTTAAAAAGTTACTGAAACTGTGTAAATGACATATAAAAAGATTTGAACACAGCAGGTAGGGGGGAAAAATGGATATATGTGAGACCAGGAAGAAATAGAGCTCATGAAGCCAAAGAAAGAAAGGAGATTACTAATACAAATACAGTTTTTAGCCAGAAAGATATAGAAACTGTAGGGATCATTATCATAAAGAAAGGATGAAATTTATCCCAGACACACTGAGGTTTTAACAGATAGCAATATAAGCATAGGAAGACGGAGACAGGGCACTCCCCTGGTGGCATTAACAGGCTAAAGCAGAACACCACTAAGCTAGACAAAGCCTCTTCAGCAGGAGTTCAATCCCTGGCCAGGGAGGTGACCTACATGGTGCAGTAGACCCCTCCTGTCTCACCTGCTGCTCCCTTCAGCATGTATTTGGTCAATCTGCCTGTTCTGCTCCCCACTCTGTCTCTGGTGAATCCTCTCACTGCCCCTGCACTTCTGGCCTATACCCCAGTTCTGTATGCATAAATAAAAACAACTTAAAAAAGGGGGAGGGAGGAAATTTTTGACTGGAAATAAAAAATTGGATATTTATTTATTTTGATAATAAACGATGTTCAAGATGAGGTCTTCTAATGAAAATAATCAGCAAAACAGAATCCAGGACAGTGTGAACCATTAGAAGTTAAAAAAGGAAATGAGAGAATTAAAGAATAATGACCTTGGCAAAAGACGTGGATGAAAAAAAAAGAAACATGTGATTTCACAGAAGCCACAGAAAAGAACACATGTCAAGGAGAGAACCATTAATTGCCAAACGTTACAGAGGCTTTTTGTAGCGTGGGTGAAGAATGAGAAAGGCTCTTTGAACTAGGAGAGTAGAAGGTCTTAAGTAAGATTTCATCCACATTGACATCAACATCCAGGGTAGATACCATATGATATTGAGAGACCTCTGCATTCAAAACACATTTAAGAAATTCTATATCATACAGAGACTACAAAGTCAAAAGCCTAACAGGGCACAGTGGACAGAGATCTGTGCACCATCTGGAATTAAGCATGTTAACCATGAATGCAAAAGAACATGTGGGTGGCCCAGGCCTGAACACTATACAAACCACTGCTGTCTCACAAAAAACCCCTCCAACTCCTAAAATACTCACCTCCCACTTTCTGCTTTATTCTCCCTAGAAGTCACAGTCATGAGGCAACAGTGTGGAGAATATCAAAATCTAAATATACAATTCCCTGTGAAAAGAAAAAATACCCTACCATCCTGTAACATTCTGCACACAAAACATTAATCTTTCTGATCGTTCATGTCTGACTGTGAGTGAAAAAAAAAACAGTTGAAGGCAGATACATGAACTTCCTATCTACCCTGCAGGATATTTGTAATATAGAGAGTAAAACTTACATAATGTGTGTACAGAAGAGCAGATGGGTCTTCCAATGAGTGAAATGTGATCCTACACATTTTTTTCATTCTCCCACTATACTTTTAATATGCTAGTCATCTTGTCTCTTTCCAGGAATACTCTTTTTATACTCAACTCACATCTATTTGGATAAATCACTAGCATCATCACAAATAATGGCTTCAGTTGCCAACCTAATAGCATTATGCAACTTACGGTATGGCACCTGGCATTAGCGCTCCTGTTATCTGATTTCAGGATCATTATTTCAAATATTTTAGATAAAGTGTGTTTTCCCTCTCAGTATACAGAATGATAAATGGTTTGCAAATAAATGTGAGCGTCTCCATTTAGTATGCCAATAAATAAACAATGCTCTTACTGCCACAGCCTCTTTTATTATTTGAATCCTAAAGAAACCATTCTGCAAACAGCATGGCTACAAGATGACATCTGTGTGTTCATTAATGCATCATTTCCTCTGCACAGAAGCCCTACAACTGAAATTCAATTCTAATCTTTAATTGAACAAAATTGCTTTCAGATGACGAATTAAGGAGGGAGCCACACCCCAGCACAGAGCTGCAGCAAGAGAGAGTCGCACGCTCTTATTCCAGCATGGAGGAAAAACAGCTACAACAATATTGACTGTGAATTGATTTTCTCTCACTTGGCTGCACTGTGGTAGGAAATAAAAAGAAGAGGAAACACTTTGCTTTATTACAGTTATTTCCTAAACAAAATGAATGTAGGAGTATTTGAATTTAAAATCTCACAGTTATCTACATAAGGCTGAAACAAAGTATGGGTTATTAGAGACATGACACCCACTTGACATGCTCTAAATTCTAGTTTTGAAGGTTGAAAGGCACGCTTCAGTTTAAAAACTGTAATGTGTAGTGGGGGCTGTCATTTATGCACTGCTTTGCTTGGGAGTAAACCTCTTGTCCAACCCCCACCTATTGCTTCCTGGCATTAGACTCACAGACCAAGTCAATGGTTAGTCAGAGACACAACACAGCAGATGGTAAGCCTGAGAGCCCCACAGGTTCCTGAGCACCAAACAGAATGAATAGGTTTCTCCCCAAGAAGCTGCTGGACTTAATGATAAGAGGGGGCTGTTTGATCTCTCAACAGTTATACTTCATTGCAGCCAAGACTCGCTGAGGCTTATAGAGCTTGCCCTCCAAGCTCTAGAGGGCAAGACTGCTACACTGCTCAGTCTAGATAGACTCTCTCAAGCCAATTTTTGGCTTTTACAGTTACATAAATGCATTTTTATTTATACACACACACATATACAACCATACACACACATGCATGAGCACATGGACACACACACACACATATCTCAGAGGTACCATAACACACTTCAGCGCTCTTATCTCTTTGGGAGAAGCAAGTAAATATGTATAGTAAGACAGAATGGTTCTGAGCAGAGTGTCTCAGAGGACCCTTTACTAACTAGGCAAGTTCCTGGCTCAGAAGACCTCTCCTTTTAAACAATTCAACTTAACAACCACCAGAAAAAGATAGGACTATCCATTTAATACCAGGTTCAAATTTCTGCCTTCCAGATCACCTTAGACACACTCCTGATGTCTTTTCAAATCTATATGAAAATAGTGCTTGTAACACAAGTACCCATCTATCAGTAGTGTGTGGGGTGACTGATTAGGTGACTGAAATGCTACTCCAGTGCCCTGGATCTATCAGACTTTCTCCATTAATACCCAAGCTTTCTAAAAGAAAGAAAAATGTCATTTAATTTACTTACTTTAAGAGACAACACTATTCTAAATAGTGGGACAAAAACCTCACAGAAAACTGTCAATGAGGAAACTTCTAACAGTGAAATAAGCAAAACAGATGACTAGAACTCCTTTCAGGAATGTTGGAGGCTATGGGGGAGTTTCTCCTCCAGACACAAGTATTTTTGTTTTTGACTAGGCTATTTTACAACTCTGTAATCTGCTTATAGGTGTGCAAATAACCTCTCTGCTAGAAGAACTAGAATTAGTCCTCTCCTTCTAATTTTATTTTATTTATACACTTTTCTCCCTTCCATTATTGCATATAAATCTGCAATTACTTGACTTCTACTTTCAATCTGCTGTAGCATCTTCCTGGTTCCCTCAAGTTGTAGAAAATCTTTAGTATGAGTATACAAAATATTCATGTGAAAGTCATGACTTCACTGAATTTTCAATATTATTATTTTCACTAATAGGAATGATACAACTTTAGTCTAAGAAAGAATAACAGCATGTCTCTAGCATTCTAAAATCTTAACAGAATTTTTTCACAGTGTGAAGAAACAAGATGACTAGAAGATAAAAAATATATATATTAAGTAACTAAAATATTCTTCCCAAAGGATATAATTTTTAATGCTTGCCAAAAAAGCTCCAAATTGGCCCTCCCTGTGGCACAGCGGGTTAAAGCACAGCACTGATAAGCTAAAGCCACTTCCACATAAGTTCGATTCCCACCTGCACCAAAGTGACCACATGGCGTGGCAGACCTCTCCTGACCCGCCCATTGCTCCCCTCAGCAGTGAACTTCATTGGTCTGCCTGTTCTGCTCCCCACTCTGTCTCTGGTGAAGCCTCTCACCTCCCCGAGCCTCTGGCCTGTACCCCAGCTCTGTATGCATAAATAAGTAAATCTTCAAAAAAAAAAAAGCTCTAAATTTAGTTATTACAGTGGTTTTACTTTTAAAACATGTTCAGTGTTAAATTTAGAATATAATAGAATATCCAAAAAGTATGGTTAGAAGGCCCAAGACTAAAGGAAGCAGGTGACTGTTTCACTGACTAGTACACAGAGAACCAATTCTACCAATGCATTTCTAAACAAGGTATCCAGTTATCTTCAGAAATAGGAAAAAGCTACAAGAGTTGCCGTGTTGGTCTCTTATTCTGCATCTTTTCCAGAATGTAAAGAAACCATACTTCAGAAGAGTGGCAATTCTAGGAGACTCCAAGGAAAGCTTCAAAGGTATTAAGAAATAATCATTTATCTGAATTAACATTCCACTCCAGATGAGGTAATTAATTAGGCAAAAGAAAACAATCCTTAGTACTTTGCTCTGATAATTAACAAACGTTAAATCTGCCACTGGTAATTTACTACACTGGGAACAGAAAATTTCAATTGTTCAACCTCAACCTGCAAGCCTTTTATCTCCTTGCAAGCTTTTTTCAATAATCTTTTATCGGCTGACATTAAGGAAAGTACAAAAGCAGTGGGGCACTGTTCAAGATGCTTACTTAACCTTTACAACTGTGAGATGGTACAGTGTGTGCATTTTTCAAAGTGACAGGCTGCTTTATATGGAACATCCGCAGACAAGAGAAAGGAGCACCATGTCTGTCCAAAAGAGAATAGCATCCTCCCTATTTTTCCAACCACCATGCAGTGTCCTCCTATAATTCTATGTTAATCCCTGCACTAGGAAGCAGCCAAAATCCACTTATAGGTCCTTGAATCATTGCTTTCAGAATATGGTAAAACCCTGAAGGGGTCTGAGGGGTGGGAGCAGTAGCATTACTTTCCATCCCCTCCTACAAATATCAAAGGGAAGGACATATTGAATCCTGCTTTTTAGTAACTTGAAGCCCTGCATAAAAATCTGCTTAACACTTTCAGCCTGGGAACCAATGATTTTTTTTTTTTTTAATAAAGCTGCACTGACCCTATGAGTGGGCTGGCTTTGTTTCGTATTCTGCCTTAGTAATACTTTCAGTGAGCTGATCACCAGATTTTGAGTATTATGTCCCTTTCAGTGAAATACGGGCCTGTCATTTAATAAAATTGTGAAATAAAACATTTCTAAAGTTCTTTCAAAGAAAAAGTGGCCTCTAAATAATTTATGTCATGGCAAACCCATGTTACCTTAATAAGCTTTTGCATTAAAGAAGTTGACATTGCAAAAAAGCAGTACCATCAGAACCTTTTGAAAAAGGACACCATGTGGGAACTGGCAAGTGAGGCAATGGCATAATTAGGGTAGTCACATTAAAGAAATCCAACATTCAGTTGGGTTTTTGTGGGTATATTTTAAGCAACTTACACTCTTGTGTTTGCTGACATACTTTACAATACAAAGCAGGAAACTATAAGGAGGGGCAGTGTAGGGAGGAGCAAGGCCATTGACACAGGGACCAAGTAGATAAACCTTGGTTCCATGACAAATTGCAATTATGGTGGATATGCTGGAGAGGGGAGTGTGAGGAAGGGACTCCTCAGGTGATCTTGGTAGTGACAAAGGGGTACACATGAAAATACATCAAGCCGGCTCTCCCGGGTGGCTCAATGGGTTAAAGCTCTGGACTATGAAGCTCTCAGAAGTCACTGCAGCACAAGTTTGGTCCCTAGCCAATGAACACATGGTGTGGTAGACCTCTCCTGGCTGACCCACTGCTCCCCTCAGCAGTGTGTTTCAGTACATCTGCCTGTTCTGTTCCCCACGCTGTCTTTAATGAACCCTCTCACCCACCACACCTCTGGACTATACCCCTGGTCTGTAAGCATAAATAAATAAAATCTTAAAAAAAAAATGCATCAAGCTACCCCTTAAGGTTAATGTACTTTATTTTGTTTAGTTATAGCTCTCCAAGAAGAACTTCTTTAACCCCTAATTTAAATCAGTGTCACCATAGCGCTGTGGAAAAACACTCCAACTAAGACACAGAGCATCCAATTCTGCCCCTCACTAACTATGTATCATTGAGTTTGTTTTCCTATCTACACTTATTGGCCCCACAGAAAAAGGAGATGGATAACATGAAACTAAGGTCCAAGGTCCCCAAAACAGCAGCTGAATCACCACTTAGAACTGTTAGGCAGGAATATGTCCTATAAACTTCCTGACTCTGAAGCTCTCTGCAGTATCTCACTGTTCTCCACACCCCCAAATCCCTTTTTTGCTTATACTTGTCCAACTTAATATATTTCATTGCCTGCACAATCCCAGGAAATATGAACTTAGGAACCCCACTAGATCCAAGGTCCTCAAAGTAATTTCCAAATCTAAAATTTTATAATTTAAAGATCAAATACTCCACTAGGATTTCTTTTTCATATAGGTTCCGACAGGTTAGCAGACTAAAGGAATTTAACAGAGTAATGGTAAACAGGTCTCTCGTGTGGAATTATCCAATAACAAATAGTAGCCTGTGCTACCCAACTGACTGACTCTTTAAGTCAACAAGTGGTGACAAACTCTTTAGCTGACTAACCAGGCATGTAACATGTTCTTGTTCTTCTAACTCTAAAAGTATGGAGATGAGAATAAGGTTTAATGCCTGTTTTTGGATAAAGATGAGGACAGAGCTGACTAGAATCAATAGCCAGTAACAGATGAGTAAGAGTCTAAAAACAAGGATCTCTGCCAGTTACTAAGATAGTTCCTCTAAGTTTGTCATCTTATCTGGTATTTCATCAAATTCTGATGTCAATTTTCAGGACAAGACACACTGTAGCTAACAATACTTTAACTTAACAATGAGCTTTAATACAGTGAACAATTTTTACATCCTGTTATAAATATTCTACCAAGTGAGTATCACTACCAACTTCTTTATATCTATTCCTTCTTTTTTTTAAAGATTTATTTATTTATGCATACAGAACTGGGGTACAGGCCAGAGGCTCGGGGAGGTGAGAGGTTTCACCAGAGACAGAGTGGGGAGCAGAACAGGCAGATCTACGAAGTATACTGCTGAGGGGAGCAGCGGGCGGGTCAGGAGAGGTCTGCCACGCCATGTGGTCACCTCCAGGGCAGGCAGGAATCGAACTCATGCGGAAGTGGCTTTAGCTTCTCAGTGTAGTACTTTAACCTGCTGCACCACCAGGGAGGGCCTATCTATTCCTTCTTTTTTTTTTTTTTTAAAGATTTATTTATTTATTCATACAGAACTGGGGTACAGGCCAGAGGCTCGGGGAGGTGAGAGGGTTCACCAGAGACAGAGTGGGGAGCAGAACAGGCAGATCGACAAAGTACACTGCTGAGAGGAGCAGCGGGCGGGTCAGGAGAGGTCTGCCACGCCATGTGGTCACCTCCGGGGCAGGCGGGGATCGAACTCATGCGGAAGTGGCTTTGACTTCTTTAGTGCTGTGCTTTAACCCGCTGCGCCACCAGGGAGGGCCTATCTATTCCTTCTTAATAACATTTAATACTAAAGAGATTTCCCCCTGAAATATCCTCCTTTTCCCCTGAAATATACCTCCTTTGTTCCACATTACCATCAACTTTCATCCAGCAGTTAATAGCTTTTGATTTCATTTTATAAATATTAGTAATGGTAGTCCTGACAAGGTTCCCTACTTCAATGAACATAATACTTAGACCAATGAAGATGCTACAAAAGGATGGACACTTTCTATATATATTTAATGTAATAATCCATTCATTTGACAACTGAAATGATTTTCAGGAAGTTTATGTAAAGCAGAAATAATTAGTACCTACATGATCTCCATGACTATGAGAGGCACTGTCAGTGCAAAGAGACTAAATGTGAGACTCAGTCACCAGGGGTTCCTCGATGAATCACTCTTGACCCCAAATTGTAAAGCAGGCCAAATAACTATTCTAACAAATATTATTTATTCAAAGGTTGTACCCCAAGTGTTTAAATTCTTTAGTACTTCACTTATCTTCCTGCTTCCCAAGGCTGCACTGCTTCCTGACTGCCCCTCCTCCTGACCCCCTCACCACCATCAGCACCCAATCAAGCAGCACAATAGAAGGAAAGAAATGAAGGTACAACTGCTTTCACTCTATTGTCAGAATAGTTCAGTTAGAGAAATATTTGACTAATGCAAGATTCCAGACTTACTTGCAAGTTAAACAGAAAGTTAGGGAGAAAAGACCCTGAAGGTCACCCAGCCAGTCAATCGCTTCTTACAATTGAGGAAGACCAAGGGAAGAAACTATCTCAAAAGCACGTATAGGGTAGTTTTAGTTCTGACTTAACCTTGAAACACAGTGCACAATGTATTGGTTTCAATTTCCAACCTTCTATTTTATTTTTAACCATTATCCACCTAACATCCAAGTAATTGTCCTGGGGGCAGCAGCATCTGTTACCCAGAAGCCATTCTGGACCAGCCACACAAAGGACACAAGGACATGCACTTTGTTGTTATTTCTCCATAAATGCTGATATGTTTTCTTAAACTAACTAGAGTAGACTCTCATTTTGACCACCTCTATGAGAATGATGACTGGAGGTTTGGGGAGTGTGGAAGAAAAAAATCATGGCTCCTCAGACATTATACCTCTAACACCTGTGTTCATGCACCACGAAAAAGGTCAAAGTCACACCAATCTGTCAATAGGCAATGAGAGAGCCTGGAGATGGCCAAGAATTTGCCCCCAAACTTGCTGTAGGAACTTCATCTCTCCTTAATCCAAGACACAGAAAAAAATCCATTAGCAGATGGCACTACTCATTAAACAGGGAATCTTATCAAACAGTAGTACAAAAGTACAAATTTAATTTCAACTATTGAAAAATAACATCCACTTATATATTGGTGTAATATGGACTACTAACATGGCTATCTTAAAAATTAAGACAATTTCAGCTCCGACAGCCTTCAAATCAGAGCTACTTGAATAATGAACTTTTATAAAATGAACTAATAATCTTTAGCACTAGGACAATAAATAAACAGAATTTCAAGCATTCATCAGACCCTGCTTACCTTCCTTCAAAGAGCTAAGTTAATGCAATTATATTCTGCCCTATTATCAGCAAGAAGACCATGTTCTGTGTTTTCATTGTCTGAAGGACAGTTTGGCAGACAGGTTTAGAACACCAGACCTGTGAAGGAGAAGTGAGATAACAAGGACAGCTCACTATGATTTGCCTATGTCATCAGGGCCCTCATTTGCACAACACTGTCAAAATAGGAAAATAGTATCTTTTAGGGCTCATTTCCAGGCCTGCCTGCCTTTTTTTTTTTTTTTAAGATTTATTTATTTATTCATACATAACTGGGGTACAGGCCAGAAATGCAGAGGGTGAGCGGATTCACCAGGAACAGAGTGGGGAGCAGAACAGGCAGATCGACAAAGTACACTGCTGAGAGGAGCAGCGGGCGGGTCAGGAGAGGTCTGCCATGCCATGTGGATCTCCTCTGGGGCAGGCAGACAGGATGGAACTCATGAGGAAGTGGCTTAAGCTTCTTAGCACTGTGCTTTAACTGGCTGAGCCACCAGGGAGGGCCCATGCCTGCTTTGTTTTAATGCTGAATGCATGTACATGAATTTATTTAGGCATTCCAAAGAGGCTGCATAGCTTGGGGAGAAGAGGTGGAACCTTGTTAGTATATGGCTGAGTGGAGTGCACATGTCTAACTCTAGACAAATCTACCAATCCAAAACATCTAAGACCAAGAGGAACTAGGCAAAAGGCTATGGATGCACATAAGGGAGCCAAAGATGAATCCTAGGAGCCTGAAAGATCTCTTACATAATATAATATAAGGAGTGACTACAAATACAAATATAAAAGCAGGTCTACAATAATAAAAATTAGTATTGAAAGCACAAAGCAATGACACGGGAAATGCATGATAATACGTTTCTCAAAGTCAAACTCCCAGACCCCAAGTCTCGGAAATCACCTTTTCCATGACAGGGTCCAGACTGAGAAACAAAATGTCAGGAATGAACCTCACTCAAGAGTGTCCAGCATGCTTACTTAGGGTTTGACCTCCTTGTAAAGTATCAATTTAAGTATTGGGGCACACTTCAGGAGACAAGTCAAGAGAATGAAATATATATAAAGCAGTGAATTATTGGAAAAACACAAAGTAAAGAGTGGTTCAAAACAATATAGAGCATTAAGGCAGGAAACAGAAAATTTTTACTTACAGTATCATTCACAAGATTCACTGTGGGGAAGCTACAGACTAGATAAGTATGTCTCAGTTCAAGTGACTTTTGTTTTTGTTTTTGGTGAAAGTCATTCCATAGTGAAATGACACAATCAGGGTCCCCAGGATTCACTATCCTATCCCCATTGACCTGAAGCAAAAATTTCATCTAGGCTTCTCTATGGTGGAAGCCTGGACGAGGGACTTGGTAGCTATAGTACATAATTCCCTATCACTCTGTTTCCTTGTAATGAAAATACAAATCCAATTATGTTTGATAGTCAAACAGACTGTGACCAACATTTGTGTCCAGAAAGCTAAGAAATACAGCAATGTGGCTTAAAGAAGCAGCTCATAAAACCTTTACAGAGTTCAACTGGATATGAGGTTGTACATGATCCTAAAGTAATAAAACTACAAATCTATGAAATAATCATCTTGGGTACACATGGGGTTAGAGTGAAACAATGAAATAAGGAAAATCAACACCACTACCATTTATAATATCCTACCAGATATCAAAAAGAACTATGATGAGGCCCTCCCTGGTGGTGCAGCAGGTTAAAGCTCAGCACTGAGAAGCTAAAGCCACTTCCACATGAGTTCGATTCCCAAATGCCCCAGGGGTAACCACATGGTGTAGCAGACCTCTCCTGACCCGCCCGCTGCTCCCCTCAGCAGTGTACTTCGTTGATCTGCCTGTTCTGCTCCCCACTCTGTCTCTGGTGAAGCCTCTCACCGCTCCTGAGCCTCTGGCCTGTACCCCAGTTCTGTATGCATAAATAAATAAATCTTAAAAAAAAAAAAACTATGATGAATTTGCTTTCCAGTTGATAAAATAAAAAGAACCCAGAACTTCAACTGAGGAGGTTGAGTTATTGTCCTGCCATTATCACAAAAAGGAGTCAGAAATCACTTCACCTCTACCAGTTCCAGATTTATCTGCAAAATCAGTGGCTTGAGCAAATGCATCTCCTTAGAGATGACTACCCAGTAATAAAATTCTACAATTCCAAAACATCAGAATAGGAAAATTTAATAACAACATCAGTTTAATACTGAGCTTACCCATGAACTTTAAATTCTGATTTGTTTTTGAAGCTATTTTCTTCGACTTTGGGAGCTTTTTTTCCTTTTTTTTTCTTTTTTCCTTTTTTTTAATATAGAGCAGACTAGGCTTAACAGGCATGTTGTGGAAATCATGATTTCATGGATGCTAGTAGAAATCAGAGCTGAAGGATAGTCTAATACTGAGTTTAATACTGACAACAACTCTGATAGTATGTTGTGTGTGGGTTTTCATAGGGTGATGCAAAAAGGTTCTGATACCAGCTGCCCATGAAGTGTGATTATAGGATAGAAGCCCTGAATTACTCTTTGCTCCAAAAGGCGACAGTTAAACTCCCAAGGATATATGTTCACAATCATGAACTTGAGAAGAAAACATTCATCTATAAAGTTTCTATTTCAACTGAAAAATTAATTATGGGTTCCAGTTTAGGAACATCAATATCTCCTAAATATTAAGAAAACTCTTTCTCACTCTAAAGATAATAATCTAAAGGATTACTCAGGAGTGAAATCTTACTGCTGACTTATAAGAATTACAAGACCCCCAAAACAGATATAACTAAAGTCACAAGACAACCTCAAGAAGAAAAATAAATTAACAAATATCCCCAACACCTAGCACAGTGATTACCACACAGTAGTCACTCAATAAATAATTGCTGAGTGAATAAATCTGTCTCCAACAGATACATGAGAAAAATAACTACTTAAACTTTAAGAAACAAAGTTAAACAGTAAACATTTAAGATGAATCATTTGTGGACACACACATAATCATATTTAAATTTTGCCCAAAACATTAGGAAACAAACAAAACACAGATAGCACAATAGCATTAAAAAAAGAATAACACTCAATGAAATTAAGTAATAGCTTTGATCTTTTACTCACACACACACACATACACAAATAATAAATTGCCTAAGGATTCTTACTAGGCCCTAACGAAGGAAGAAGAACCTCTAGAGATTCAATTTAATCAAGTATAAGAGAGAATGTATGGAAGAAGTAAAATGTAGAGGTTAAGTACATGAACTTTAAACATTAAAATCTATATTCAAAGTCCATCTGCACAACTTACCAGCTAAGTGACCTTAGCAAATTACTTGACTTTTCTAAGCCACTACTTCCTCAACTGCAAAATAGGGTAACAGTATTCTAATAAAATGAATTTAGATAATCACTGGAAGACACTTAACACAGTGACTGGCAATTACAAGGTGCTTAATAAATGGTTTAGTATTTACAACTGCTATTAGAGTATCCCAGCTGCACACCACATATATGAGTAAAATCCCCATGGGATATATCAGAGGAGGTGGGAGCAGTGGGTAGGGTGTTGTCAAGGGAAAGAAGAATATGTGTAGAATTTTATTACCCCTTTATGGAAACTCATAAACATGTAAGTCTTGCTCTACAGCAAAACAACTTCCATATGCCACTTAGATACAAAACATATATATATATTTTTATGTAACTTTTGATAAATATAATGAAAAGTCCTGGCTAATATATCCATACAGGAAGATAGAATGAAGAGGTGATAGGACTCTGACATTCAGTTCCTGGGTTTTTCTTGAATGCCTCATAAATTCTAAACATACACCAGAGAAATGGGGATGCAAGACAATGGAGACAGACAAAAAAAGTTCCCAGGACCATAAAAAAGCAAAACAGGAATGCAGAAAATTTCTAGATTACTGCTCCACTGCAGCCAAAGTCAATGAAAAACCCTGGAAAAACCTATCCCCATGAACAAAGCCTAGATAACTACCTAGACCTAGACCCCAACCCCGTTCTACCTCTGCCTCCTAAGATGACAAGGAAGTGGTGTCAGAGAACTGCACTGGGAGCCAAGAAGGATCTTGGCAAAAGAACGCATCATGTCAATCGTGCTCAGACTTCAATGCCAAGCAAGGGAAATGAAGCATCCCTCCCCTTCATTATGGTGGTATCAGAGAAGACATACTGCAGAGTCAGGATTTTTACTACCTGCTGATGAATTTTTCAACATCCTACTAGTAAGCTATCAGGGAAACATTTTGGGAGCAATAACAAAACACTCCTTCCCTCTCCAATCCAGGGGCACTCCTACCCATGTCCAGTGGTACAGGATAGTGGCCCTCTTCTTCCACCTCAGACATGCTTAACAAAGTCTGCTAAAACAAAGGTCAGAAAAGCTCCTGTGACATAATGTGCAAAATATCCATGATTCATCAGAAAGTCACTCATCAGAAAAAAAAAATTTACTGAGAAGAGACAAACAGTTACTATTAGAGGGATGACAGAAATTTTAGAATTATCAGATAAGGATCTGCAAGCAGCAACTGCAAATGTGCTTCCACACTCAAGTACAAACACCATTAAAATATAAAGTCTCAGTAAAGAAGAAAAATATATTTTTATATATAGTAATTTTTTAAAGATTCATTCATTGAGGTGCAGGGGTGATGAGAGGATTCACTAGAGACAGTGGGGAGCAGAACTGGCAGAGTGAGGAAGTACCCTGCTGAGGGGAGCAGCAGGTGGGTCAGGAGAGGTCTGCAGCACCTTGTGGATCATCTCCGGGGCCAGGGATTGAACTCATGCTGAAGTGGCTTTAGCTTCTTAGTGCTGTGCTTAAACCACTGCACCACCAGGGAAGGCCAGTAATTTTTTTAAAGGCTCAACAAAAAAATAATAGAGGCAAAGGAAAGAATCGATGAAAAGGAAGATGAAGACTATAACCAATCTAAAAAAAAAAAAAAGGAAACAGACTACAAAACAAAACAAAATTAAAAACACAAATTTTCAGTTACTCGAGAAGTTATGTAGAGAATTACCACAAGACCCAGCAATTCCACTTCTAGGAATATACCTAAAATAAATAAAGGCAGGAAAGTGAACAAATATCAAAATACTTAACCATTATTGTAGCGGTTAAAAGGTAAAAACAGGGCCCTCCCTGGTAGTGCAGTGGGTTAAAGCACAGCACTAAGAAGCTGAAGCCACTTCAGCATGAGTTCAATCCCTGTCCCAGAGATGACCCACATTGTGTGGCAGACCTCTCCTGACCAGCCCGCTGCTCCCCTCAGCAGTGTACCTCATCAGTCAGCTGTTCTACTCCCCACTATGCCTCTGGTGAATCCTGTCACCACCCCTGCATCTCTGTATGCATAAATAAATCTTAAAAAAAAAAAAGGTAAAAACAACTCAAGTTTCCATTCAAGTCCTAGAAAGGAGTAAATGTCTGATAGCTACTGTAACATGGATAAGCTTTGAAACACCAATTTGCTGAGACTGTATTTCTTCTTCATCAAAACCTTGGAACTCAAAAAGAATTATAACAGCAGGAATGTCTAAATTAAAAACAAAGTGGACATAGACACTGAAAATTAAAAGGAGCAAAGAAGTAGACTATATAATGAGAAATAGGTCAACCCATCATGAAAATATAGTAATCCTAAATGTTTGTGTGCCTAAATAGGTTACAAAATGTGCAGCAAAGAATATATAAGTGAAAAGATAAATAAACATAATGGACAATTATAGTTGAAGAATAAACTTTCTCAACATGAAGGAAGATTCAGCATTATCATTAACCGAAAGATGATAATTAATGTTTCCAAAATACCTCACATACAAAAACAGAGAACTTATTCAAGTGGTCACAGAAAAGATAAAATATATCCTGAATGATAATAAAAACCTTAACAAATTTCAAGGAACTGAAATCTTACAGAGTATGTTCTCTGAACAGAAAGGAAGCAAAGGTGAAATAAATAAAAGACAATAGGAAACCCGAAAAAGAAACTGGAAACTAAAAGATACACCTGTAAATAACAAAGAGGAATGCTCAAAATAAATCTAGCAGTGCCCTAAACAAGTTAAGTTATACAGAATCAATATTTTGAACAGTAAAGCAATGCAAAAGGAAAATTTAGAACAGTAAGTACTTAGCACTAGAAAAGAGGGAAAGTAAATATCTCCCATTTCATTTTATGCAGTTAGTATTACCCTTACACCAAATTCTAGAAAATGATAGTACAAGAAAAACAGAGACCAGTATTCCTCATGAATACGGACACAAAAATCCTTAATAAAATACTACCCAAAAAAATACCAATATGCAATATATATATATATTGTGAACAAATGGGTTTATTCCAGGAATGCAAGACAGATTCAATATTCAAAAATCAATTTATCTATTCCATCATTCTAATAGGCTAAAGGAAAACCATCATACTGTCATATCAACTGATGCAAAAGCATCTCATAAAACTCAATACACATTTATGAAATCAAGAGTGAAGGGAAATTTCTTCAACGTGTTAAAGAACATATACCAAAAAAAAAAACCTATAGCTAACATCATATTTGGTAAAGAATGATAAAATACCCTCCTAAATCGGGGGCAATAAAGAGTGTCTGTTTTTACTATTTTCCAACACAACCAGTGTAATTAGTCAACAAAAGCAAGTATATAGCATATATATCAGAAAGAAATTTAAAAGATGTCACTATTTTTAGATATCGAGGTTGTATATACATGCAATCCCAAGAAATCTATCTTTTTTAAAAAAAAAAACCTACACCTAATAAGAGTTCAGGAAAACTGAAAGTAAAAGATCAAGAAACAAAATAAATTGTATTTCACTATACTAACCACATGTACATGGAAATCAAACTTAAAATATAATGGCATTTGTAACTTCTCAGGAAAATGAAATAACTAGAAAGTAAATCTAACAAAACATACATAGGACTTATATTCTGAAAACTACGAAATGCTGACAGAAAGATAACAAATAAATGGAGAGACATGTAATGGTCAAGAGCTGGAAGGTTCAATACCAAAAATGTCTTAATTCTTCCAAAATTACTATTTAGAAAACTAATTATCAAAATCCCAGAAAGATTTGTAGATAAACAAGATTTTATTAAAAGTGAAAGAAATAAACTATCTGAAACCATTCTTAAAAAGAATAAAGTGGGAAGAATCACTTACTCAATTATTTAATATTTAATATATGGATATAATAATCAACACTGAAGTATTGGTGAAGGGATAGGCCCAGAGATAAATTGAGAACCAAGAAATAATCTAAGCCTCACCAATTAATTTTTGACAAATTTGCAAAAACAATTCAAGGAAAGTCTTTTAAACAAATAGCTGTGGAACAACTGGGTATTCAGAGGCATAAAAGAAAGGAAACTCTGCCTAAGTCTCATATCTTACAAAAATGAACTCAAAATTAATTATAGATACTAAAAGTAAAATTATAAAAGTTTAAGAACACATAAGAGCAAATCTTCAGGAACAAGCATTTAGTGATGAGTTCTTAGACATAAGATTAAAATCATAAACCATAAAAAAGTAAACAAATTTTGTTTCAAAATTTAAGGTATTTACTCTGCAAATAACTTTTAGGAACATGAGTAGAAAGCTCCACATTGAGAAAATTATTTATGGAGCACAAATCTCACAAAAATACTCATATTTAGAAAATATAAAAAAATATTCACAAGTTAACATTTTAAAAAATGTAAAATATGTGGACAATAGACACACATATATCTTTTCATTGAAAAGACATTCAGCAATACCAGTCTTTTAGGAAATACAAATTAATCAAGATACAATTTCATTATACATCTATTAGAATTGCTAAATAAAAAATAGCACCATACCAAATTCTGGCGATAAACTGATTATCTCACACATTGTTGGTAAGAATATATAATGGTACAAGCACACTAAAAAAGTCAAGCATCCTAAAATCTAAATTTACACTTATTACATGACACAACAATTTCAACTAGGGACATTTATTACAGAGAAAAGATAACATAAGTCCACACAAAAATCTGTCAATGACTGCTCATAGCAGTTTTATCTGTAATCCTGAAAACAACCGGAATATCCATCAAAAGTTAATGCTTAAATAAACTGGTATATCCATACCATGGAATACTGCTCAGCAACAGGAAGGAATAAATTACTGATACAAACAACCTGAATGGATTTCAATAGTATTATGACAAGTGGAACAAAAACATTCTCAAATGATCAGATGTACAGCACAATTTTATTTAAATATTTTTGAAATAAAATTATGGAGATGGAAAATATAGTTACTCACAAGAGGTAACATTAGGGAGATATCTGTGATGATGGGATAATCCTATCTTCATAGCAGTTGTAGCTACAAATTTGTAAAATATAAAAGAACATAAAACTACATATGCAAATTTTACTGGTCAATCATGCTTTATCATCTTTGTGCTAATATTTAATTATTTATAAAAAATTAAATATAAGTAAAAAGATACAAGGAGCCTATACAACTTGTCAAAGATTAAATAGTCCGTGGTTCTTAAGATGGTTATCTGGATCTATCTTTATATCTCTATAAAAATCAAAGGCTCTGATTCCTTCCCACTCAAAATCATTTAATAAATAAAGTCAATGGTGTGAAAAGAGAGGGGGGAAGTACACTTCAAATGTAAACATAAAAGTCAAATAAAACAGGCTAACTCAATTTTGCAGACAATTGAACGTCAGTCATGCTGGATATATGGTTTATCGAATGCTACTTCCCTAGACAGTATTAAGAAAAAAAGAAAAAGAAAAGGGAGGAGGGAGTGGGATTTGTATTTCACAGAATCCCTTGAAGTGGAAGAAAAATGTAATTTAATAAATATTGCTTTGGAGATACACATGGAGTAACGACCAATAATGACAAGGTTTACCTGAGGGCACTGTAATTCATATAGTTCTGGTTACAGGTGTTTCCCCCAGGTATCTAAACTGTTACTACACTTGGGAGAGCCTGGGCATCAAGACAGTCTTTGCACTGCCACCCCCACTCTTGTTTAGTCACGAACCCTTAAAAAAGAACAAACATTTAATTCCCTTGTAAAACAGATGAATGCTTTATAATTTACTAGCAGCTGCTGGCAACAGCGCACTCTGCTCTCATATTCCTATTAAGCAAGCTGTGGCTGATTTATTAAAAGCTCGGATACATCAAAACAAATGACTGAGACATCATTATAGTAGTATTTACAACCCCTTAATGGGGTTACAAGTAGGGGCAATGCAGTACAGACTGTAATCAGCTTTCCTTCTGTTACAAGGAGCTGCTCCATTGAATGGGAGCAGCCATTCTCAGGTAAAAAGGTCCACCATCATATGGAATTGAGCAGGATCCAATGTGTGTGACGAATCAGGGCCACTGTAATTTACAGCCAACCATGAGGTCTATGACAAGACTCTAACCATCACTACATATGACATATACAACAATATACAGATTGTTGTGCTCTCTATCCCATGCCTCAGTTTCTCTGTGTAGAATCAAAAGCATCCACCTACCACCATCACCATACATGTACACTCCAAAATAAATACAGTAAGAGACAGGTCTTGGTAGGAAATTGAGGGAAGGATTACAGGTCACTTTTTAAGCCAAGAATAGAGCTGTTTTCATGCTGGAGAGGTGCTAGATCAGGTCTTTGCAAGTTCAGAGCTCTAGATCTTCCCCTTTCTCTGCCCTTACCCTTGAGATAAATGAGACAGTGAATCCAACATGTTTAAGTATCTTTTGCTCAGCTTTCTACCATGCCTCACAAAGCATGACTTCAGCAAATTCTTGATTCTAATCTTTTATTTCTTGGTATGAAAGAAAGCTGCTAGGTGCCTAATCTTAAGTGCACCTAGCTTTTGAACAACAAATCAACCTGAAGAAGGGCAAAAAACAAGATTAATGGAATCTGGAATCTGGTGGGACCCAGCTTTCCCCTGAGGTTCTATGATCTAGTTAAAGAGAGGTGACACCAAGTATTGTTCCTTTCTGGACCCTAACACTGCGTGTATGACACTTAGGATCTCAGTCAAACGTGTTAAAACATGAATGAACAAACGCTGTTGTAAAGCTCTACTGGTACATTCTAATAAGCTAAATTGATGACAAGACAGGTAACAATATTTCAAAGCAACAATTCAAGTATCATATGAGAGAGAGGGAAGAGATATATGGAGATAGGAAGAGAAATGCAAAAGCACTTTTAGTTTCCTTACAAGGTTAAGAACTTCATTTCTACCACTCAGCTGCCTAGATTCTAAACTACTTCCTTGACCACCAGTTAAATAGGCCATGTTGCTTAAATTACTTTGTGTTGATTCACAGTGTTCCCCCATCTTTGATACAAGAATTAATGAAACCTAAATCGGAAATTCAACATGTTGATTAAATGAAGCAAAACCTATAAAATAGTTTAGTTATCACACCTGGCAGGTGGTAGAGCCAAAAGACTTTATTATTAGCATTTACTATCAGTATTACAAACTCTGGACCAGGTACAAGGAAGAAGTCCAAAATAAGAAGCAATATCTAGAGCAGAGCCCCGAGTCTCTGCAAAGTTACCTTCCATTCTTAAAATTTTCACTAACTGCAAACCCAATAAAAGCCACAAAGTAATGAGATTGCCGATATGACCTTGGCTTGCCAGTCCAGACTAACTACAAGGTCAGTTTCGGGTTTTTTGGTTTTTTTTTTTTTTCCTTTCTTTCTACATTCTCAGACTCTATGGCAATAGCTAGTTTTGTAATGATTGTATGCCTGAAAGCAAAAGATAATATAAAACACATTGACAAAGTAACTGATGAAAAATAAAATTAAAAAAAAAAAAACAGACTTGAAAGAAAACATAAAGCTTGCATGTTAAGATGGGAATGGCCATTTAGGCTAAACCTCATTCTCTCATAAAGCAACAGAGACAAACAGTGGCTTGCCTTCATCGTGGGTCTCTTGAAAACAGGAACTGTGTGTCCTTTATTTTTATCCCAAGTACTTAGCACACAGTGTCAAAAGAGAACCACCCACTCAGGCTCCTGTATCCCAGTAACTGTGTCAACCACATCAGCAGCGCTTCTGGAAAACAGGGAAGGTACACACAGAAGAAAGCATCTGTGAGCTCTGGACAAAATCAACTCCAGTCCTGTCCAGGGTCAGCCCTATCCACCCAACATAGTGCTAAGTCACCAGCACAACTTTAGAGAACTGCATGCATTCTTCATTTCCCAACTCTTATATGTGCTATTCTCTAGGAGTACGTAAAAATCAGCTTTCCTCTCCCAGATTGCTTCTGACTCATGTCATTGTAGGAACCAAGAAATCACAGAAGCACTAAACACCCAGGGACAGGAGGCTTCATTTTCACCTTCATTTCACATTCAGAAGCGCCCACAACATACAGGTGTTGCAGACAACACGCATGTTCCACACCTCTTTACTAATAACAGAGGCCTCAGTTTTACAAGTTAGGTAACAAACCAAGTCTCAGGGAATCAAGCATGGGAGCTCTGAATCAGTCATGGTCATCCTGAGTCTCTCAGTTAGGGGGAATCAGTGGAAGACTTGTAATAAAACCCAAATCTATCAGAGATGTGAAGACAAGCTCCATGCAAGTATTTTTGTTTTGTTGTTGTTCCTGCATCCTACCTTTTTGTTACAAATGCAATAAAGACATTATTCTTAGAACCATGGCAATCATCTTATCAATATGAGGTTACAAACCTAAGAGTGACATCTAACACACTCCGAGGGGCAAAGAAAAATGAAGTATTGAAATTTTGAGTGAAAGCACTTTGAATTGAGCTGAATTTTTCATTACTTACAATTAGAGCACATTATTTATACCCAATTGAAAAGCTTAATATGCCCATTTCATAGGACAAGGAAAATGAGTTTTTAGTGACATAAATAACTTTACAGATTGAGTGATGCTTTTGTGTACAGGACATTAGGTAATATGTAACACAATCCAAAGTCAAAGTAAAGCGAGTGGGGGAACTAAGATTCCCAAATGCCAGGGCTAAGATTTACCCACAAGAATAAAGCAATTCAAACATTCTGGCATGCTCCAACAAACAACAGATCTGGAAGGCTTAGGTCCCAGGGGTACTGCTTGTGTTCTTGAAAAATCCTGAGTGTTTCACTTAGTCAAATATTATGCTTCTGCTTTTTAAATATTTCCATTTAAATGTAGATTTTGACCTTCTCACCAATGAAATATTAATATGAGTATAAAATATATATTACTCATCATCTGAGAGAGGGTCTTTCCAGTGTCTGTCATGTTTCCTCTCTCCTGTCTTAGGATGACTTCTCAAAACTACGAGTTTTATCTGCCGAACCCATCTCTGCCAAATGCCTCACCTGAATGTCTGAAGACCACATCTTTCTCAGAAGTGTCTCTGTGTGTGTGTATGTGTGCGTGCACCCACGCATGTGTGTATGCATGTGCTGTCTGCCTTGTTCTCTGGGGCCCTTACTCTAGTAATCTCCATCTCATGCTGCCTCTTCTTTTGTGTTTCTGGCAATCTATGGCTCCCTTGCAATCATTCACTGGCTCTCAATGTCTCTTTCCTCACTATCTATATTCCCCGCTGTGTCTCGTAGCCATCTTAGGCTCAGTTTCTGGCTTCCTCTTAGAATGTGTGTGTGTGTGTGTGTGTGTGTGTGTGTGAAATGTGTGTGTGTGTGAGAGAGAGAGAGAGAGAAATACATGTCTTGCATTCAGTTATCAATAAGATCGATTTCCTTAAGGGCAGGGAGGCAAAATGAAAACTTTCTCCAGCAGCGTGCAAAGGAAAGGATAATTTAATTTGAAATATCTCCCTAAATAAGTAGCATATTAAGATTAATTGGAGTTTCTATCTCTTTCTAATAACTGCAACCCATTAAATATAGTGGAGGGTTTTTATTTGTTTTTTCCTTTGTTGTTGTTCTACTCATTCAGTTTTATCATCTTCATTACTCAATCAGTTAAAGATGACTAACAGAGACAGAACAATAGATGGAGCGATATATGACTTTTTCCCAATTTATTTCTTCATGTTTAATAACTAACAACATTAATATGATAGAAAATTATTATTTAATAAACCACTTCCAAAGCAAAACTCTAACACTGACTGCTAAAGTAAAAAGGGAAGCATGTGTCTCAGGTTGAAGTCTTACTTGGGGGTAGATTTGTATACAAATTACTTCACCTCTCTGGATCTTAAGTTCCCTAATCTCTAGGATAGACATAGAAGTTTATTTTGCAGTCTCTAGGATAGACATACAAGTTTATTTTTCAGTTTGGTTGTACAGGTTAAATATCATTTTCAGTAAGTCATTAGAAGTTTCCCTCGCCAATAAATGAGACATATTGGAATCTGCCTTGAGGAAATCTAAAATACTAATATTCTACCAGTTAACCTGCAAACAAGTCAGCAAAGACTACACACTGCAGCTTTGTCTTGAATCATCATATACATTTACTCTCTTATTCATGTCTTCAACACCCTCACATAACCAACAAATACTGCATACCAAACTAGGTGCAATTAATGAGCACCACATAATATAATTTTCCTGCTCTTGTGGGATTATGTGTAAGATGTCTTCAGTTTTGATCACAAGTATACACCTAAAAGAATGCTGACCAGTCCTATGCAAAGCAGTACGGAAGTTTCTCAAAAGACTAAAAATGGATCTGCCATACAACTCAGCAATTCTACTCCTGGGTATATATCCAGAAAAAAAAAATAATTAAAAAAATAACACTAATTTGAGCCGAAACTTTCACTCCTATGCTTATAGCAGTATCAAATGCAATTAGCCAACATATATGAAAACTACCTAAGTGCCAAAAAAACAGATGAATGGTTCAAGATGTAGTATATAAACACAACAGAAAATTGTTCTGCAATCAAAACAGATAAACTCATTTCAGTTGATGGTTCTTACAGGTGAGATATAGAAAAACAAAGGGTCAGACAAAGACAAACTTTAAAACCAGTCCTTGAAAGCTGACCACATTATTTTCAACTTTGGAGATGGGGGGGGGGAATAAGGGGTGAGAGGAAAGAGATGGAAGAGGAAGAACAAATGGGGTAGGATGATGAGGACAAAATGGACTATGATATAGGACCAGGGGTGTTTTGGTGGTGGGAATGCTAAGATGATTTAAGCTAAGGTGGGAAGTCCTATACTGTAAAAGACTAGCAAACATAATGTAATAGTATTTCAATAATAAATTTTAAAAGAAAAAGGATACTAAACTAAGAATAAACCCCCACACAATCCCTCCCAAAATTTTTACTACCCTGCATTCGAGTATAAATGTCTCTCTACTAGTCTTATGAACAGAAGAACCCATTTTATTTTGTTTACCACTTAACACTGTCGTGTAACATTCTTTCTTTCATTTAACTAAAAGATGTTTACTGAAATCAAACCCCACAGTGTGATTCAAAAGTAATCTCTGGGCCCCGGTGGTACAAGGGGTTAAAGCACAGCACTATGAAGCTATCACAGCCACTGCGGCAAAAGTTCTATCCTCAGCCGGGGGGGTGACCCACATGGCATGGAAGGCCTCTCCTGATATGCCCACAGCTCCCCACAGCAGTGTACTTTGTAGATCAGCCTGTTCTGCTCCCTGTTTCTGGTGAATCTTCTCACCCCCTGCACCTCTGACCTGTACTCCAGCATGAATAAATTTAAAAAATAACAAATCATCTCTTCCAGACCTGCACAACTTATTTTTTGAGTCACAACTTCATCTAAGACAGAAACAACAAAATCATCTGCCACTGAGCATGACATGGGTAACAAAAGTAGCCCTTTGTTGAGACTCTTTCTGGATGTATTAGAACTACCTGATATCCATCCAGTACATTTTTCATTATCCCTTAGACACAGAGCAAAACTACACTCACCACTACACCCTAGAGATTGACCCTTAGTAAACCCTGAGTAGACACACTTAACAGTAAAATCCTGAACTGGAAAAGCAGTCATTTGAAATTTACTGATATTTGTTTATTTATTGATGATGGTTCCACAGGGATTGAAGTCAAAACATTCAAATTAACTCCACAGCCACACAAACACTTAACATAAGGATCACTGACTAAGGGAATAATTCCAGTGAAAACATATCCAACACACCAAAACAATAAATTACAGAATAGTCATTGATAGTACCAATGGTTTAGAGTTGCAGAGTTTGAGTAAACTAAGCTATTTCTGGAACTCTTCCTTTTAAGTGTCCAGCCACACCATCGGCCACCAGAGGAGAAAAAAAAAAAATCCCACCAGTTAATTCTATGATCAAACAATGAATTACCCACTTTAATCACTCATTTCATAATATCAAAATAAGCCATAGTAAGGGTCTGAAAACTTAACTCTAAAATTCCAAAAGAAAAAATTTAAGAGGAAGTTCTGAATAGTAACAGATTCAATATACCAAGAGTGTTCTAAAACATCTCCCGTGAAAAGAACAAAGCTGGGACATGTTCACCTAGCCACATGTTGGTTATAAAACCAAACTCTTTCATGCCAGCATTTATTCAGTTCATTGCAAACCTCCCTTAAATCCACTAAATTTTCTCCAAATCAAAATATAACACTGACACACTAACAGACTTAAACACAACATAGATGTCTACATACGAAATTCTGGATATAGCATTTTCAAACAGGAATTAACAAATGAGCTAGAAATCTGAGACCTTGCATGTAAAATTTTCTAGGAATATATAGCTTTTCCATGAGTTCTACTGCTGTCCATGCTGAATCAGTAACATTACTTGAGACACTGAGTTCTAATTATTAGTACCATCATCACAAAAGCAAATACACACTAAGAAATGAGCTTGAGTACGGTACTTACATGCTAAACACTACAGCAAAGTGTTTTATACATTGATAGTCTCAACAAACCTAATGTGGTACTATTATTAGTATAACCAATTTATAGCTATTGACCTGGAGAACCATTAAATAAGAAATTTACCATTGTAAGAGACAGTCAATATTCGAATCCAGGTAGCCTGTTTTTGTTATTTGGAAAATTTTGACATATTGAAAATATGAAATGCTTTCATTTAAAATCCAAAGTGTTAATATTTTGCCAAATTCACATAATCTTATTTTTATTTCCTATGGCACCATGTGAAAGAGAATTCCTAATATGACAATTTCATGTTAAAAACCATCAATCATCTCTTAAAAATAAAGGTATTCTTTGAATACAACAAAACACTATTGTTACACTTAAGACATTAACAAAATTCTCATGCAATCTGAGTCACATTCAATTCCCACAATTGCCCCCAAATATCTTTTATAGTAGTTATTTCCAAGTCAGAGCCCAATCAAGATTTACACACTACATTATTTCCTGAGTCTCCTGCAATCCAGAATAATATCAAACAGCAATTTACCCTTTTTAATGGTACTATCTGACAAGTGTATATAAATCAGTTATCTCAAGAATGTCCCCTCATTTGAGATATTGCTTTTCTTTCATGTAGAGTGTTTTATTTTTATTTTTCTCCTGCATTTTTTATGAACCTGATTAGATTCTAATTAACACTGTTAATGAAGATACTCTGATGATACATGTTACATTACACCAGGAGGTTCACACTGTCAGGTATTCTCAAGTGATATTGAGTTTGACCACTGAGTTAAGCTGGCAATTACTACTGTGCAGATAAGTATTTCCTGCTGCAACTTATCTGAACATGTAATTTAACTCTGGAAGATGCTTTTGGAATACATAGGCATTTCTTCATATTTCCTCAATAGTCTTCCTTTAATACCAACCCACTCAATGACACATAAGGAAAATACACTATAGCAATCAACTAAAAACTGTGAACAACTAGAAATATTCAAGATGGGGAAAAATGGAACCTCCCTTTTGGTTTTCAAAAACACATATTACTGGGCCCCATCTATGAAGTTTCTGATTCAGTAGGTGTAGAGTAGCAACTAAAAACTGCATTTTTAACAGTTTCTTAAGTTGTGGTCTAGGGATCGCATGCTGATAAAAATGGTCTAGACTAATTCCCTCTTTAGCCTCCTTGCCCTTCACCAAGCTCCTGACATTCAGATATTTCACCTACAAAAAAAAAAAAAAAACAAAACAAAAACAACTACCCACATATATGTGTGTGTGTGTGTGTGTGTGTGTGTGTGTGTTTACTAGACCACTGATGAGTAAGAAATAGTCCTCAGACCTTGTAATAATGATTTTCATTTTGGGGCTTTTCTGGAATACCCCCATATCACCTTTTTCTACCAACAATCTTCACAAAGGAAGAAACTTTAATCTTACAGGGCAGGGGTTGAAATGGGGGGAGGAGTTAAGTCTAGAAATGAAATCTTGTTTTTCCTTAACTTCCAAAGCAATCTGAATTTAAGATTATTATTATTATTATTATTATTATTATTATTATTATTATTATTATTATTATGCCAAATCAGCATCCCAAATAACTAGTTTACATCCTCTATTTCATTACTTGGTAGTAGTCAAGGCTAATTTCATGTTATAGATGACCTTTTGGGGTTAAAGCAAAGGGCTTGTTATCCTCTAATCTATGTCTACTGTGTGAAACCTTTAAAAGTGATCAAAAAACTGAAACAATTATTGAACTACTGCTAAAGTATACCCAAGATGACAGAAAAGATATGAGACAGAACCAAAACTAGGTAATTACAGCACAAGTAATGTTCAGATTGATATCCAAGCAAAGAGACAAGCAGTGAAGGTCAGCAATTCAGTGCTCAGTAGATACACAAATTAGAATGTGGACCCCAGCCCAGAAATGTTTTACAGGTGTAGGAGGTTCATGCCCTCCTTCAGACTCTCAGAAAGTCCTTTGTTTCAGCTCACACCTAATTCTGATTACTCCGAAGGCCCTGTAAACCTACACTAATGTGGCTATAATTTGCTTTCAGTGTGGACAGAAGCAAAAAGAATGAAACAAATCTGACCAGGGATATCTGTTCCCTACTGTAACTTTAATTGTGCACAAAAAGATATCAATCTAAAGCTCATCTCCCTAAGTAAAGCTAGACTTTTACAATTATGCCCCAGGTGGGTTTCTCAGAAGCCACAGGAAGAGCTAAAAAAAACGGTATACATGGCTAATACTCATCCTACCCCACTTTAACCCCAGCTGGGTTTTTTATCTGGCAATACTATCTAGCAAAATCTCTATTTATAAAGTAAGAACTCCACAGCTAAAAGAATTATGTAAATCACTATATAGATCAGCCATCAAAACAGAAAGCTTCTGGTCTTGGATTATTACTTCTCCACCTTGTGACTTGGTACATCACATACAAATCATGGTGATGACTGAGACCAACATTTCTGATGGAGCCAGCCAGCAAGCTCTATTGTTTGCCAGCTGCATGACTTGGGAAATGACTGAACTTCTCTGTACCTCAGTTTCCTCATCTGCAAAGTGGAGTTCATAATGATGACTACCTCAGAAACTCACTGTAAGGATCAAATTAAATAATATATGAAGCACCTTGGACAGTGTCTGGCTTAGAAAGCATGAGAGCTACCTTAGTTAGCAACCCTCATCCCGTTTCTTCATCTGTAAAATGCCCATGACCTCTAAGAATCATTCTGCATTCAGAATCCTAAATTCCTAAAATTTCATGTCAACTGCAAGTACTGGCTACCCGGTTTTGTCAAATGTCCAAAACAAAAACTTGTTTAAGAATTTTGCAAAAAAAAAAAAAAAAAAAAAAAACCAAGGCAACTCATGGTTTCAAAAAAGAAAAGGAGGGTCCTCCCTAGTGGTACAACCTGTTAAAGTGCACCACTATGAAGTTATCAAAGTTATCCCAGCCGCTTCAGCACAACTCCATCCCAGCCAGGGAGGTGCCTACATGGCGTAGCAGAACTCTGCTGTCTCGCCACTGCTCCCCTAAGTGGTGTACTTCGTTAGTCTGCCTGTTCTGCCCCCATTCTGTCTCTGGTGAATCCTCTCACTGCCCCTGCACCTCAGGCCTGTACCTTGTTCTGTATAAAAAGAGACAAAGAGAAAAGAAACAGTCTAATTAAGGGCCCTAACTGCTGGCAGATACTCAGTTCCTTGCTCAATAAAGGACATCAATATAAATAGCATGAGAGAGGCCACACATTCCAAGGAGGCTGGCTTGCAAGTTCCCATTTTATGCCAGATTTAACCAGTCTAAGTTAAATGGAAAACATGTGTAGTATTAATAAAAGGCTCAGTGTCACTTTATTTCTTATGCTAAAGCATAATTGATGATGCCAGAGAGAGCTAAGAGCTTTTAAAATACACCATGTGGTCCCTTAACAAACATGAGTCCTCCTGATGAACACTTCTCTGCTGGTGATCCTGGCAAATAAGCAAGAACACACAGCAAATTGCTACATGTGATAAGCAAGCCACCATTTCCCTTTCTGATACAAATGGCTAAGCAGTGACTCATGGCAAGACCAGGAGGCAGGGAGAGGAGGGGCAGCCCATTGTAGACTCCTCTCAGTGGGGCACTTAAGGGGATAATGAAGCAGGAAGCAGCTGGAATCTTCTTGGGCCTCCAGAGTAGCATAAGAGAACAAAAGGTAACCAGAAAAAAAAAAAAAAAAAAGACATCTAGATTCAAAGCCTGGTGATAGAGTTCTGGCTGGATAACCTTGTGCAAATTAACCTGTTACATCTGCAAAATAGAGGAAAGTACTACTCACTTCAAAGGGTTGTTGCAAGGAACAAAGGATGTGTGATGGGATAGCTACAACTACTAAAGGCTTCTTAATAACCAGTGCTATCCATGTGCATTTTGCCTCCTGGAATTCTCATAACAACTTTAAGGACCTGTAGATTATCTCCCACTTCAGGTGAAAAAGAACTGACCCTTCCTAGTCCTCTTAACCATCATCCCAAGCCAGGTGCTGACACTATACTATTTCAAAAAGCCATCCTTAACAATCCCAAGCATGGTCAAAGTCTCTTACAGGTGCATCTCAAAAGATCCCTCACTAGAACACTCTCATAGGAACAATGATACCTAACATCAAGCATATTAATCACTGGTTTTCTTGTCTGTTTGTCCCACTCTTGTGAGCTAAAAGCAGAAAATGTGGGTATCAACCTAAAACTGTTGCCACATAGTAGTCAATATTTCTTCTAATATTCACAATGAGTCAATGTGAATGCCATTGTTGAAATTTAAAGGTTTCCACGAAGATTCCAATTAGTTGGACTAACTGAAATGGAGTTCAAGTGTAGTGAAAGTGAAAGGTGTCATGAACACCAAGGGCACAGCTCCTTCTCACTGCCCCTAAAGAGCCAAGACTGGTCATTTAACTGCTTTGGAGGTATAAACTGCAGTGATTTACCAGAACAAGACTCCATCTCATCCAAACAGACTAAACTGTGAACTTTTAAAGGGGACACACAAAAGGGAGAAAAAAAAAAAGAAATCACAGAAGGATTCACCATAAATTACAATTATGATGAATGTTCCTAAATTTAGTTTAAATAATTGTTTTCATGAGATCTTCTGGATGCTGGATATTTCTGTATTCTATGAAACATTCTATATTTTGTTTCATATCCAAGTAGTATTTTCTGTTGTTAGCTATAGCAATGTTAGTTGTTGTTATTTTTAGCAATGTGGTCTCCCCAAACACACAAATTCCAACAGAGATGTCACAGTAGCCACCCATCCATAAAACTGTGACATGCTGCATGTCTTCTTAGCTACTTTGAGTATGAATCTGTTTATACTACATACATAGAAATAGTAATTTTGTCTGAAACGTTCAAATCAAAGAAGAACAAAGGGTGGAGGTATAAAAATGTATAGTGCTATGAACCCAAGGCTGTCATTTTGACATTTTCTTACATACACAACTACTTAAGGCCTTCTGATGCTAAACTGGAGAAACCGATAAATGGTAGCTTTGCTGAGTCCTTCCACCTGGAATGTCAACCGTGGCAATTCACTGAAGTACAACGAGCTGCAGAAGCTCACTTGTGTCCATATACTGATGCTGTCAAATTTATTCATCCTCTTTCCAGTAATCACATAGCACCTATGCACTTAGGTTGATAAATATCTTCATCTCTTGGGTAATGTATACACCATTTAACATACTAAGTGACCACGTGATTTGAAGAAACACATTTCTCCAATCAGTGACCTCTCCATAATATCAGTAACCTGCACTGACATTCTTGAAAATCATGTGTTTGCTATTCAGACCAAATCAGTCTTCAGTTTTTCCCAAGCAGACTCTTCTACAGCAATATCTAAACACGTTGCTTTGTGTTAACAGACAATAAAGAACAGGGCTACAATATCTATATTAGTTTGGGGTGTCTCTCAGCTCAAATCTTCAGTGCTCAATAAAAAGATAAATCTCAAAAGATAAGATTTAGTTCTGTAGTACTTTCCCCTCACTTTTTGCAAAATGTCCCTCAATGCTCCCACTAACAGGGATGAGGGTTCACCTTGGCCAATTCTCACTGCAGTACTAGGTTAAGAAAAAAAAAAAAAAAAGAAGACGACGACGAAGAAGAAGAAGTAGAACATCATCAGAGTTCTGAGATCTATTTAGGATGTTTGGCATGAACATGGGGGAAAAAAGGAAATTTATCTCATGCTAAGGAGCGCCATTTGTATTAGCATCTCCTCTGTCCTGGAATATAAACCAGTTAACAGTATTATTTTTAACTCTTGTTCATGCTTCCACTTACCTTCAATCAAATAAGTATAAGGTACAAGGGCTCCTATGACTTGCTCTTCAACCAACTGGTGTGTAGAAATTAGTGAAAATGAAAGTGGTTATAAAGGAAACATCCAGTATCCACTATGGATAAATTAAGCCCCAAAGTCTGCTTATTTTTTTTTAAATGAATTTTATTTTATTTTTAATATTCTGCTTAATTTTCAAATTATGTAAGATGCTTGACTCTGTGAATGAAAATTGAGCAAACAGAGAGAAAAGGGGAAAATGAAGCAAGGGGGAAAGATGATTCAAATGGAGAGGAAAACAGAAAATATATGAATGCAAATAATAATAAAATAAAAAAGGAGAGAAAAGTGAGAATATAATTAATAAATAAGAACAAGAAAAGCAAGAGTTAAAATGGCTTTGCTTTATTTGGAAATAACAGTTCCTTGCTTCAGGCCAGGCTCAAAAAGAAATTTTACAGGATTCTCAGGATCTGCTACTTCCTGGCTCTGTTCAGGAGCCCAGCAGCGGTAATGTTAAGTGCCTAGTATTATCACAGAGCTCTCTAAAGTAGGTCTTGTTTGATGTCTGCATCAAGGCTTGGTTTGAGTTTCGGGCCTTGCATGCTAGCTGCTACACATAAGGCTGGGATTATGCTGGCGGTAGCAAAGGAACACACAGAGAATCTAACACGCCAGAGCAAGCAGAGTTTATCAGATTAAAGTCATAAAGCAGAAATTCCTCTTGTGTATTATTTTACAGAGCCAGGATCAAGTGATCCAACAGCATTCATTTGTTGGCAATGAGGGAGGGAGATTGGCTCTTTCCAAAAACTCCCTCCAGCATTAAGGGTTGGCTCAGAGGGCTTTGGAAACATCACCTGACTTCCTTTATTCAGGTGAGGAAGGGAGAATTGGGAATTCCACCTCAAACAGAAGCATAAATTGGAGTACTTAAGAGGCAACTGGCTAGACTCCAAACTCAACAAATTCATGTTAAAATAATTTGAACCCTAACAATAAAGGCCTTTCATTATATGCACTTGAATGATTCCTACATAGGACTATTTTCCTAACTCTACAGAAAATGACCTAAAATAGCCTCATCAAGGCTACCAAACTTGAAAAGTGTGAAGTAAGGAATGTAACAGAGTACAAAGAGAGGGTCATCTGATTATTAGTGAAAAAAAAGAGATATAGAAAATGGCAAAAGTGAGTATGAAGGTAGCTCTTACAGTAAGAAAACCAAAATTCTCTCACTCCCCTATCTCCAAAATCTAGAGCAGTGAATGGTTCTCAACATAGCTGCCCCAAAGAATCCCGTGAGAAGATTTTGAAACTGTTAATTCCTGGTGCTCATTTTTAGAGATTCAGATTCAATAAGTCCAGTACAGGGCCCAGGTATTACTTTATTTATTTATTTATTTACTTACTTAAAAAAAAGCTTCCAGGTAACTATATCATTGAGTTACATGTTGATATAACTTAGTGAGGTTTTTTCTTTTCTTTTTTTTTTTTTTTTTCAGTATAACTACCTTGCAGTACAATACAAAACTTGGATTTCCCCAAGATATTCTAGGTAAAGTTCGAGCAAGATCTGTGAGAAAATCTAGAATGTACACAATATGGCAGAGCTTTCACCAAAATTTACAATTAATTTTAATTTCAAATATGACCCTACTTCCAAAAGGTCAAATCATAGAATGTAATAATAAAATCAATAGTGACAATGAATGCATTTGGGGGACCTGCGTGGTTGTGAAATAAGCATAGACAGAAGTTCAGACAAACCAGATTTTCAACAGTTAGTCCCAAACAGCAGCTTGGGCATCACTTGAGAACTTGTTAGTAATTCAAATTCTCAGGCCCTATTCCAGACCTACCAAATTGCTTGGAGTGGAATCCAACAACCTGTGCTGTAGTAAGTCCTCCAGGTAATTCAGCTGCAAGCTAAATTTGAGAGCTACTGAGGCACAGTAACTACTGATTACCGACTTTTTAATAAAGCATCCCAGTAGCAACCTTGTGGATACAGGAGGGAAATTACATATTCTGGGAAGCTCAAGCACTCCCAAGCAACCTCTAATAACATGGACAACTAATTAGTGCTTACTGTCACCAAGACTTTCTCCTCAAAACCCTCTTCTGATCTTTACATCTCACCAGTAAGCATTTTATAATGTTTTTGTTTGGGGTAGCAAATCTCAGAGGAAAAACTAAAAACTAAATTTCCTAAGTAGCTCTCTGTCATCATCCTCTTAAGTTGATGTAGATTGATCAAGTTACATCACCAAAAATTCATTAGCCTTCTGTTAGAGCAACACAGGAGGCAACCTAAGGTAAAAAGGTCTGTAGCATTAGAGTCTCCCTGCTACCCAATACCAGGTCATAGAAAGACGGAATCTGTGATAGCTGGCCTTGGCTAGTGGGCCAGCAGTATTCTGTGAGGATATCAAATGCACACACTGCTAAAGAGGTCAGGCTCTTCCACATGGCAAATCTAACATGCCAGTAACTACAATTCCATTCTAGATATGTTTTCAGTCATGATGTGGCTCCAGAGAACCCACTGTCATACTCAGAACCTATTTGATACTTAATTTCACCTATACCTCTCACGGAGGAAATAAAGGCTTAAAACACTGCACAGTATAAATTTAGACTAAAGAATCCAACACACTTACTTTCCTCTGGGGGGGGGGAAATCAGATATTGTAGGTCCTCCTCAGAACTTTAGCACAAAGGTTAATTCAGGGATTACCATGGACTCAAACAATCTTATGCAAATGTACTACAAAATGCTAAGGCTGTTTAGGGCTACCGAGTCAAGTTAACAATGAATAAAAACCCTGAATATTGAGTCAGTTACAAAGCATTGCCTCAATCTATCTTCACTAAAATTATGTCAAAGATGAATTTCAAGTACCTTTCAACTAGAAGTAAAGTGATATAAAGAATTTTACTTTCAAATTCCACATCTCATTTTCTCAACACTCAGAGAAGTGTCCCGAATTTTTTTTTTCCATCATCATTATGAATGATTTTCTTGCTGCTAGCTCATGAAGATTCTCTTTATAGTTGAGCCACCTGGGATCCACCTAATGCCCAAGACAAAGGCACAGCCCTGTCATATGGGACAAAATGAAAAAGCTAAGCAGTAGGTTGGTCCTAGCTCAGGGAGGTAAATTATCTCTTCTTAACAGGGTTAGACTGTGACACAAAAGACAAACAGCAACTTGAATGTTTCCAGACTGTCTGGAAACATCAAATTACACAGTACAGGAAAGTACCTGCTTCCCACCACAATCAGCAGAACTAATAAGCCAATCAAGAAGCTGCTTAAACTATTTTTGTAGTTGCTGCTCTTCTTTGGATTCTGAAGCCCTCAGGATTAAGGAATTCTGAGTTTGGTATCACATTCCTAGCAATGCTGCCCCAAGACTCTCTCTCAAGGCAGAGAACTCACAGAATATTTTATTCCTAAGTATAACTGTACTATTCAAGGAGGTTGTTTTCATTCTTTCCTGGGGTGGGGGAGAAGGGAACAATTTGCTATCAAGAAGCAAATTGCAAAAGGATGAAAAAAATGGATTTCAACCTTTTGTTTGTTTTTTGTTTTTAGTGGGGGAAAGCAGAATGAGAATTATAGTATATAGGTAAACTATTTGCTAGTACTTTTCTACTGGGCACTGATTTAAATACTGTAATGCCTAGGAAAGTCTCCCTTTCCTATTATAAAAAAACTCACTATTATAAAGGGTTTTTGACTCAACAACTGAAGGGATTATATTTAGTTCAGAATTGGGAAAAGGAGATGAAAATCATCAGCTTCCCTCAAATTAGTAAGTTTCTTTTTTCTATCTATCTACCTACCTACCTACCTTCCTACCTGCCTACCTACCTATCTATCTATCTCTATATCATTCTTCATTTTGTGTGTTTTTTCATCCCACCACCAATTCACCCCTGTGCCATCCCCATAGTCCTATGCAATCTTCCCACCCCAGTTTTGATCCTATTCCCTTTTTCTCCCCTGTAAAATGTTCTGGTTTATAGTTGTTCCTTGGTTTTCATTTTTACTTTATCGTTTAAAGCTTCAAAACTCTCCTCAAAACCAGCAATAAAAAAACTTACTTGCCTGAATTTAATGCTATTACCAGAATTCTCAGTTCTTTTTCTGTGCCCCACATTCAAACCAAAGAAAAATATGCAAATAACCAACTGGTTTTTAGTAAGAGTTCAATAAACGCTTAGTGAATGGACAAATGAATGCACAAATAAACATGATCCGTTACAAAGTATCGGGAACATTTATTTAAACAAGTAAGAAACGAAAGGTCTCACAGTAATAATGAAATCAGGTGGGGTCAGCGACTTCCAATGTGGATATGGTACAGATTACCTACTTGCTAAAATAACTAAGATAAATAAGACCAACTTGCAGGAGCTAGATACAAGATAATTGGAATTTTAAATAAAGTACCATTAAGCATTAAAGTTAGCAACAAAAGACAATGATATATCAGGTTACTTTATTTTTTACCTTCCAACAATAAAAAATATAAGTTTAGGCCCTCCCTGGTGGCCCAGTGGGTTAAAATGCAGCACTGCAAGTGAGCTGCTGCTGCTTCAGTGTAGAGTTCGATCCCCACAGCCCTGGAGGTGACCACATGGCACACCAGACCTCTCCTGTCCCACCCGCTACTCCCCTCAGCAGTGTACTTTGTTGATCTGCCTGTTTTGCTCCCCACTCTGGTGAATCTTCTCACTGCCCTGCACCTCTGGCCTGTACCCCAGTTCTGTATGCATAAATAGAATTTTTACAAATATATGAGTTTAAAAATAATGTTTCCCCATACTAAATTTTAGGAGCTATTTATCATGTCAATTGTTTCAGAAAAGATACTGGAAAATCCTATCCAAATCCTCTTTTAAATGACTGCTTTTCATTCTGATGACACGTACCCTAACATGGGAGAAAAGTGCCATGAAAATTCAGGAGCACAGCAAAAGAACACCAGACAGAAGAAAAGCTGTAATATCAATAATGTTTATACTATTTGTGTGTACAGTTCACATAGAAAAGCACTCTCACCATTTTCTAATTTTATTTCAAACTACCCTGTATAGATAAATAAAAGAGTTAATCAAAATATACTGGAGTATAAGAAACACGAAACTTAAAAAAAAAAAATTACAAAGACACAAGTCAAAATAATAGAAATCCAAAAGAGGAAGGAAACGATGCCATGAGCTTCATCAGTAGGAGCAAGTGCACACAATGGAACAGTGCTACCGACACTGACAACATGGGAGCGAGCAAAGCCAAGGGCCCCGGTTGCTTAGCTCAAGTGTAAGACATAAATGACAGAACAACCTCTCTTTCCTCCCAGGAGACATAAAAAGTCCCCTCTGATGCTAACCAAAACAAGATAAACATTGTTTATCTTCACCAAGGTGGCAAAGTCAAATGTCTATTTCCCTTACAATGAAGAGTGCTTTTCTTCTCCCTTTTTAAAGGCCTTGGGTTTTATGTAAGAGTTTCTTGTGCTGTTCTAACCTCCACTTCATCCTTCATAGTTCTATTGAAATATCTACTGTAACCATCTTCAAAATTCAAGGTTTTTATTAATATTATTATTCGTTCTGTTTTTTCCTCTTTAATAGTTAAGATCCATCTCTATAGGATAAATTCATCCTGATGGAGATAAATGTACTGCAGTCATGCACAAGTGAAACAGCTCTGAGTACAAGTATCCCTTTTCTGCATTTGAGATCAACCCTGACTGCTTTCTTTAAAATCAGGCATAATCAACAATCTCCCTAGGATGTAAGAACCAGAAAGCAAAAAGAGGTACTGCATGTAGGGAAGGTAAAGAAAAGGAAAAGAGCAAACAAAGGAATGGGATGGCAGAGAACACACGCTGGGCAGTCCTGAGTGTTTTTTTTTTTTTCTTCTTCTTCTTCTTTTCTTTTTTCCCAAACTTCCAGTAGTCACAACGGCCTTTCCATCAAATAGTACCAAAATAAAGGAAAGAATGTCATTCCCTGGACCTGTAAAAGGGAAAATACTATTTTTCGAAAGTAATAAAGTTCAGTAAACTAAAAACTGAAGTAAAATGGTTGTAGACTGTTTCTCCTCCAAGATATATAATTTTACTTTTATCCTAGACGTCCTTAAGATCGAAGTAAAGGCTAACTATACCAGATACACTCAATAATTTGTTGGAGGAAAGCAAACAACCCACAAACCATTCCAGAAAATTTCAACTTTCATAACTGAATATACTAAGCTTTCAACATTATCATTCTAAGCAAACAACTTACACTGAGATAAATACTTTGTCTACAAATAAAATATAATACATGAATATTCACATGCATAATAGACTAAGACAAAAATCACAAGTTTTAATAAAGGATGACTCTCTTGACTATGTCAAAAGTACATTACCAACTGAATTTTGCAGAGGCAATGGCAAGATGTTTGATATTAATACACATACACACAAGCAAACATACACAAATGCAAACAAAGGACTCAAACTGTGACAGGACAAACAGAACCTTGAGATACCATTAGTCACATTATAAGGTAATTTATGCAAACAAAATCACTACTCAAAGCTCAGGATACTGAAGAGACTTCAAATACTATAGATTTCAGGCCCCTTTCCATCATCTTAGGTCACTCAACCTCACTAATTTTTTTTTTTTTATTTCTAATAGTGATAATGTGTATTTGCCCTGCTAGTCCAGTATTACATGAGATTAAAACAAACTTCTGGATAAGACCACAAATACTAAGTTATATAAAGCACTATCTAACAGCAAGTTACTATTATTACATAATACACACTTAGTACTGCTCAAACTCGAAACCGAAAAAAAATAATTTCATTAGCTTCAGACATGTTCCCCTATGCTCACAGAATTATCCCTTTATGAATAACTACATGCAGAGCATGATGCAATTGGGACAATATAAAAGGAGAAAACTAAGAAAAAAATAGAAATCCTAATTCCCCTGAAGAGAGCAATTATTTGCATTTAAGAACAAAACAGAACAAACAACCCATTTCCATTTGGTGTGCAGAACCCATAACACTAGTAAGGTCTAGTTCATAAAGAAGTAACAAATGGATTAGGTTTATTTACTATTTACCTGTTTGCCTGACAATGTCTTACATAGCAAGCTTTTGTTGATTTTAACCAAACATTAATTTTATATTCCAAAAATGTTGGGTGTATTCCTCCTACTCAATAATGTAAATACTTGTTTATGGACCTGCTCCCACACAAACTATCAGAGGGAAAGGATCAGAGATGAAGTAAAAAATAACCAAATCTGAGTGTGGTTTCACTATTGAGTCATTCAAAAAAAGTGAAGTAGGAGGTAGTCTTGAGTATGTAATACATAACAGGCACAGAGGAGGCTGCACAGCCAAAGATACAGGAGACCTAGTGAAACCCTCATAACTGCTATCTGATTACAACCACTAATTACTTCTTCTAAATGGGCATGACAGTGGCAGACAACAGGATTATGGCTGAGAGAAACAAGACTTGCTCTTGTTTATTCCATCAAAAATCATTCTTTTCAGATTAGTAGTCCTCAATCTACTTACAAACTAGAATCACCTCAGGGACTTTTTAAAAAGCTCCAACACCCTTGCCCCATGCTAGAGTAACTATATATAGAATATCTGGAATTTTGATAGAAACTTAGAATTTTTAAAAAACCCCAAGTGATTCAGATGTGACTCTAGGGTTGTGAAGTACTGTTTTAGGTCATTCTGCCTCAGGAAGTGTTCTTTTATGCTGACAGATGGCACTAATTCACATTACATAACAGAAGGCATCTAGAACTGTTATAAGGCATTTGCAACACAAAGGTTATTGTTGAAATGGTCTAAAGCCTAATGAAAGGACTTGTAAAGAAGAGAGATCCTTTTTAGAGTGGCCCAGGAAAAATGTGTCAATGAACACATTTCTTGAATGTAAGTTACCATCCACACCAAATCACCAGTAAAAAAGCCACCCACATAAAGCAAAAGCAGTTTTTGCTCAAATATTCAACCTCATCAAGCTTTTTAACTTGCTATTAAAAGTTGCATTTCACAATGTCTAAAACAGACACAGGATTCAATTGTCCCCCAAAGCAGATTAGGGAATACATATAAGTGATTACAAAGCTCAATACAACCCAAACTTACATACCTGAGTCAGTGAGGTCCAAGACTATTGGAGTGTTTACACGTTTGACTGTTCCCTTTTCATGGTTTACCAAGCTGTAGTGGTGAGAATTTTTACAGATAGAAACACACACATTAAAATCAACTGTCCAGCAAAGAATGTACTCAGAAGCAAAGTATTGTGAAGTTGGTAAAGGAAGAAAAGAGAACAGTCCAAACACAATTAAGCAGGGGAAAAGAAAAATCTACTGCTGGTTCCTGTTATACTTCGGCCACAGCAATTCACCAATTCCCGTAGCACTAACATGTAATTATTACTGATGATATAATCCAGTGTCATCACTGTTGATGACTATTAGTTATGGACTATTTCTATTTAATGACATAGCTAAGCACTAAATTCTCTCAAAATCTCTATGAGGCAGGTATCATTATTCCTACTTTACATATGAAAAAAAAAAACACAGAGGCAAAGAACAGTAAAGTCTCAGACAAAAATCACATAACTAAAATGTAAAGTCAGAATGTCAAATACCATTCTTCTGAAAATCCCTAATAACAATCCCCTCAATACGTATTTGTCATTCCACTGTACACATGAAACACACTTTCCCTGTGTTAAGAGAGAACTTCCTGCTTATTTTCCCATCTACCAATCATAAATTTCTACAGTATTTAAAAGTTCCTCCTTTTATGCACACAGAAAAGTCAATTTCATAACAGGGTACAGTATGTGCCACGGTGTTTCCAGTGTGAGTGAAACCTGACCACTTGGCCTGATTGAACAATATTTGATGTGTTAATTGCCTCTAATAAAAACAGCAGTCAGCAATTAAATACATAAACCAGTAAAGTGAGAAGACTTGTATTAACAGCAGGGGTAATCTACTAATTTGCCAGTAGACTATGCTGATGGACTTGTGCTGCTGTGGGACATATGTTTAGGCATCTTTTCATCATTGCTGCTGACACACAATTCAACAAGCAGGCTCCTGTCAAGGGTTCCTTACCTAAACAAATCCCCCATGCCATCACGAGAGTCCTCACTTAGTGGAGTTCAGAACTTAATGAAGCATGCAGCCTTATCCCTCCATCAAACTACTACTGTCCTGCACAACTGAATTTCCAGATGTAAACTGACACCCCCTGCAACTTGCACTGGAGAAAGGGTAGTGGGACAGATTAAGCATCACATTATACCACGAGGAAAGACAAAGAAAGAACATGTGAAGTTACGAGAAAGGAGATTCAGGGATGAAGACAGGCTGACTTGGTTTTATGGCTCTGCTACCTCCTATCATTGCTAAGTACCAATATGCTTGCTAGGAAGTAGAGATAAGAAATAAATCTTGGGATAAACACCTTAAGGTCCCCAGTTAAACAGCAATTTTTTTCTCTCCATTTCTCCCTAGTATTCTATTTTGGACTTACTTTCTGTCCTTTGCAGATGTGTGACCTTTGCAGTAAGTGGCAGCCCATATGCAGAATCTTGTTGAAAATCTCCAAGTTCATATACGTATTCATTGTGCCCATATCTTTGCCACTGTTCATATGAAACCCACTTTCCTTGTGTGAGTATTTCCTGCCTATACCCCCATATATGTGTCTATATATGCATAGCAATTGTAATAAAATAAAAAAAGAACATCAACTAACCACTATAAGCCAGAACATTATATAGCCGGAGGAGAGGGGAACAAGATCAAAACTGGGATGGAAATAGCACATCAGACTATGGTGATAACACATGGGTAAAGTGGTGGTGGGAAGCCCACGGGGATTACAACTGAGATGAAAAAAAGAAAAAAAGAAAAGAAATAAAAGTACAACATGAAGAATAATGTAATATATATAAAAAAATCTGCAAGTTCTAAAAACACAACCTTCAGTACCAAAGCACTATAGGAGTACGTGTTATATGTATGTTTTGATAAGACAAAGGTTCAAGGAATTCCCTAGGCAAACAAATGCTGGATCCAATTTGTGGATTCCAATTTGTGGATCATTGGTTAACAAAGGAAATAGTACAGTCAGTCCTGTGTCCATCTGTTGGTAAGGTAAGTTTCTATCTGTCCTGTGCTAAAATTATAGGGCTCTCAAGATACAATTTCCCCAAAGGAACTTTAATATTGTGTGTTTTCCTTTCTTGTAACACCTCTGCCAAGGTCAACAACTGCCCAATTTTAAACAAAATGTATTGTTCTACTTGTAAAAGTTTAGCATTCAGAGCAGAAAGGGTACAGGCTCTGCCAGCAGAAAGATGAGTCAAGTCTTGAGTTTGTTACTTCCAGCAACATAGCCTTTCAACTTACTGTAAATAGAACCTCCACAGGTAGCAGTGAGGATTTTCTCAAACTGCCTATGGAAGACACCAATATAGTAGCTGGCACTTGTTTCTTCTAGCGCACTTTCAGTCACCATGACTTCTACTGCTACTTAAATAACCATTTTTCTAGAATTGTACTAGTTGATTCATTTGTCAAGGGTTCACTATGATAATCAAAAATGGCTTTTAAACCATCTACTTCCCATTCCAGCCACTGATTCCCTTCTAATTAAGACTCATAAAACAACTCCACTTGTGTTATTTCCCTATGAAATAACTTTGAATTATTCCTTCTAACTTTTTCATTTCAAAAGTAAATTTAAATTTTAAAATGTATTTCTTTCCATGTCATAGACTGGAGGATCACAAGGCTTCTAAAGAATTTTCAAATTATCTGAACAAAAATTGACTTAAGACTTACATTTTAATGTTGTACATAGCCACTCTTCTGCATCTGCCCTCAGCCCCCTATATCCCAGATTTCTCTCTTCATCACACACAAAACATTTCATATACACTAGGCACTCTGCTTATGGCAATTCATCTCTTTCCACATGGTTACTGCTATTTTTCATGTGTGCCACAACCAATCACTTTTAAAGCAGTAGTTTGGGGCAAATAAAGTCCTCCTCTTGAGATGCTCACTCTATGAAGCCTCTCTGGGTACAGGATCCCCAGTCCTAATTAACTACAGCCCTGGCAGAGGTGATAAAAAAATGAACTCACAGTGAAATTTAACTTGTAAGGGATGCTTTTTCTTCTTTTTTACAAAACTACCTGCTACGTGTTCGATTTTACACATTTTTCTTGGCTAGAATCTGTTTGTTGGCTCTTTCAGTATTAAGATCTAGGTCATATGAAGAAACAGAGTTTACCATCACATTCACACTCATTCATGCCTCTCCCTCTTTTGCTCCTATTCCTTCAAAACTTGGTTCAATAGTCCCTCCTCCAGGAAACAGTGCCTTAAATACATGCCATTCTTTCTCCCTCCTTGACCCCTTTCACACTTAACTGATAGGTGAGTTCAGCATCCTGCTTTAAGCTACCTTATCCTCTTCTGTGCCTAACAAGCAAGCAACCATTATCCCAGGTATCCTGTTTATTGCCTTTGGAAGTCCTCAAACTAAAAACTAAGAATTTAAAATGTAAGCAGAAATCTAAACAGCCTACAGACTCTGTGACAGACTGCTAGATCCACCATCCAGAGTCACTAATTCTTTTGTTTTGAGGTGACGTGTAGGAATCTACAATGTTAGCATGTTCCCAAAAGATGATAATGTTGTCTGGCTCTACATTTACAGAACCACTGATTTAGAGTAAAATCCTCTTTCCCCAACTGCTGACAATGTGTCCCTGGGCCCTGAAACTCATGTTTTTTTGTATTTCACAAAGATGGACCCAGTGTAGGCAGTGAATAAGTAACTGTTGATGGAATGCCTTTGTAACTCAATTGTTCAAGCCACTGTCACAGGGGACAACTTTGTTGATACTGTGTTATATTATTTCAGACTGTACTGACTGATTAGATAGGCAGAGGAAAAAACAATTCATAAAACCCAAGAAAAGAAGCAACAATTAACCTCCTGAAAAGGGAAACTAAGTCTTTAGTAGAACAGTCTCCTTTGTTATAAGTGGATCCTATCCCCTTAGAACAGGTTCATAGTTTAGTTATAATAAAGGTCAGTTTTAACTCTCTGAAAATGCCCATTTCTTAGTAGCTTCCCAGGTATGTCTGCTATGCACTATGTACCATTAACCAGGCAGCTAAGAGTCTACATAAGCAGCCCAAACACACCTGTCAAGACACAGGAATCCAACCATTTCCTTAAGGAATAATTAAGCAACAGTATCAGGGAGAAGATTCGGGTTGACAGAATACCTAGAATTTCCTGAAGAAATGTTTAAGAACTGCTGAAGACAAAAAGCAGTGCCTCTGCAGCACTTAATCAAAGCTTCTTATAAAAGTCCCTGAAACTGAATTTGGAGACAGTTCCTTTGGCTCACTTCCTCAGACCTGTTTTGGAACAGGAAGAAAGGGCTAGATGGTGGCAACAATGCCAGAAAGGGTTCCCTGATTTGGCTTAAACATCTCATTTCTACTTGAAAAGGAAAACCCATGATAACTGCTTGGGCTTATACAAAGTGTTGCTCCACTCCCACCCATTCTAAAGTCATTCACATTGAAAGACACTTAATTAAGCACAAAAGGTACCCTTGCTGGGTCCACTGTACTGTTTCCAAAGAACTCAAGCACAACCAAGTTCTCTGCTTCTGTCTTTGGTAAGATCTGCCTCTACTGGCACACCAGTTATTCCCAAGGAAAACTCAGGAGAGGTGCACTTTTCTCCCTACTCAGCATAAAATCAGAATCTACTTACTAAACACAATCAAATTTTACAAGGCACTGAAGTGATAAACCCCAAGCAGAGAACCCATGAGGTGATAAATATCTTATAAACACAAAGGTCACTGACCCAGGTGTTTATGAGCACAGAAGATGTTTATGGCTATCCACTCAGCTAGAAATTTGCACTCAACCTTACTCTCTTCTTTATCGCCAGCTACATTATTATTATTCTCCAATTATTTTTGGAAAATCCTAAGCAAAGAAGGCTATAAAAGAGCTTTATGTTACTGTTGAGCCAAATCAGTATGCCAAAAACAAATCAATGCTTAGAAAATTCTGAATACGATTATAGGCAAACAATAGTCTGATGTGTCTGGTAATCTCTCTCCAAACCATTATTGCATAGATTAAAAGATTATAGATATTCCTTTCTGTTCCTCAATATTAATAGTGATATAAAGCACATTTAATAAACTCAAACTGCCACAGCTCAAAGTCGGATTATGGGTCTGGTTCTTCATAAACTGACATGTACATGCAGACTCAGTTTAATAATATACAATCTCGGGTCAATCAAAATCTACCCTCACCAGTTCTCTATTTATTATCACTTTTGCCACAATCTGCACCCAATCAGATGCTGTCCTAAAACCCTCTTGCCTGGCAGCTGCACAAAAATCTGCACATCATCAGCATAACAAGTGACAGGTATCCCCATCAATTACAACTCCGAGGGAAAGACAGCTTCAGCGGGGACATAACCCCACAGTCACACAACACCTTAGTTTCTGACGGACCATCAGATCAGAAAGGAAGCTGTCATCAATGGAGAAAGGAACCCAGCTCCTCATTAGCCAGGGTTTTCTTCTCTCTCTCTCTCTCTCTTTTTTTTTTTTTTTCAAACATACATCAAGGAATAATCATGGGCCAACTCAAGACTCTGACAGCTCCTTATGTAAATGGCATTTAAATGTAGGCAAACAGTTCACAAACAAAGAGACTCCATCAAGGTTGCTGCTCACAGACCCACTCAGATGTGGTGTCCATGCTGTGGATTGCTCTAAGTTTTATCTCCCTTCAAATGACCAGGAACATCACAATGGACACAAAGATGTTACTATGGGGCCTCACTGTGGGTGGGATGTGCACTGCCCATCCTGTTGGCATCCTGAGGCAGATTCTCAGGTAGGGGCAAAGTGGACCACCCACATCTCCAGGCAGAACTCTCCAAGCAGGCTGTGTTTTACATTTTATATCCCACCTCAGTTCAGGCTCCCTGCTCATCTGAGGCTCTTACTTCAAATTTTAAAGTTCTCTCTGGTTCACTCAAGGTTCACTTCCCTTGCAAAATCTACCCTGCTCACTAACCCACTGGAACCTACTCACCTGATTTTCCTGGCACCACAGGGTATAGTGCACACCAGAGAAAGGGAATCTACTTTGTCCTGGATAATCCTCTAATTGTTAAATATAGGTCTAATTTCCCCCAAATGACCACTAGGTTCCCTTAGCCAGACACATTCTGTCTCCTCCCTCCCTCACAGACTTGTACACAATGTCGCAATTAAGTGCTGCTACCCTAAATACTGCCTTACCTATAGAATAAGACAGAAATGTTATTGGGGAGGGGGAGATAGCGGTAATAGGGGTACCTACTCGGAGCTGGGTTCTTGGCAATTAAAAGTATAAATGTCCCTTCCTCTAAGTTTCCCCAATCCACAGCTGATATCTTTAGTTATCAACTTATAATTCTTGGATTTCTATTTTCATAATGCTTCTCACATCAGATCTAGTGATCCTAATCAGTGAAACTACATTACAATTTGTTTCCCTTCTAACTTATCATGGTGAGCCTCTGATGATGGAGAAGAAGGAAAAAGCAGAGGACAAGGAGAAACAGCACAATCCTTTATTGAGTATTTACAATGTCCAAAGCACTGTTTTATAGAGCTCACAAGAGGCTTATTAGATAGGTTTCATTACTGTCACCATTTTACTGATGAGGGAACTGGGGATCCAGTAGGTCACAAAGCTGTCTGGCTTCCAGGCCCATGCCTACCACATATGTTCTAGTAAGTGAATAGCATAGTTAAGCAGGAAGGTAACTATGGTATAAAGAAACAGCGAATTTGAGATCAATCAAATATCCCAGACTAAAATCTTGTCTCTGTCACTTACTGGATAGAAGACCATTGCTGATTCATAACCTTTCTGGCCCTCATTCTCTTTATCTACAAAAAGAATGGTGATAATAAAACCTATCTTGTAATTTTGATGTGAAGAGCAAATGCTAGTAAAAGTTCTTGGTCAATTGTAAAGCACTCTACGGTTATCAGTCAACCGTGTCAAAAGCAACCCCTTTATAAACATCCAAGATTAGCACCACGGGACTTCTGAGAGAGCAAGGAGGTGCAGCTGACAGCAACTGGGATGCCTCACACAGAGCCTGAGAACACACTGACAATGTGAAGAAGCTATTTATGTGAAGCTGACCTTCATTTCCCACACTCAACCTACAAAGTTCCATGAAAATTTCAGTCCCATCCTAGCCAAAATCTAATCTTAGCATAACTGAGCTTTATACTCCATGGAAAGTTTTACCCTAAACCGACTTAATCTACTAATATTTTTCTAACATGACTAGGGAAGGAAGAATGTAAATCTATTTTAATATCCAGGGTCTGATGAAATGACCCAAGTTCTAGTGGAATTAGTAGAATTTAAATGCACATTTTAAAACACCCAGAACCATAACCTAAATACTTTCTCTTCCTCCCTTTTAGTGATAACAGGAAATAAAGCTTTGAAAATGTCATGTTACCTGTTTCCAAGTAGAAAACAAATCTCCATAGTTAACAGCTTTAACTCAAACTAGTGCTCTCCATCCAAAGCACATCGGCATCATTTTTGCCTCTAGAACACTGGTTTCAGAGGGGAAAGTTTTAGCCTGTCTTCTCACTAGGAATTTGTGGAGCAGATAGTACAACTGATGTTGGGTGGATTCAGACTGTCAATCACCAGAGTCCAAACACAAATAACCCCTTTCACAGGAAGTCACTGATAGAGGCTTCTTAATAACAAATAGTATAAAAAACAGGGATGGCTCTGTTATTTTATATCATTTATACAAGAACACACACACACACACACATATATATATAAGTTAACCAGAATTACATTTAAATATTAAAAAGTGGTAATTGTGAAGAGATATAAAGATGCCAAGTAGAAGTGAACATATTCTAATCTTGAATCTTTCTTATGAAAAGACCTATCACTTCAAATACAACTTTTAAACATGGTCTTTAAGTTTCTTGATCTTTTCAAATTGACAACTTTATCACTTATCAAAACTCCACCCTAAAGACATACTTCTCAATTCCAGTAATACAAGTAATAATAATATGTTAATAATGATGTGTAAAATTCAGGCTAAAGGCAAACAGACTCATTCCTTGCAGAAAACATAGCCATTTTCTAACTACAGAAGAAAGCAAGTTCAGTTACAATGATCGAATATGGAAGAATTTCATGCCTTATTTCATTTTGGCATATTATTTGATTATTCTACCTGGTGACAGTTTTCAAGTCTGAAAACCAGTTATGAAAAAAAAAAAACACACACAAAAATGCCTTTACGGCAAATTCAGGGTAATTTGCACCTGAGACATCACTATTTAAAAAAATAAATAAATTTTAACTGAAAAATAATTGGCTTCTCTCTCCATCTCTAAAAAAGTACCTAGCTCAAAAAAGAATGTCTATTATTGTTGAAGAAAGGAACTGCTGCCTTTCATTAAGATGCCATGAAATGTTTTTCCTGCTGGCCACAACACTATCACCGGCATTCTTGGCAAGTCCTGCAGCATAAAGCAGAGAGTACCCCCCAACCCCCCTCGCAGGCACTGCCTCCCTCCCCCAGATATCTAGAGAATACATACTCTACTGCCCCATGCCACTAGGAACACACTGTGCACATACAAAGTTCCTGCAGACTTTTCCAAGTACCAATTGAGTCCCCAAGTGCACATTCACTGTGCAGGCTGAAAGCAGAACTATAGGTAACAAAGGGAACATAGTTTCTATTCTTTGGTGGCCTATTCAGTACTCTGGGTTAGAGTGGCTCCAAACTGTGCACTGCTCTCTCCTTTAGAAGCCCTCACCCGGGTGGCCTGGCTGGAAGCTGGCCACTGGTATGGCAGAAGAGTTCAAACAATGGGTCCCCATCACAGAGATGCCCTGCCAGCCACACACTTTCTCCCTTGTCTGCTTCAACCCTGTCCACAAAACACCCTTGTGAATATAGTGTCCATCTTTTGCTGACAATCTATCTTCCTTACTCTCATTTACTGCAAACTGCCTGAGGAGAAATTCAGGGGAAGTAGCAAGTAGGAGCAGAAGCATCCCCATTTTCTATAAGGAACACAGAAAAGCTAACAGCGTGGTTCAGCTTTTCACAACATTTGTATAGTATTTACAAGGTAGACCAGTGGGGCTTAAAATGTATGGTGCCAAGAAAATGTTAAAGCAACAAAAAGTACGACTCCTGAAAACTACAGAATCTTTAAACCAGAAAGTTACAATGGGTTTTTCTTGGCAAAAAGACCCTCAATGGAATAATGGTGAAATTGTACTTACTCCGAGAATGTAAATGGAAATACCACACTTGCTGGCACAGTTCAAACTCTCAATTGCCCTGGACTCAATTGCCATTTTCATAAATGCAGTTCCTGCTGACCCAAAAGCACAACTGGGAACCACCCCAGTTGGTTCACCCTTTGTGTTTATCAAGATCCTTACAGCCCACAGAGCTGTCCCACACTCCCCAGTGGACAACAGAGTTTGAAAAGTGTCTGGTTAGAAGTATGGTGATTAAAAGCAAGAAGGCCTAGATATTTATTAAAATCTACCATATGTCAAACATAGAGCTAGGTGTTTAAAACATATTTATAGTCACTTGTGAACTACATACCAAATTCAAACCATTTTTACACTCTCCCCTTACCCTACATAACATGACTCCAAAAGTTAGAAGTAGAATGTATGAGAATTAATAATTACTGTCTCTAAAATGTGTACCATTTGGTAAACAGTATTTTACTTACTCTTCTTTTTTTAAATTTAATTATTATATTTTTAGTTTTATATCATTCTTCATTTTGTGCATTTTTTTCTCTCAATTGTAATCCCCATGGGCTTACCACCACCAATTCACCCATGTGCCATCACCACATTCCAGCGCACTTACCCATCCCAGTTTGACTTACTCTTCTAATGATGCAATACAGTAGGTGTAATCTCATTTTACTATACCAAAACATGGTCATATAGAAGTGAAATAACTTTTCAATTTGAAACATCTGTCAAATAGAGAGGCATGGGCAAATCTGCAGGACCTGAATGAACACTGACTCCAGATCTACTGTTCTAGATCATACACTCTCTCTTTCTAAGTATAATATACAACTTGGTCAATATTTACTCACACTCCTAAGTGCTGACTTGTCACACATTTTTCAAGTACAGGACACAGGTGGATAGGGCATCCCAAGCCACTTAAGCAGAGGATGAATGAAGAAGGTATAAACCACATGTGCATCTGGGGAGAGAATTTTCCAGACTGAATAAATAAAAGGCTCTGCAATTGGGAATGCTTAGCTTGCTTTGAGAACAGAAAAAAAGTGAAAAGATCCAGATCAGAAAGAATGAATGGAGAGGGTAGCAGGAGATGAGGTGGGAGATAGCAGTCTCTGAACCATGCAGAATCTTGGAGGCCACCTTAAGTACAGTCTTTGAATTGCACTGTTAGTGAAACGGGAGACCAACTGGAGAATTTTAAACTGAGAAGTGATACTATCTCAAGTATATTTTTAAAGGGTGACTCTTAACTTCTGAGTGAAAGACAGTCTGCAGAAAGGCAAAGCTAGGAACAGGGAGGTCAGCTGGGAGAATTGTGAGGCAATCCAGGAGGAATGTAAAGAATAGTAACTCAGTTTGGAGTGATAGCAACAGATGTGGTAAGAAGTGGCTGGGTTCTAGTTCTATTCAGTCTGGGTTGGCCCTCTGAGACTGACAAAAGCATTCCTACTCTATGTTCAAAAGAATCTGGGTTCGAATTCCAGTGGTGAAAGGGAATCAGTCAAATATTTAAATGGGCATCGGTAACAAAATCTGGTATAAACCTGTAGTGCACAGCAATGGATTCATCATTTGAACCAATGGGACCTGGCATTTAGACTATATCACGTTTGCATAAGGCATTGCCTCCTGTGCCAACAACTGTGGCAACACTTGTACCCAAAATGCATCATGTCATGTAATCAACATAGCATCAGACACAGCAAAAGCTCAGAAGTAACCCCTGTATTGTGCTGGATGAACAACTGAACACTCTTACTCCCACCCTACAGATCACAGCCAGTGTTTTCAATCTTAATATCACTTGTTCTTGGCTAGTGTCTTCCCCTTTCCACAAAATGCCTTAATTAGCAAGCTGGAGAGTTGGAGAAAGATGGCTTTTATGTGGCTTCACCTCTCAAATACAGTATTTTCATAGCTTACTTATTTGTGTTTTTATAATAAAATGATACACTCTTGTAATTGTGGATACTATAGAAGGTCTGGCATGTATATTCCACAAGATTAAAGACAATTTCTATTTTCAAAACCATTATTCCTTCTTGGAAAACTACTCTCCTATGCTAAATGAAATCCACTAGAGTCAACATTCTACATTTACCCAGGCTGCATTACAGCATTGCAAACAGAGGACTAGAAGAGACAATTTCACTCATACATTGATTCAAGCAGTATTACTAAACCCCTACTGTACCCAGCGCTCTGAGGTGGGAAAATACAGTACAAAATAAAACAGTCTGTGCCCTCTAGGGGCTCTGAATCCAAAGGGGGAAGCATACAGAAATGAGTATGCCACAAGGCATACTGTGATAAGAGCTATAACAGAAGTAAACAACATGCAGCAGGAAAACAGGGAATGAAGGATTGACCCAACTGGTGGGGAAGGTGTTTTTCAGGAGAGCTTTAATATGAACAGGACTTTCAAATTCCATGGGTCTGGGAAAGTGTCACCAGTAACAGATAGAATAAGGCCAAAGGCACAAGAAAGAAAAAGCTAAAGCTATGATTACCTGAAAAATCATCTGAAGGGCTTTGAATCCAGAGGATCATTTTTATGGGCAGAGGAGCACACAGGGAGGATTGGAAGTAATAGTGTACAACTAAGAAAAAATGGAATATTAGAGACAGTCTGTGGAGGTCCCTCCTAAATTCTGGGCTGCCTTATTCAAGAGAGACTGATGAACCATTTCAGGTAACCACAGTTTCAAAATGACTGCCATGCTAGACAGCTAGCAGGTATTACGTGCCTCCTAAATGTCACAGTGATGCCACAGAGTGGCCACTAGGAGTTCCAGGTCACAGAGGAGAAAACTAAATAAGAGTTAGATCCAGAATTAACTTGTATTAGACTTTAATTCTTTCTGACTACCTGATCTCATGACAAAGTATGTTTCTCATGAGACACTTCAGATTTCTCTTTTATGAAAGCAATTCAATCAACAGTGTAAAGAGTGGTGGGTGTAAAAACAGTTTGACCAGAGAACCACTGCAGTAACTGAGTTCTCAAATAAGAGGTACAGACACATGGGAGGAAAGATTAGACATTTCCAGATTGAATAATTCTCTAGCAACCTCCATCTATAGGAGAGATAAGCTTCGACATGGGTTGCAAGTAAAAACATAAAAAAGTTCCTTTCAAAATGTTTATTAAACATGCTGTGAACTTTAGGACTGGCCAGATAAAACTGTGCCCTTATTTCACAGTATACAAGTTTGTAGGACTCAAAAAGTTCTTATAAACATTATCTGAATTATTTCTAATGACAAACCCATTTTACAGATAAACAGAGGCTCATAAACTAAGGAATTACCTAAAGTCCCAGCCCACCACCATTTTTCCTTTTCCCATAGGAATTATGTTATTACTCATATACTACTAAAAGACCAATCACATGGAAACACATATTTTTTTCAAATCTATGTGAATCCAACCCTCCATCTTCTTCTTCTGTTTCTATTCCTCCACCTTCAAAAATGTCACTCAGTATAACTCAAACCTGCAACCTTCACTTTTCCCCTAAATCAAACTCTGAATATGAGTTTGATAGGATTCATGAGAGTCCTATCAGAAGAGAATGAGGTTCAGGGAATAAAGGGCCTCTCTTTTATGAGACAGCTTCTACATGCTGGGGCTTTCCATATATCATTAACAATAGCAACAGAAATATTTACTCAGCTTTAATTATGGGCCAAGCACTATGCTAAATACTTTAAATATTAATGCAGTTAATCTTCACAAAAATCAAAAGCTGGTAGTTTATTTTTATAGATGCAGAATCTGAGGCTCAGAAGCATCCAATAATTGGCCCAAAATGACATAATTAATAAGTCATAGAGTCAACGCCTACTGAGTTCTGAGGTCCTTAGCCACCAGAGGCAGGCATGCTGGGTGCATGAGGAGTGGGGAATTTCTGCAGGCTGAAATGTTGATGGAGAAGCAGCACTGAGAAAATAGGGACTAGATTATGACTTAGTCAAATTATACTAGGGAGTGTGGGCTTTATCTGCACACATCATCAAGCAGAACATTTTAAATAGGTCAGTGACCTGCTCAAGTTTGCATGTCTTAGAAAATTCTAAGTACAGAATTGATCTGATTGGGGCAGGGCAAGCCTGAAGGCAGACATTGGGCTTAAGAGGTTTTATATTACTCTAATAGCTGATGAGGGCAGTGGGAAACAGGGTGCTTCCTAGTTGTTCAATAAATATTTGTTGATTGTGATATTGACTGGTTACAAGCAGAACAATCTGTTATTCCAACTGGGGCATGTCAGCTCTATCATCTGGCCATTCCAGAATGTAATCAGGTGCAACACTCCTTAAAACTGAAGAGGCCTCTCTTCACAGTATTGTATTACTTCTTCTCTGGGGGGGGTTTATCCTCTAAAAGTGGGATTCTACTGGAATTGAGACCCAGATTCTGATTATTTGTATGTATGTGCTCACTGGAGGTTAAAGAGAGAAGTAGATAGGTACTAAGTACATAAATTTGAAGAGAAAATATATGTCCTCCCATGACATGTATCTTCGACTTTAAAAATAACTGTTTTCCTTGTAGCTGAAGATTCAAAGAAGCAAGAAGTCACATGATGGGAACATAAGAAAATAATGTCCATATTCAAAAAGGGAAACTAAGCAGTCACTATAATCCCATCAAAACTTTTACCATCTGAGAGGATATCCACGTTAGAAGGATTCTAGAAGCCAAATGATTGCTCTGTATAAACTCCTCATACTGTACCTCTCCTCTTTTCTAGCAGACATTATGTAGCTACAGAAGTCAACAAGCTGAAGAGGATCCTCAGATATTTGCCCATATCACCCTGGATTGTGAGATAAAAATCTCAGGAAACTGGGCCCTCCCTGGTGGCGCAGTGGGTTAAAGCACTGCACTAAGAAGTTTAAGCCACTTCCACATGAGTTCGATCCCCGCCCGCCCCAGAGGAGATCCACATGGCGTGGCAGACCTCTCCTGGCCCGCCTGCTGCTCCCCTCAGCAGTGTACTTCGTCGATCTGCCTGTTCTGCTCCCCACTCTGTCTCTGGTGACACCTCACACCCTCCGCATCTCTGGCCTGTGCCCCAGTTCTGTATGAATAAATAAATCTTTAAAAAAAAAAAACTCAGGAAACTTTGTGCTTTGAAGTGCCCAGTCATATATTTAATTTCTTTCTAACTTTGAGCTATAATTCCTACTGAAGTGAAAGCTAAGGAAGTAGGCTACTGTATTAGTTAGCTAGAACCTGATTTCATGCTTAAGCATAAGCTGTAAATATTTAGAATACTGGCCCTCCCTGGTGGCGCAGCGGGTTAAAACACTGCACTGAGAAGCTAAAGCCACTTCCACATGAGTTTGATTCCCGCCTGCCCCGGAGGTGACCACATGGCATGGCAGACCTCTCCTGACCCGCCCGCTGCTCCCCTCAACAGTATACTTCGAAGATCTGCCTGTTCTGCTCCCTACTCTGTCTCTGGTGAAGCTTCTCACCGCCCCTGAGTCTCTGGCCTGTACCCCAGTTCTGTATGTACAAATAAATAAATCTTAAAAAAAAAATATTTACAATACGGGGCCCTCCCTGGTGGTGCAATGGGTTAAGGCACAGCACTATGAAGCATGATTTTTCCAGGTATTATGCAGCCACTGCAGCACAAGTTCAATTCCTGGCCAGGAAGATGATTCACATGGTGCTGAAGACCTCTCCTGACCCACCCACTGCTCCTCTAAGTAGTGCATTTCAGTACATCAGTTCTGCTCCCTCTCTGTCTCTGGTGAATCCTCTCACCCCTCTCACCTCTGGCCTGTACTCCAGTTCTGTATGTATACATAAATGAGACTTGGAAAAAATATTTAGAATACTAAACATGTGAAAAACATTTCTGGCTTTTTATTAAATAAACCAGCATAATGTCATTATAGTAATCATTTATCTCCAGACTAAGTCAAACACCAAGTATCACCTGCACAACAATGTGTCTCTACTGGAAGGAATTATTGAATTCATACACATCATTTACGGAAATTTGTTTAAAATGCAAAATACTATGTTCAGAGTCTGAGAAGTCTGAGTCTGGACAGGTATGGTGTCAGGCCTGGTGTGATGGCTAAAATATGTCCACAAATCTTTATTCTAAAGACAGAGTAGAATTCTCCTCCCCTGTGGGCAGACTGAACTTAGTGATTCGATTCTGACTAATGGAATGAGGAAGAGGGACATTTATGATTAACAACATGAGGTCATCTGTCTCTTAAATGTCTTATGCTGGAGAAATCAGCTGTTACTTCTAGAGGTCATGTTGGAAAAATCTACTTGGTGAGAAATTGAGACCTCACTCCAAAAGCCAGTGAATTTGCCATTGTGAAAGGAGATCCTCTAGCCCTAGTCAACCATTCAGATAGTAACAGCCTTAGCAAACATATGACTGAAATCTTGTAAAAGAATGTAAGCGGGAACCCAGGAAATCCTCGAGTCCAGATTCTGTGTAATGTAGTAAATATGTGTTGTTTTGAGATGATAAGCTTTGGGATAATTTATTACTTGGCCATATATAACTAGCATACCTAGAAATCAGCATATTTAGTCTCAAGTCTAGTGACTAAAAAATAAATACTCATCATGACAAGAATCCAGATGCTCTCAATTTGATGTGATATTCTTTGTTGAAAGAAGTACAGTAACAAAAAATAAATTTAGATCATGTTCATCTTATTTGAACTCATTAAGTTTAAGATCTATTTCATGCCTGATGCCCTGTACAAATGCTCTCATTTTAATCTCTAGAGACTAAGGAATACTAAGCATAGTAAGAGCAAGATGACCTCTACTTGCTATAAATATGTTAAATTCCCAGCTAAAACTTACTCTCAGTAGTATATTATTACATAATAAATACTTCCTGACCATATTTTAAACACTAAAAGAAGATCTCTCTATGTGAGGTCAGAAATCTCTTTTCCTGGGACCAAAACGATAAAGGGTATGACAAACAAAAGCATTTATTGTAGTAAAAAGTTAATCTGTGTCAATTCTCTAACTTGGAATCATGAGGAAGAAAGAGGTTAGAGATGAGTATAGCAGCAAAGATGATTAAAGGCAAGGGCTCTAGAATGAAAATGCCTGGGCTTAAATCCCATTTGCTAACCTAAAACCCTATTTGTGGCCTTGGGAAGACTGCTTAACCTCTATCTCTGTGCCTCAAGCTTTCTCAACTATAAAACGAAAATAAGGAACCTAACTCTTAAGACTGTATGAAAAGTAATGGTCCAATACAAGTTGTGATGAAAAGCTAGAGAAGACTTAGAGAAAATATGCAGAGGACAAATATGCAGAGGACAAATATGCAGAGGAGAGAACAAAGAAAAGAGAAGAGAGATGAGAACAGAGACATATGAAAGAGGATTACTGCTTCTTGGCTTTGCAATTACAACAGAGACTTGAGAGACTTTAAGAAATACATGGATGAGAAACACTTCGGAAGGCTGACAATGGCAGCCTTTTTTAAAAAGATGTCTTTATTTATGCATACAAGAACTGGGGTACAGGCCAGAAGTGGGGGGTAGGGCAGTGATGAGAGGATTCACCAGAGACAGGAGGGGAAGCAGAACAGGCAGATCTACTGAAATACACTGCTGAGGGGAGCAGTGGGTGAGACAGAAGAGTCCGCTATGCTGTGTGAGTCACCTCTGGCTGGGGTTCAAAAGTACTACAGTGACTGCAAATAGGTTCATAGTGCTACACTTTAACCCGTTGTGCCAATAATGGCAGCCCTTCTCTTGAGTCATTCTTTAATTTTGCCTCTTTCACCCCAGACTAGCCTGGCCCTTTTTGTCCCTTTCCTATGGTTTCCTGCCAGAAGGTGCCTTATAGGGTTGTGGCAAGTTTTCAAGACTTGGCATCCCCACTTTGGGCCTACACTCTTTGGCTTGGCTTTTACCTACGAGGGGAAGGGTGTCTTTGGGTGTTTTGTTGGGAAATTATTAACCTTCATTTTGTCTCTATGAACACTAGTCCTATTAATGTTCTTTCACACTACAATATGCTTTGTTTTCATGTAGCAAATAGTAGAACCTCTTTAGAATGTGAAAGTTTGGGGGTCTTAGGGTACACTTCAGTCTAGACACTAACAAGCCTTTAAAAAATTTATCCTAAAAGAAGCAAATGTTGAATTGTGCCTTCATATTCTCTCTTTTTTCCTGTGGTTTCTCTGGCATACACACACCACACACATATACGCATACATGCACATATATCCAGACAGACAGACAGACAGACAGATATCCTGTTGGGATTAAGACAAAAGAAAGAAAACTCTCTGTCCCTGCTACTGAAATATTATCATCTAACAGCAACTTAGTGCTCCCTGGGAGCATCACACCTACATTTCTTATGGGAAACAGAAGTTGATTCTGCTTCCTACATTTGACTCAGGAGGAAAGCGTTCATTGCTACTGCAAATTTTAGATGACTCGCAACCTGACAGAAATGACCTGGATTGCTTAGATTCTTTTTTGCATACATGTGTAAAAATCTTCCAAAAGGTTTTCATTCTGTTTTTTCATATCATTTTATTGCCACCTATTATCTTGTCTGTACATTCAGTATTTACTACAATTGCGTCCTATCCTACACCAGCCTATCAAAATCATTTACCAAGGTAAGAAACATCTTTCACTCTTCACTCGAATCATTTTCTCTTGATGAAGTAATACAAAGGAAGACTGCATTTCTATCATTTCCCCTCACCCCACCATGGAAGTATGTCTAAAGTAAATACAGTTTCACAGGAAATTTCTGAGCAGGAAGCAAAGTAAAAGATGATTTTAAAAACTCCAATATTAAGCTATGTACTTGCCACAATGGTAATGTATTGTGAAAATTTTGCCAAGTATACTCGCAATATATCTGCAGATTTATCTGCCTGATATCAAGACTGCTACTTAACTCCTCAAGGCCCTGGGAATTGAACTCAAAAAATGTCACAGTCAGTCAGATTCCCAGCTCATCCTCACAACAGCAGCATGCTGCATCTAACTATCAAGTGAAACAAAGAAAGAGTTTAAAGAAAAGCAACTGTTCTCCTTCAAAGAAGGATCAACTGTTACCAATTCAAGGAAATCAACTCTTATCTGCAGAATGATTCTTGATTATGGAGCAGAATGTCAGAAGGACTTGTTCAAGGTCAGATCCCTGGCTTCCTCCCACCATGATACCCACCCTCTACTTCCCTACCTTGCAAAAAAATTCTGATTTGAAAAGCCAAGATGAGGTTTTGAAATTTACATTTTTGAACTTTTTTTCTTTTTTACAAGTGAAGCTGATACTGCTGATCATCTCAGGACCCCTTTGAAGACCATTACTCTGTGGTACAGGGGTAGAATCCAAAGACACTGAGATGTAAGGGATGTAACTGTAAAAGTTTCAGGAATCTTCACAACAATCCAGGTCTGCTACCATTCACATAAATGTAAACCTTTAGTAATTTGGCTCTGAATAAGGAATAAAACTAACAGGTAAGAATGATAAAGCAGTCTGGCTGGTAAATACATATGATTAGACTCTTCATTAAAGGTCTCATAGGATTAATTATCATAGCAACTATTTATTGACTCTTAAAAAAAAAAAGTAAGGACAAAGTGATAATTGAAATCCAACCAAAACTCACTATTTCAGAGCCACACCAGGATCCAAGTGAGGTAATTCTCTGACATGGTATAGAAGCCACTAATGAGCTAATTCAACTTAAACTTAGGGGAGGTTTCACACAACAAATACTGAAATCTCTGACTCCCAATGGGAAAAGCTGCAACACTGCTATGCTTCCTGAAAATCCAACCAAGCACCCTACAGGTGTACAAGCCTGCATGAGTGTTACTGTTTCCACCTCCATGGTGTCAGCTACACTCCCTCCTCCTTCCCTCCTAGGTCCATGATTAGTATGGTGTCACTAAAAAACAAAAATTAAAGAGCTTTGAAAAATATTAACAAGTCCCACAGAGAAGAGCCTGTGCCATTGTGTTAGAATCCGCCCCAGGAACACCTGTGAACTGTTGAGTTTAATTAGTTTACAGCTGGTACTGACTGTGCATGGGAAGACAGGGATTTCTTTTTTGATTGCAAGCCTTTAGATTCTATTTCCTTAACTATCAACAACTACAATGTAACAGTGTAATCTAAAGAGGGGACTTGCCATGTTTCCTGCCCCAACTAATGAAGTATGTTGCTGAGCTAATGAAGGGACAGCTTAAAAGGACTTGGAAGAAAAAAAAATAGAAAATTTGGAGAAGGTCCATGGAGCAGTGAGATTATGTGAAGGTGCCGCATGTTTCTTGGCTTGGCACTTGCCCCAGGGACATGAGGACATGGAAGGAAACACTTGGAAGAGATATAGGTGAGAGACCAGTAATGTCAGCCTTTCTCTTGACTGGTACTTTGATTTTGCTCCTTTCCTTCCAAATTTATCTAACTTCTTGTGCCCCTTTCCTGTTGATTGCCACTAGTCTACTGGCAGGTTTGGGGGCCTCAATGGCCCAATTTTAGGACAACCCTGCTCAGTATTTCATTTATCCATGCAGCAAAAGGTAACTTTGGGTGTTTTATGGCAAACCATCATTTTATTGAAAGCCAGTATCCTTTCTTCTCTTTATTGTATACCAATTCTATTAAAATTCTTTTCTGTTGGAGGTCTTATACACTAAGACTATCTAACTGTGTAGTGGTAGAACTTATTTAGAGTGTACAAGGTTTTGGGGGGTCCCATGTGCCCCTCAATCTGTTGGCTAACACAAGAACCTTTATGGGGGAAAGGGGCAGAGGAAATACAGATGAATCAAGATGGGGTTATTTGCAGGAGAGCAAATAAAGACATTAATGTTAAACAACCCCAAGGAGTGATGGCATACGGGTGGGCATCAAAGGGTCCTGGAGGCCCCTCACAGTCATGAGCATTGTTCCCAAAGGGTGACAAGTACATTTATTCAAGATTTATCTCCAATGGTGCCATTCAGAGTAGAATGCCAAATAGAAAACAATATATAATACATCAGCAGTTTCAATCACAGTATTCCAAGCAAAGCAATTCCTAAGGAGAGCCATGAAATGCAGCCATTTATAATTCTGCTGAAACACAGATCTGATTATTGCCCATTGTGGGAGGAGTTAAAAACTATACAGTTCAATGCCCACAGCTGAACTTGCCTTGGTCATTCTTTTATTAGGCATACAGTGTCTTAGAGTGAGCAAGAAAATGTCAATTAAATTTGAAAGGGTGATTAATTGACGATGTTTATGTCAAGAACAGTGAACAGATGATTCTCTGAAGGATGGACAATATGACAAAAATTCAGATTTTTGCAATGACCTTTGCACTGGAAGATGTAAGAATATAGAAGGATGTATGCTTTAACTACTGTTCCTTGGCCTTGTGTTCCAGTAGCATACCTTGGCTAAGTCTTTAAGTAGTGCTAAATCCAAGATACAGACTATAATCCAGAGAAACACTGGAAAATTAAGAATTTGTTTCACTCATTCAAATGAGATATTTTGTCCAATAGTCATCAATGATGACATAACACACCCATTTTAAGGTTAAAAAAAATACAAGTTCTTCTCTCCTTGAAAAGATAGCACAGCTATACAGAAAAGGCTAATTTCATTAAGTAATAAAATGAGTTCACAGTCAGTAGTACTGATAAGGAGGACAGAAGTAGTCAGAGAAGTCCTTGCACTATCAGCCAAAATAAGTTATCAGTTCCTCAGCCAGAGAATAGTGTGATAAGACTTACATAAACCAGTTAAACAAGTAATCTTCCCTTAAGGAATACAAGTCTGAGGAAAAGTGGTACCACTACAGACAAAAGTTAGCGAGTAAGTACAGATAGCAAAGGAGTATTTCTGACCCATCAAAGGGAAAGTAAAAGTTTCCACAGTACTTTTCTATAAAGCTAACTTTGTAAGAAGGAATAGCTGCAGTGCTCCTAACATAAACATTCAGGCTAAGGATTTAGCCAGGGCAACTGTCCAAAGAAAGGAAACATTTACATATTCTGAAAAAACAGGCACTTTGAGCACAACCTGCTAGTCTGGTTAATCTAATAAACATGAAGAATTGTGAGCCAAGTATCTCACTTCCTTTCCTCATTTAACATGGTTTTGCAAGAACTGTCTTCTTGGTGACTTCTTTCCTGGCCACCAAATCTAAAAATGCACCCCACACCACCACCAGCAGCAGCATAATAGTCTAGGTAGTTAATTTACCTTCTTTATTAACTGTCTCCATAGCTGAATGTACATTCCTCTAGGTACATATGATTGTTCATTTTGTTCACTGTTATATCCTGAACACCTAGAACCATCTCTGGCACTTATCATAGAATATATGATAAGTGAATGAATCAACACATGAATACAAATACATGCTCATAAGTACATGTTCATGCTTGGACTGACACATGAAGTTTTTGTTTTTTTCTTTGTACAGTTTTACAAGCTGTATACAATGTAATAAAGATTTTATTAGATAGTGATGTCTTTCATTTTATATATTTTATGGTATATAAATAAGTGAATCAAGGTAGAGCTGTATGAATCAAAATCTAAAGACTCCCTGATTTTTGCAAACTGATTCCCAGACAGACTGACAAAGGGTGGTAAGAGTATAGACTTTATTTATTTTGTTAAGTATAAGTATGAGAGCAAGAGTAGCTTCATAATCTCACCTCAGCAGTAAAATGAATACTGGGTAGACCTAAGGGAAAATGAGAACAACAGAAAGCAGTGTTCTAGAATGTTATAGCAGATATATCTGGTGATCCTACATACTGATATAACTGTAACAGGAATCACCACAAAAAGGGGACTTTCCAGATTTCCTGTACTGTGTAATGAGATGAGGATCTTAGCTATCATGTGAAGTTAAACAGAACTTGGAGGAGGCATGTAAAGAAGGGTTTGCTTGCTTCTTGGCTTTGGATCTACATAAGGACTTGGAGGACCTAGGAGACACATGGCTGAGAGACTTGGAGAGGCACTTGAAGAGAAATGTGGTTGACAATGGCCACGTTACAATGACTTTGCTCCTTTCATCTCACACTTGCCTTACTCCTCACACTCCTGCTAAAAGGTAATGTATAAGGCTTCAGCAACCCTGCTTAGACCAACCCTGTCTGGCTCAGCATTTATCCACAAGTGAATGAGTAGCTATGTCCTTCCTTTTCTCTCTCCATGCAAAATCATTGTAGTAAAGATTTTTTGCCCTACGCATATGGTTTGTGTACATGTGGTGGATGGCAGATTCCATTAAGAACATGCAAGCATGGGGGTGCAGGGTCTCCCTCCTCTAACATAATTATGGCTAACCCATTCCTACATGCTCTACTGCTTCCCTTGATGCCTTAGTTTCTAATTCATTTAGCCTTAATCTTCTTATTGCATCTTAATTATCACATTTTCTCAAATAACCTGAACGTATTGCTATAGAGCTTTGAGTAATATTCCTAAAGCTGATAAGGAGCAGACAACACTGGCACCCACAAGATGGCTACCAGTGCACTGACCTGGAGAGATCAGTTAGAAACAAACTTCCTGTTACATGTTATCTAACTTACACTGAGTTGATTGTTTCTTAGAGTACATGCTCAGTAAAAACCAAGACTTTCTTACAAATATAGGGTTATGGATAAACATAAGTCATTAAATATCACCACTAATTTTACTTGGTAAAATGCTAATTTTCTAATTTTCCATTGTCAGTTGATTTTAAATTTATTTAGATTTCTATAAAGAAAAACCAGATTGAAGTGCAAATCAAAAACCATTTAAGAATCCTCAAGGGTTTTTGAGGAATTTCATGTATGATGATGCAGCTTACAATTCCTCCAATGTAGCTCACACAAAAATTAATATCATGATTTTTGATGATTAACTGAACCTCTGCCAATTTAGTAGTTGTCTCTGAAAAATCTCCATTATGTCAAATTGAAGTCCCATGCTCAGATACCTAATAAATGTCACTTTCTACCTATCTGAAATAGTGGTGCCCAAAACTGGCTATGCCTTAGGGGCACAAGATAACTGGTAGAAAATGCAGACACCAGGTGTCAGTGAGAGACACTCTCACTCAGTAGCTTTGAGCTGAGATTTGAGCATTCATATGTCTATTTGTTAAAGTACCACCAGAAATTCTAAAGTTGCTGTCCAAATTCTACATTAACACATTGTAGGGTCAGTGGCCCTCAAACAACTTCACAATCCATTGAAGGGGTATAAACTGATCTACTAGGATCCAGGGAGAAAGATTTCTCATGATATCCTATGTAATTTCCTAATTTTTACATATAACTATATAGAGAGTGTATAAATATATTGACACTGCATAATCAAATTCTTTCTGGAAGGAATGTATAATTTAAAAATTTGGAGATCACAAGAATACTTTCCATGAGAAATGGAAGGGATCTGGAAATAAAAAGAGTAATAGCATTGTGAAGGGGCAACAAAATGTTTAATCATACTGAATGGAAAGGCAAGTAGTAAGATAAAGGATCCAAGTGACTGCCCAACTTACAATCTGTCTTATTTGTGAAATGAGCAAAGGGTGAACACTTGTTCTCTTTAAGGTACCTACAGCACTAATGATTTTAAGAATACACTGATAAAGAGACAGCCTAAATAAAGAAAAGATGGGTGATTTTTGCTACACCTCACAAATTTGAAATGAACTGATAATGTCTAGAAAATGCATCATGAGGTATTGAGTGCATCACCAAAATAATATATATATATATTAGCAATAGGATAGTTTCAGGGGCTGCACATTTCATAGAGGGAAAACAGCTGTTTGAGTGACTAGGTCGGAACTAGAACCCTGGCAGCTGCTGGCAAAGTCAATTCCTATTCTGAGATTTCACATAGTCCTTTCCCTAAGCCAGTCTCCTCCCTTTCTAAAATACAGACACTTTCTATGATGCCAGAGGCCCAGCTTCTGAAGATATATAAAAAAAAAAAAGAAAGAAAAGAAAGTTGTAGTCATTGTTCTCAAATATGATTTATATTTGTAACCTTCAGAAAGAGGGAAAAAATTCTGAGATTTGTTTTGCCTCCATTTATTTTGATTTTTTTTTTTAACTTAAAGAGCTAGTAAAGATACAGCCTTACACTGCTGGGGGGGGGGGAGGGAGGGGAGGAGCATCTTAAATAAGGAAACCCAGCAGCGATCACACTGTGATTATCCATGAAGCTGCCAAGAGCCCATTTGAGAAAGAAGGTCTTCTGGAACACCACAAATCCCCAGCTGCCCACAAGTGCAGGCCCTTCTTTTATCTTTGCAAGACTGGAGACAAGCAGGGTCAGTTTTCTTGCTTTGCTGCATATCTAAAGCTCTCTTTAGTGAGAATTTAAAACTATCAAAAAAAGAGGCAGGTTTCACATGTCTGTGAAAGAAACCATTGCTTCCTACCAGCCCAGAATTGCTGACTGGGCACTGGACAACACAGCAATTTAGGGTGGTGTCGAGCATCTGCACCTAATCACTGACAGACAGTAGCTCTTCAGATCTACTAAGTCTGGCCCAGGGGGCAAGAGGGTGTACTGAACTTGAACTTTTTTTTTTTCTCCCAAAGATTTATTTAGTTATGCATACAGAACTGGGGTACAGGCCAGAGGTGCAGGGGCAGTGAGAGGCTTCACCAGAGACAGAGTGGGGAGCAGAACAGGCCAACTGACGAAGTACACTACTGAGGGGAGCAGCGGGCGGGTCAGGAGAGGTCTGCTGTGCCATGTGGATCACCTCCAGGTTGGGAATTAAACTCATGCTGAAGTGGCTTTAGCTTCTTAGTGCTGTCTTTAACCTGCTACACCACCCTGAACTTGAAGGCATAAGTCCTTTGAGAACTATAGATGTCTATACTAGACAGTAGATAACTGATTTCAGACAGCACTCCTCCCCACAAACCCTCTCCCAAGCATCTCTTTTCTTTAAGAGATACATTATGAAGGGTGGGAAAGGATATGGAGAAGAGTATTTTGCTACCCCTTCATTCAAAATGTAAAGAGGGGTACAGTAAATACTGTAATATACACTGTACTAGGCATCTGTCCATGCCCACATGATCCTATTATATCTTCTCTATAAAAATCTTTCATAATCGGGTCCTCCCTGGTGGCACAGCGGTTAGAGCACAGCTCTAGGAAGCTAAAGCCACTTCAGCATGAGTTTGAGCCCTGCCCTGGAGGTGACCCACATGGCATGGCAGACCTCTCCTGACCCGCCCACTGCTCTCCTCAGTAGTGTACTTCGTCAGTCGGCCTGTTCTGCTCCCCACTATGTCTCTGCTGGATCCTCTCAGTGCCCCTGCACCTCTGGCCTGTACCCCAGTTCTGTATGCATAAATAAATAAATCTTTAAAAAAATTTTCCTAATTAGATGAACCCTGATGAATTCAAAACCTGTACAGAAATCTGGACTTAATCTAGGCTAAAGGAAATTTTATGTCAAACATAAAGACTCCTGACATCATGGCCAAATGACATCACAAATGAAATCATATAGACACAATCACACCATCAAAGAGAGTAAAACTATCAAATAAATTTCAAGTCAGTGATTAATTGTCCTAATTATGCATAAAGACCAATCCATCAAATTTCTTGCCTAGACGAATGCACTTCATTGCCCTTGTTCCAGTTACCATTCTATAACTAAAAATGATAGAATCACATTTCTTTCCAGCTACCCCCACAAATCTGACTGTACCATCCCCACTTCTGTTCATTTAGTGAGTTTTGGTTATAAATGTTTTTCTTCTTCCAGATCTCATTGCAAAAATGCCCAATTCTGGGAAAACCTAAAGAGCTATGCAGTTTCTACCCTAATTTCAGCTTCTGGTACACACCATCTTTCAGTTGGTTACATCTTTCCACTGCCTTGTGTACAAGTTTGGGAAGAGAGGATATGAACAGGAATAGAGAAGTTAACATTTCACATACTACAATCTGGGCAATATCCATAGCGGCTGTCTTCAGCCCACCCACAAAAGTCTTCAATGTTGACATTCATAGCCTGCTCAAAGTAGTGTGAGAACATTTATAGCTCCATAAACGTATTGTTTAATCAAGGTAACTTTGTGCATGAACCCAAACTGCACACAGTAATTAGGTGGAGAAGAGAACAGGCAGACGCGCTTCAGAGCTAATTGGGTCCTGCTATAATGAGCCATGTAAAAGCACAGAACAGAAAAATCTGAATGCTATAGTCTGGTGCTAGCCACGCTGTCTCTTATAACCACATAAGTAACAGTTCCCCACTCAAGAAGCTTGGAGAAGGAGAGCACAGAAAGCAGTGTTTTTTGATTCCAAATTTTTTTCTCATCACCCCTTTTCAGGATAAGTAGAACTTACCTACAAAAAGTTCCTTTTATTCAATAGCTAGTCTCAATCTCTCTTGTCAATATATTTGTTCATTCCCTTGATTTACTATTTATTTCTTGGATTATTAAAATAGCCTCCAAATTGTTCTAATTTTGCTAATGATTGATTCATTGCAAAGTTGCAAAAATAACTTTATGATAAACATCTTTTACCAAGACCAAAATCTGAAGGACTTCTGTCAACAGATCTTAAAATCTGGAATCAAGGTCCTCATGAGTCAGCACAACCTCCAATTATTTTTTCCCTATAAATTTTAAGTTCACAAAACTGGAAGTCCATGGACCAAATTCATCTTCAATTTATTTTCTCTATAATGATTAACAGTACCAATCACATTAACAGCAACTTTCAATTTTCTATAGCCAGGTATCTTCTAAGCATTTGATACACATTAAGGTTAACAACTTCTACACCCATTTTAAAAATGAAAGAAAATGAGACAGAACAAGTGGAGGAGTCACTATTTGAACTCAGACAGATTGGCTCCTGGAGTCTATAGTCTAAACTATTATATTGTACTTCCTTCTCCAGATAGGTGAATGGCTTGGTGGATGAACAGGTAGGTAGATAAATAGATTAACAGAAGAATAGTTGAATGTGTACGAGTGTAACATTATTTTATGAACTATTTTTACTTCTTCCAAGGAAGACTCTCCATGGAAGGAAATGAGATCACTGTTGACGTCTCCTAGTTTTTTCGCCTCTAACAACAGAGATAAAACTCTGATACATTACTCCACCTGGGTAGTACAGCTGCACCTGTCCCAAGCACAGAAAGAGTCCTGATTAATTGAGTGGCTTTTCCTTCATTGTTACCATCAAAATAGTGACATAAAAAATACAAGCACCAAAGAGACAAATGAAAAGTGCCTAATAAAGAGGAGAGGCTTCAAGGGAGAAAGAATAAGTGAAGTATATGAACCGTGTATATTTACAGCACCTGCAAATTAACTTCCTAGAAACAGCAATAAGCAGATAAAGTACCAGTCCTCCATGGAATCAAGCACAAAATGGATGCAGCTGTAAGAACACAGAAACATATACATTACACATTTTTACTTGCAAGCATCTGCCCCCAGTATGCCCAGCAATTCTCCAACATCATCTTAATCGAACATGGCTCCTGTTATCCGTCCTTACTCACTGTTATACTGGGCAAGCAAGAAGTTTTGTGGCCTCATTCCCCTCTCTTAATATGAGGTGAGAAGGTGTTCTAAAGATACAATGGGGGCGGGGGGGAGCATGTCTCCCATGTTTCCCAAATCCTTGACGCAGTTTAACCCAGTCTTCCCTGATCAGCATAATTCCCTCTTCACACTCACTTCAGGTGTCCCATGCTCCAGTCACACCCCATTCACCAATTAGTTTTTCCTTTGCTGCTTCTAGGCCTTGGTCTCATGCTTTGTCTATCCCACCTTCTCTGTCTCCCACATCACAATGGCAGCCCATTTACCCTTACTTATCAGTGGCTCTTAGCCTTGACTGCACAGTAAGATCATGTCGAGAATGTTAAAAAGATATTAAGACTTTTTTCTAAAATCCAATCACAGCTAATGTTGGTAGCAACTGCCCCGACTATTGTCCAAATATTGTACCTTTTTTTTTTTTTTTTTTTTTTTTGTCCTAACAGGAATGCGCTGAATCAACCCAGACATTGTGGAGAGCTTCTTTGTCTGAACTTCACATTCTGGAAGACTGCTATGCTAAATTTGCCATAAGTCTATGTCAGGATGAGCTATATCCCTGGAACAGATCTGGAATGGAGGCTGGAAACGTTTGCTTCTCTACCTGGTCCTCCTTGGTATAACACTTCACCTCAGCAGCCGCTCAATAAAATATTTGATTAATTTAATTGAATTGCTGTTTTATGTACTATGTCACAAATATGAGAGTGTTGGAAGTTTCGATGAATTTCAGAGGAAACAGGAATGAGGGTAGTTTCTCAACATTTTCAAGTTAAATGCTGGAGATGTCAACTCTTCCCTGGCAAGCCTAGGCTGAACACTAGATATGGACCTTCCTCCTCTCTACCTGCTACCTATGAGGTGAATAAGGCTGCAAAGAAGCCCAGCTTCCCTTCCCCTTCAGCTTGCCAGGAAGCTGAATCAACCAAAGCTGGCATTTCCACTCACGATCTAGATGCCTAGGATCTTAAAGTAGAGAGTTGAATAACAGGTCTACATTTCCACAGAGCACATCTCAACATAACACATCCACTGGACCAATTTCTCTGAGAAGGCCCTAAGACAGTGTCCCTAGTGATTTACTGTGGATAAGAATCCCTAAGGCGACTGTCCAAATGCAGAGCCTAGACCCCCATCTGTCCCACCCCCATCCACTGAACTAGATTGTCTCTAGAAAGGGAATACAGAGATAGAAAAGGCTTCCCAAATGATTCCAAAGCTGGTAATTGGCATGTGACACTTTTATAAACAAACATTGGCCTAAGCAAGTTCAGATACTTCAGATACTTGGCTTTGTGGATTCAGAGAGCATCTGGACAGAAACCTGTGAAGGAGGAATAATCTGTATTGCCTATGGTCAACAGAAATTATCTGGGGGTGGGAAACAGTCCAGGGGCTATCTGCCTCCATATCAGCTATCTACAGTAAAGTTTACAGATGGCAAGAAAAAAATTCTTGGTGCATAATAACAGAATCAGGATATGACTGACAATAATAACTAACACTTTCACAACTTCCTTGCATAATCATTTTATACTTGATGTTTCCTAGAAATGAAGGAAATAGAGGTATCATTAGTCTTAAACCACTTTCCCCTCTAACTTCATATCAAGAAATAGCCATGACTCAAATTTCCCACTCCCATATCTCTCCCAAGAATGTCTACCTCATGCCACCACCTGTATCTTTCACATCCCCAGCCCACAAGGGTTCAGTCAAATGAAAGCACCTGCCTAAAAGTACATGCAAGTTTTTTAGGCAGTGAGTGTATCTGAACAACCACTGTACTACTGACCTAGGAAAACACACTGGAGGTAACTCTTCCATCTGTACCAGAAAAAAACTGGGCACTAGATCAGTAAAGATTCATACTTCTGCAACTGCACTACTTGTTGAGTGACTGGAGAATTTCCCAGGTGAGCCTATGTCAGTTAATTTCTAAAGAGAGGGCATGTAGTCATGTCCAAGTATCTGGAAATTAAACCATGAAAGACCCAAACATTTCTTTATCTTGGCAGCTATTCTACAAGCTCCCTTCTTGACTCTAGTCAATGAAGCAAACCAGCTCCTCAAATTCAATACCATTCTCATCAACTTCCCATTAAGAGAAAGCAATTCCCACATTTTAGTCATAAATTAGAAACTTTCCATTTTGCAGACTCATGAAATGACGTGACCACACTCCACAAGAGAGGCCAAATCTCAAACACCTAACTAAATATGGGGAAATGATTTGTGATACTTAAATACAATTACTGTGCTATATTCAGGTTTTTAATCCCATGTTTTTCAATTTCATTATGAAATTACAGCCCCAAACCTCTGTATACAATAGCAGCATTGTTGCTATAATCATTACCCACGTTCCTCAGAGGGAACACACAGCTCTATTGGAGGTCACTCGCCAAATGCACTAAATGCAGGACTGCACAAAGGCATCTTGCTCCAGCTGATTCCATTCAGTCAGGGGGTCACAGAAAGATTTAAGAGTCTGAACAGATGACAAGATGTCAGCAATTTAGGGCCATTATTTTTAAAAAGCATGCTTAGGGCTGAGTTACATAAATTGGAAGATGGCATCAGAAACTATGAGGTCATCCTCCCATCATAATCAACCCCAAGTAGATCTCAGCATGGAAAAACTGGGATGGGTTCTGACTGGTGAAGCCAAGAAGTCAACTGGAGAGTTAGAATAGAAAAAATGAAACTACAGAGGAAATTACTGCACTTTAGTTATGTGAGGACAGAAATAAGTTGTGTCTCAAGGGATAAGTAATCCCATGTGAGAGACATCAGCATAAAAGGGAGAATTTAGTTTAGGAAAGAAGTTCCTGAGCAAGCCAATAGAAAGGTAATTTAGGGATATTAAAGGCAACTTCATTAATGGCCTTTAAAGAATAAGGATTATCAGGACGTTATACTTTCAGAATATTCTTAGTGAAGCAAGTTGATACTATACTGTAATAAACACAAGCTATACGCTAGGCACTGTTCCACATGCATTATGAACAATCTCATTTAATTGTCAAAACAATTCCACAAAAGACATATTACAATTGCTCAGGTGAGAAAACTGAAGAGCTGAGGTTACAGTTTGCCCATCGTCACAAAATCAACTAGACTAGAATATTACTGCCATGTGATCCCTGTATATACTGTCACTAAGATTCAATTCACAGAATTCTCATTCATATGCTTTCTCTCTCTCTCATGCATGTACACATACCAACACACTTGCCACTACCCCACACAACATGGTCAAAGAGATAGGAGCACTTGGATTATCATAAATTCAGATTACATGAACACAGTGAGTCTTTGATGTTTCGGTGGCTTTAGATACATTCAGTTCTCCAAACTTCAGAAGTGAAAGAATTTTTTTAAATAAATACTCATGCACTATCATATTAATTTTGAAAGGGTAATTTCTGATACTAAATCTAATAATGACAGGTGTTTTCAACTTCCAAAAGGAACCAAGGAATACATAAACACCTTGTGTCACCAGAGAGACACCTGGCATTCTCCCAAAGCAGCAGACTATCTGGGGCAAGAGGTTTATCTAAGCCCCAAGAATAACCTAAATGCACCCTGAAACATATGACCTGGAGCTATGAAAAACAAATCTACCCTCTCCTTCATCCAAAGTCTTTATCTTCAAGAGTGATAATGAAGTCCACTAAGACTGATCCTAAGATGCTTTTCAATGAACACTTTGGTTCTGCTTCAAGCATTCCTACTAGTTAAGAAAGTCAATGTTAGTAGAAACTGCAAGAGTATTCAGAAACCAACAAAAGTGTAAGAGCATTCCAAAGCTTTCTACCTTCTGAGAATTAGAACTGAGGAAATTAATAGTTACTAAGATCATCTAATGTATTGCTTCTCAACCCTGACTAACCTTTGACATCAAATTCATAAAATATTGGTGACCACAGCTGACTACCACAAATTCCAATTTCACTGGCCCAGGATGCAGCCTAAGCCTAAATCATTTCTCAAGTGTCTCAAGCAATTCTAGTGATACAGAAAAGTTTGAGAACCACTGTGCTAATGGTTCTCAATTTACCCACCTACTCAAATTATCAAGTTAAAAGGTGCATTATGTTATGAAAACCTGAAATACTTAGCTATACTTTCTGACAGTGGTCTTTATGCTGGACCCTCAATATCTGTATTTCCCAAAATGTCAGTCATGGGGAGAATTCTGTACCTTGAAAACATTGCATAAACTTTTAAAAAATGTATCCTGTTTCCTTTACAACCCAGAGTGCTAGAAGAATTACAGTTGAGGGCCTCCTGGTAGCCTAGCAGTTAACTGTCAAAGCTGTCACCACTACAGCCTGAGTTTAATCCCCAGCGAGGGGGCCTACCCACATATGTGTAGCAAACCTCTGCTGCCTCTCCTACTGGTCCCCTAAGCAGTATATTTCAGTAGATCAGCCTATTCTGTGCCCTACTCTGTCACTGGTGAATCCTCTCACCACCACCCCCTACAAATATGACCCATACCCCAATTCTCTTACACGAGAAAAAAAGAGGGATTACAGTTGTATTGGTCAGCTAAGTAGACTATATTTGCCTTAGTTGTATTTGATTTTCTTTCTTTCTAGACAAGTTTTGATTAAATATTCCCTCCCCCCAATTACCTTAAATTGAAGATAATACTGAAGAAGCTTCTTTGAAATTCACTTTAAGACCACTATGAGAATAGAAGTTATGAATAATGATCATGTTCACAAAGACTGATTTATAAGGAAAGTTTTGGAAGCTCTTCTGTCTTAGCTCCTTGGGCTTTCTCTTTACTTCGAAGTAAATATATTTAAACCATACCAGAGGAACCTAGAGTAAGGAGTATGGAAACAAAATACTCCCTTAGCTTGTGTCCCTATCCTTGGGGTTTAATGTATGAAATTTCTTTTGACTGAAGTTTGCCCAGATCTCCCAAACTCCAATTCTAATCTCCAAAATAGTGGGGCTGCCCTTCCCATAAAACCTCTGTTTTTGTTTTCCCCAAACTTGTTACTCTTGGCAAAGTAACTTCCACCTTCTTTTCCTTTGCACCTTCTTTCATATGGCTGGAATTAATGAGTCTGCAAGCTGGGGGCAATGTCTCTCCACAGCTGTCTTTTCAAGCAATTATTTAGAGACAGAAAAGGAAGTCATTAACGATCCTGGGAGTCAGCCAAAGACAGTTCTGCCACACAAAACACCAGATAGGGCCCCAGACCAAAAGGTCACTTTTTATTGGGGTTTGAGGTAGGATAACAAAGAACTACAGGGAAGATAAGAAAGCAGGTAGCAGGTTCTCACTGTATTTTTCTTGGCAGTATCTTCTGTGCAAAAAGAAGTCAAGCTAAACCAACACCAGGAATTCATTCATATGAGACTACATGAAAGAGAAGGAAGGCCAAGGAAAACAGGGTTTCTCTGAAGAGCCTGTCCTTTGAGGCCCAAACAACTGCTAATGGCACTGATAAAGCCCCCACCCCTTTCCTGGAAGTTTAGGGAAGAGACTGGTGTCACAGCAGTTGCTATAGTAAATGTTGGTGAAATCTATTCGAAAGTATCCTGAATTGTGAAAACCAAAACATTTTACACAAGGTAATGCTCCCTTTATCTATGCTGACCACAATGGTAGTGGTCTCACCAACAGAAGACTGCTTTAGGGAGAGAGCCTGCTACCACTCTCAGTTCACTTCTCCTCTAGGATAAAACCAGACTTTCTATGAGAGGAAAAGAGCTTCTGGTTTTCTTTGGATGTTAATAAAGACAGAACTAGACATCTATTTTCTCCTTCTCCAGAAGCCAACCAAGCTTGGGCCTATTGATCTGGCTGTGAGGCAAGTAAGTCCAAAATCCTGGGAAAATCATCAGAAATGGAAGGCCTAATGGCAGACTTAATTGTGGTGTCCCGGATCAAATGTCAAAAGTCAAAAAGAACGAGTCCAAGTTTCACTATGATTACTACCAGTGTCCTTAATTTCAGAGTCTCGAATTCATAAATGACATCAAATGATAGGCTTATGCTTTTCAAACTTTTTAAAGCATAACACAATAAAAATACATTATTTTCAATATGTAAACATACAAACATGTCTGTTTGCATATATCTTAAGCAATATTTTTCTCAAACAACATACACATTCTTAATAAGTATATAGCTATATGGTCACACTTCTTTACAAAGTGCTAATTTTCATCCACTAGAGGGCTAATATTGTTTTTATAACCACTGTGGTGGGGAGTTTTGCAGAACAGAGTTCAATAAATGTGATCCAATAGCAAAGATCCCAGTACATATTAGTGTTATGACAAATATGGGGCCCTTTTTATAAGAAAGAACCCTTTCGGAGTAACCGATAGAAAATAGAATTCTTTTTTATAAGGACAATCTAGAAATCACGCCACACCATTCCATCCTTGGAAAGTGAAAAGCTGCCCTGGGTTTTGTATATATAGAATCACATCTATAGCAGCTGGCTCTCTTTGCAGAAGGGAAACTGTTTATGTACTGCTTATCGTTCACCTCAATTTTGTGGAGGAGATTTTAATATTTCAGAGTCCCCAAAATTACCTATCACCAGTTAAAACAACATAATCATAACAAAAACAAACTCTGCTGACTGTTTGGAATGAGAAGAAGCTTCTTAATCAACAAAATGTAAAAATCTAAGACTGTCTTCACTCAACCTATACTAAAATCAACCGGGATGATGAATTCTAACCCAGCTAAAGAATGTTGTATATCCAAAGACAAAAAGGCAAATTTGTTCTTGGAAAACCCACAAAACTATGGCAGAAAAAAAAAATAATAAGCTCTCATGTATGCTAATATTTCGTATAACTTTGGGAACAGAAATGTTTTTAGGTAGTTAAAAACTCTGTATTTGCTTTAATGGTTATCTACCTACCTTAATTCTTTTTAAAGGAGGGGTCCATGACCACACTTACTGAAATTGCTGCCTATTCCATTTTCTCCCTTGTGATTTTTTTTTCTTTAACACTATTCATCACTGCCACCATCATAATTAATTTGTCTTCATCACTACCCCCATTGCTAATTTAAGTACCATGAGGACAAGGACGTTTTATTAAAGTTGACTGTTTACCACAGTATCCTTAGCAACAAAATCATGCCTAACACCCAGAAAGCACAAAAGAGACATTTGTGAAGTCAGTAAGTAAACTGAGTGTGTGGAATGTTGATTCTATACTGGAGTTCAACCACAACAAGCCTCATGTCTCCCCTCTTCTCCCCTCTGCAGTTATAAGAACATCACAAGTAGCCTACCAATATCTGTTCCTTTCTTCCTCTCCATTCACAAAGATCAACTCCCCAACCCCCCTTTGTATTGTTCTGTTTCAACCACCTGCTCATTTTTTATAAACAAATGTGACATCACAACTTGCCTCCTGAATGCCACTCCTTCCAGAGCCTAAACCAGGTTGAAAGTCCTTCAGTCAAGGTGAGATGCCACTGACACTCAAAGAAAAGAACATCAGCAAGTGTCAAGTAGAAAAGGGCAAAAGACAAGATGCAAAGTAACCCAAACCCCCCTGAACTGAGGTACTCTGTCTGTACTGCCATCCCCTTTTCCTCCTCTTCAAAGAGATAACTGGACCTTGAAAAAGAGAATCTTGCCTCCGGCAGGGCACTCCAAATTACGAGAGGAAAGGTAATGCCAAGATTTTAGATTTTTCCAATTTGCAGCCCAGTATTGACTCCCATCAGGACTTCATTTACCCATCTAATCTAGTCTTTAAAAAACGAACAACTAAAAGGCCACACAATCTTTTCTGCAATAGCTTGACAAGTAGACAAGGACAACTTACTAGAATCCAGGTTCTCCTTGTTTGAGAGCTTGTTTAGTTGGCCTCTGATGTTATTAAGGGTAGTTCAATGCTGACTCACTCTGGAAAATAGGTTCAAGTGTCTGGAGGTAGCAGTTAAAAGTGGGAGGGGGCTGTCACAGCAGCATAGCAAAAGCAAATCACACGGCAAAACAAGAAATGAATGCACAAATCTAGGCAGAAGATTTGAAGCAGAAATGCATTACTGACTCAAGAAATCATTTCAAATGATTTATACTACAAATTGGCTTTAAGCGACATCTCAGTCTGCACATGTATTCCCAACAGAGTGGTGATACCTATTCAAATGATCAAAAACAGTCCGTTCTTATATTCAGGATAAATCCCAGACCTCAGAAACAGGCAAAAGGAAAAAAAAAAAAAGGTTCAAAAGCAGAAAGGCAGTAAATGTTACTCTCAGGACCAATCTCTCTGATATGCCTCAAGCTTGCTAACAGCATTTTTATGCCAGAGGCATGCTACTTTCCTTTGCCCTCATTTTATTTCACAGGAAGACCTTTCCTAATAGCCATGGAATAACTGATGACTGAAAGGAGAAAAGAGGGGAGAGCAAGGCATCCTGCTATCTCCCCTGCTTGGAAAGACTCAAGAGTCTGGAAAGATGCCGCAAAAATCAGTGCGAGCACAACAAACATCAGCAGCCAAGAAAACTGAATCCCAATGAGAAATCCGCCAGCAGGGAATCACTCTGTAAATGGAGAACAAGCATCTACTTAAATGGCCAATGTCCAGCTCAGCACAAACCATGTGTTTCTAAGGATTAATGTAGAAACCCCTTCTAGAATCACCCCAGTACTCACCTGAACTGACTTCTAACAGTTCCAGTGTAACATCATTTCTCCTTCTAAAGTGAACGTTCGAATCTCTAAAGAATGACATGTATCTCAAATGGATTCTCAATGAAGCAAAGAGCTACCAAACAGCTGTATTTTAAATCACAGCAAGTTTGCCATGTCAAGTGGGTAAGTGAAACCAAAAAGAGACAAGCAGTACCCTCTTAAGAGAGTCAAAGGCATTACCCAGTGCACGTGGGCAAGGATGTGCACATCCAGTCCCCCCCCCCCCCCCCCCGCAGGCTCCACAGCATGTGGACCCAATCCAGGATGTGGGTATGGATACAAGGTAAGGACCAGGACAGGACAGACAAGTCAATGCTGATATGCAACAAACCCATATACCTGGATTACTAAACTAAGCAGTATTAGAGTCCATTTAATAATGTTAAATAACAAGCAAAGCCTTTCAAAAAATGGAATTAATTTTGCAAGACAAAAGCATGAGAGCTAAAACACAGCTGGTCCAAATTAACAACCCAAAGACAAGGTAACATAAACCCACTGTTTCTTCCCAGTAGAGGATGCTCTGCTCTCACAATTACTTAAACTTTTACAATATAAGGTGTGCTTTATTTTGCTTTAAAAAAAACAAGTCAAAACAATTTCCCTCCCTGTTTAAGTTATCCTAAAATGAGAGGAAAATTACTCTTCATTGTGGAGTACATACCAACCTGGATATATAACTAGGGAATGCATTAGGGGTAAGGTCTCTGGGATTGACAACATCTACAGGTAAAAACAATTTGTAGAACTGACTTTTGCTACAAATAAATTCCTTATGACCAGAAGTAATTTTCCTTTGGGTGAAGGACTATGCAAAAGCCATCAGGACTGACACAGACCCAACCATCTCAGTACCATGCAAGGTTCAAAACGCTGGCTCCCATCTCAGACCTCTTGAACCTGTCCTACAGAGATGGTAAGAAAAAGCAAATGCTTTTAACAAGCTCCCTCAAGGCTACTTTGAAAATCTGAAAACACTAAGTTAATTTCCCTGCCTCCACTTACAGAAGGGGAGTTAATGAATCTTTCTGCAAGAAAGCTCAGCTTCAGTATCCAACACAGCTTGCAGGCCTTTGTGCGAGGTTTTGGTAACCTGAGAACGACTGACCCAAAGGCACTTGTTCCAGCAATTGCACAGGCTGGCCAGAGTAAGCCAACCAATTCTCAGCCCACAGGCAGCTAGCTCCTTCTCCAGAGCACACGGTGTGTGGTCTTTTAAAAAAGGAGGAAGGGCACCGTGTGCTCTTTTAAAAAAGGAGGAAGGGAAAGAGAGAAAAACAAACAAACAAACAAACAAAAAACATAGACTGCAATGGTTAGATTACAAGTATTGTGGTGAAGTGACTCTAAGAGACTGGAAATACTCGAATAGAGATGCCTATCAATTCTGTGCAGAATAATTAGCCAGTAAAACTTTAAACAAACAATTAACTCCACTCCTCAGTGGATTGAGGGCCACTGAGGGCGGGGCAGGAGAACAGTGTTGTTCTTAGGAGAGCTGGTCTTCCAGGCTGATGCCAAGGCCAAAGTGTGATTCACAATGCCCCTGCCTCTAGGTGTTAACTGTTGGTACCTCCAGCCAGGTGCAACAGTTAACCAAGCCTACTGCTGCTGTAGCTATCTGGTACTACTGGTTAGCCCAAGTACCCATCTATGGCCCTCTCTCTCCCCTTTTTTTTTTTTAAGATTTTTATTTATTTATGCATACAGAAATGGGGTACAGGCCAGAGTTGCAGGAGTAGCGAGAAGATTCACCAGAAACAGAGTGGGGAGCAGGACAGGCGGATCAACAAAGTACACTGCTGAGGGGAGCAGCGGGAGAGATAGGAGAGGTCTGCTGCACCATGTGGGTCACCTCCAGGGCAAGAATCGAACTCGCACTGGAGCGGCCAGGGCTTGGCTTAGCTTCACAGTGCAGCACTCCAACCTGCTATGCCATCAGGGAAGGCCCCCCTCTCTCTTAAGAGGCAACTGGTGTTAGTAAGCAGATGTATTTGTTTTAATACTAATTTTCATTTTAAGAAATAATTCTGAGAAAATGCCATCAGAAAGGATAACTTTCATCTGGGATATGAATATAAACTCTTCAATTTAAAGAGAGTAAAGTGAACTTTAATTACAGGGCTAACATGACAGAAATAGAAAGAACTAATTGGGTAAATTCTAGATCCAGATTCTAGTTCCAGCTTCACTGCTATGTTGTTATGTAACCCTAGCAGCTCTTAGTTTCCCCTTGGGCTAAGACGGTGGACAAGAGGGGAAGTAGAGGGAAAGGACCCTGCCCTTTGGTTGTAGAAATACAATTCTAATAATTTAATGTACAGCTTTGTGGTAGCTCTTAAATGGTGATTGAAATCAGTACCTGAGTTAACCTTATTAAAATCATATCGACCCCAATTAAAAATAAGGAGAGTCTTTCTATGGCTGTTTTGGTTTGGTTAGTTAATTGTTTTCCAAAGGATTCAGAAAAGGCAGTGAGGTGGGAGTGGAAACCATGGCAGTCACTAATGATCCCATCTGACTCAAGCAATGACCATTTGCCCACAGATTCTACTTTTATGCTATTACCAGTATACCCTGATGCAACTCTTCCTTTCAAGCTTCTGTGTGTAGCTACATCCACCTACAGCTCTATAAATAATAACAGCCAGGCACACAGTGACCAGTCACCTGTGAAATTGGCATCAAAAAGTCTGATCAGGTTTCTTTATCAGCCCTCCTGCTCTTTGCCCAGGGCCAAAATTCCAGACTATGCAATAAGACTACAGTCGCACGGTGCTTCCCAGTACACGTGAATGAAGAACAGCCTAACACTGACACTGGACAACCACTTCACAGCACACCAGCCGAACCAGCTTTAATAGGAGAGGTCAACACTTTAACAAGTACCAAATCACCAATATTAATTTTATAACTTCTGAAATTTATTAGCACAAAAACTCTAGTAGTTCCAAGAAATTAAACACAGGTTTATTCTTAGAGTGCAAGATATTTTATAATCAATTAAACTCAATAAAATTTAAAATAAAATTTAACATTTAAATTTTAATGTGGCTAAACATCAGTTGAAACTGAAAAGGAAAAACTTCTTTAACCGTAAGTAGATGTGATCATTACCCACTGAGACAATGTATTTCCAATTCCATGTGTTGCATCCACATTCTTTTGTTTTGTAACAGATCTCTTGCCCAAGCTGGGGAATACAAGATGGCAGCAATTTTTGTGAATCCCCAGGAACAAGCTCTCCCAGTCCTTGTTTATGTATAGTCACTCAATAAAAAGATGGACACCTTCTCCACTGAGCAAATGCAGATTCATGGAACACACACTATGTGTTAAGATCCACTGCTAGATTCTGGGGAGTCTCATGATGATTAGATCGATGTTCCTAAAATTGTGCTAGTATTTATATGCTCCGAATGCTGATAACTTAGTACACTAAGTGTATTTTACACATAAATGAACAGTGTGTTAAAAAATATTTAATGTAAGAAAGATAGTCATTTTTCAAAGTTCAGCCTATCATTTCTACCATAGCCCCTGGCCACACCTTACTCCAAACACAAACACTCAGAAGTTCATTTGGATAAGTATAAATATCCATCTAAATCATGAAGAAGAGAAAGTGGTCAGTGAATTCTTATCACACTGATGGTGGTGACAAAAACCTCTCAATCCCACTCATGGGCTGTTGCTGGGTGGAAAATCATGCTAATTCCTGACAGAGAACACAAGCTCATCAGCCTGTCCCTAGAAACAGCTAGAAAACAGGTCTGTTTTCTTCACAGCATTATCTTAGTAACAATACAGATCCTCCCGTCTCTTCAATATTCTTTAAGACCAAACAAAATAATTCCTCTGGTGTCTCGATAATCACTACAGCCCATGGTACCATAACCTCTCTCTTAACCCTAAAGTTCTTCATTCCCTTTAAACAGTAGACTAGTGAGCCTCAAACCTGCTGGCACATTATAACAATCTGGGGAACTTAAAAAAAAAGAAAGAGGCCCTCCCTGGTGGCGCAGCGAGTTAAAGCACAGCACTGAGAATCTAAAGCTGCTTCCACATGAGTTCAATTCCCGCCTGCCCCGGAGGTGACCACATGGTGTGGCAGACCTCTCCTGACCGGCCGGCTGCTCTCCTCAGCAGTGTACTTCGTCAATCTGCCTGTTCTGTTCCCCACTCTGTCTCTGGTGAAGCCTCTCACAGCCCCTGAGCCTCTGGCCTGTACCCCATTTCTGTATGCACAAATAAATAAATCTTTAAAAAAAAAAAAGAAAGAAAGCTTGACCCCACTCCAGAGATTAAGGTTTAACCTAGTATGCAGAGGGGGGTTCTGGCATAAGTAACTAATGAAAGAGCCACATTTGGCAACCATGCCATCAGAACAGTGTTTCCAGCACTTTTCCAAGTGTGGTCTCTGGACCACCAACATCTGGGAATTTGCCTGAAATGCAAACTTTCAGGATTTAGACCAAACAAGTCAGAAAATCTGGTGGTAGGGCCTGGTGATGTGTATTTTAATAAGTCTTCCAGGTGATCCTGAGGCACACTAACATTTGAAAGCCACTACATCAAATGTTCTAAAATTTTCAGTATCACTTCATTGTAATGAACTTTTAATGCATTTACATCTAGCCTTTCCAACTACGTAAGATTCTAAATGGACAAGAACTCTATTTTCTACTTATATCTATGTATCCCAATAGCTGATATACAATACTATCTGTGCTTTATTATTATTTATTGACTTATCACCCTTCAAACCTCTGTTTGGAACACAACTCGCCCTATCCACAGAGAAAGGGACCAATATGAGCAAGCATGAGTGACTGTCCCCAGAAACCTGAAGAAATTTAGATGCCCTCTCAATCTACATTAACAACCTCCCCTCATTCCATCCAAAGATCCTCTTCCTTTCATCTAGTGTTATAAAGTGGAGTTTAAAAGCAACTACCCTGAAGTGAAGTTTTGTCTAAAGTCTTATTTTTAAGAGAAAGAAAAATCATTTTATTTTTAAGAGAAAGAAAAATCATTTCAGCATATTTTTATATTCAACATTTATTGATCTACTGAATGCAAAGCACTATGAATCATTAGGTAACACATGTCTTAGGACTTAGGATAAAACAATAGTGCCCATAATGCTCCATTCTGAAGTCCAGATTTCCAAGGATAATGTTATATTATGGTCTATATAAAAGGGAAATATTCATAAAACTTGCTCAAGAAACATTAGCTACTTCTACCAGGACCTGGAAGCAATAGCTTCAATGAAACCAAAATATTTTCACTGAATATAAGATTCAGTAACATAAAACATACAAATGTCTTTTTAAAAGCTCTAAGTAATACAAATTGAAATAAATACCAGTATTCCAAATAAGTGACTATTAGCACCACATGTCCAAACACAATCAGAAAGCTACAGTATTTGGGACTAGAAACCCCTGTGTGGCCAATTAGAAAATGATGGGATTGGGCAGGAGGACCCTCCGCTTGTTAAAATGTTCAGACTGGTAGTCTTCCTGACTCATTCAAGGCCAAACTGCTCTGATCACTTAGACATGCCTACCAGCTAAAGTAAGACATGTACCTCTAAAATCTCCTTTAAAGACTGTGACTTTATTCTTCTTTCAAACACGCTAGGTTGTTTTAACTACAGAAGGGTAAGGAAAGGCATGGGGTGAGAGGAAGGATTTATAACGGTTATTCAAACCACCTTCCC
>NW_004567125.1:3980312-4058312 GCF_000260355.1 Condylura cristata | reverse complement strand
TTTTTTTTTTTTTTTTTTTTTTTTTGTGGGCCTCAATTAAAGACTTCATCATGGATAGGATAGGAATACAGACCTCTCAGTTTCAGGATTAATTCAATGGGTGTTCTTCACAAGTCTGACAAGAGAGATATGGAAATGCCTGTGCACAGTACACCTGGTGAGACTAGACAGTAGTAGGAAGACACTCCCAAGCAGGCAACTCAAAGACACACAAACGGAGTCATAAACTGTGGTAGTCCCCATCACCTCTCCTTTCTGGGGCTGCTGGGAAAACAGAGAGACTCCTTGCTACCAATTTCCAAGTTTACTAAACAAGCAAGCAAGCTGGAACTTTAGTAGTTGGGAATGGTTCACAGTTAAATTTATAGCTTATAGTTTTTTTTGTTTTGTTTTTTTTTTTTTAAGATTTATTTATTTGTGCATACAGAACTGGGATATGGGCCAGAGAGAGGCTTCACCAGAGACAGAGCGAGGAGCAGAACAGGCAGATCAACGAAGTACACTGCTGAGGGGAGGAGCGGACGGATCAGGAGAGGTCTGCCACGCCACGTGGTCACCTCTGGGGCAGGCTGGAATCGAACTCATGCGGAAATGGCGTTAGCTTCTCAGTGCTGTGCTTTAACCAGCTGCACCTCCAGGGAGGGCTCTAGCTTATAGTTTTTAAAAGAAGATGAAATTTGAAAATACTTTAGAAGTTATTCAATACCCTCACCTTCTCTACCATACCCAGACCTTCTTTGAATACTTCAAGTGACATACACTTACCTATTAACATTTTGGAAAGCCTGAATAAATTCCTCTCCTGAAACGAAGCCAAAAAAAATGTTCTTTACTTCTTTTTATTACTAGTCCCGGTTCTACACTAGGAAAGAAAAAAACTAATCCCTCATAGAAACCACAATCCATATAAATATTTAGAGGCAGCTAGCCTGTGCACATTTTTTAAGTATTATCCCCCCGAAAGCAGACTCAAGATTCCTAATGTGTGCCCCCCACCACCACACAGACACACAAATCATTCCCTTACCAAAAATACAAAAGTTCAGCACAATTATAAGTTGTCATTATGGCTGACCTCTCTGATATTATTCATCTGATTACTGTCACCATGGCACATCCAAGAACACACAATAGAAACAAAGACCAGCTAAGTAAGCAATAGTACTTAGGAAGCCTAGACACCTTGAGAGAAAACCAAGACCCAAATACAGCTCTAGTGAGACCAGGAGAATCTCAAGTTTACCAAGAGTCAACTGTCTTAGGCATCAATTATTTAAAAGCAGAGAAAACAGGCTCAGGATATTTCTAAGGGTATCAAAACGGAAAAGCTATTAGGAATAACATCCTGACAGCCTGTTTAAAGTCAGGTTTAAAACTGACTTTTCACTCCAGGCGCCCAGAGAAAAGTGTTGGCAGGTCAATTCACCCAGGTGGCCAACCCCCTAATATAATTTCAGCTAGATCTGATCTAGGACACATGGTCTAGTTGTTATAAAAGTTGTGTCCAGAGTAAAAGCATACTCAAGGACACCTTTCCTGCCCCCTTACATCCAACCTTACCCACTGTGTTGTTATCAGTTAGGTACACTGGTCAAACCAGTCAAGATGGGGAGACCTGACTAAACCTAGGGCCTGAGTTGGAAGTGTCCTGCCATAGGGGAGACTGGAAAATGCAGCCTTGTGAAGCAATACGACAGTCATTAGATTAAAGTGAGGCCAAAGGGAGAGGCCTAAAAGCTGTAATGTGATGACTGGATTAGGAATAATTCCCAAGCCTCTGCTGAGAGCAGGATATTGACAGAAAGCACCACCCCCCGGGAGGTATTGATGAAAACCATGACTGTCAAGGCAGCAACAGCTCTCAAAAGCAAACATGGAATTCATCCTGTTATTAGCCAACAAGAAGATAGTCCCCTGAGAAGGAGAGAAAGGTATGGCTAAGTGGGAGAAAAGCAATAACACCACATTATTTTATGATCCAGAATCACTAATTACAGTTCAAAAGATGCCATGTAGCATTCTTTGGAACCTTACCCAACAACAACAACAAAAAAACAAACACAAAAAACAGTATTTCCATGTGGGGATAATATGCTTAATGGTTTCTAATTATGTATTCTGTTTATTCTGCAAGTACTTATCTGGTAATTCATAATTTACCAGAACAAGTTTCTATTTGCACAGATTGCTAGCAGATTTATATTATGAAGAATTCACAACTAGCCTAGATTACTCTGGAGAGATCAGGAGTTCCTGAGAGTCACCAGGTGCACCAGAATCACCTGGGGTATTAATTAAAAAAAAAAAAAAAAGTCCTTGCATTTTATCTTCCTACTGAACCAGAATTACCAAGGAGGAAAACTGATCCCATGCCCTATTGTAAATCAACTTTACTGACATAATTTATTTAGAAAAAACTGTCCCACTCTAAGTATACAGAGTTTGGTATTTGATTAGTCCAGCAAATGTATACATGGCAAGCAAGATGAATATAACGCCATCACCCTAAAAAAGCCCCTTCATGTTGAACCCACAGATTTTTGTGGACATTTCTTTGTTGTTTTCAGTTGTTGAAGGGTTTTTGTGATGGCTGCTTTTACATTCTTTCAGAATTCCAACATATGATTAATTTTAGTGTTGGCATCTATCATTGGCTGTTCTCATTCATGTTGTGCATTTCCTAGTCCTTGTGGGTTTTTTTTTTCCAAATTTTTTAAAAGATTTATTTATTTATGTATAAAGAATGGGGGTACAGGCCAGAAGTGCAGGGGTGGTGAGAGGATTCACCAGAGACAGAGTGGGGGGCAGAACACACAGATTGACGAAGTACACTGCTGAGGGGAGCAGCAGGTGTATCAGGAGAGGTCTGCTGCGCCATGTGGGTCACCCCCTGGGTAAGGGATCGAAATCATGCTTAAGTGGCTTTAGCTTTTTAGTGCTGTGCTTTAACCCGCTATGCCACCAGGGAGGGCCAGCCTTATGGTTTAACTATATCCTAGACTTCTTGAATTAGTGGGAAGTAACCCTGTTGAAATGTACCATGAGGGCTTGGGAGATATGTAGGCTCTGCTTCCAACTGGGCCCACCAACAATACCTTGACAGAACTACAGCATCAGTCACCTTGCCTTTTGCAAGTGATGTGGTGAAAATTCAGTTGCCTGGTTGGCCCTGTCCAACAAAAATGGAGTACCGCCTCATTACCTCCAATTGATCAGATTCTGATGGTCACTATGGCCACAGAGGGAGAAGTAGAGAGCTGATTCAAATCCTTTGTCCCTGCAGGGTGGGGCCGGAAGCTCAGCTTTAAAGCTGGACCGTGCTGACACTGTTTTGAGACACCCTGCCCCCCCCCAACCCCCAAAGGAGAATGGAAGATCACCAACTGCAGAGGAACAGAAGTGCACTGCCTGCTTCCTAAGACAGAGTGGAAGATCAACTTCCTATTCAGCCCAGATGAAACAGGATGGGAGGTGGGAGTTGGCAGTAGAAAAGTGTGGTTTATGCCCTTGGTATTTGGCTGCAGCAAAAAAGGTAATGCCTCAAAGATTTTCTGTTGTTAACCCACTAAAGGCCACACACTTCACATAGAGCTTTTTTGTCTTGTCTCCTATTCTGGGTTGGAGGGTTTTATGGTGCTCAGTCCAAAATATTTGGGAGTTAACAGGCAAACCCAAGGACTGGCCACTACGTCATTCCCCAAGTTCCTATGTCTTAAAGCAGTCTCCCTTTTTCTTTCAGAGGCTGTAGATCCTTCCGGGTTGTGTAATATCCAACATTTTATAGTTGAAGGAAAGGCCATGGGGTTACTCCATCTTGGTAGAACTAGAAATCTACATGTTGTCTATTTTTCAAAGCTCTGAATGATTTTAATGCAACAACAGGTTCAGAGATTGTCACACTGTTCTGGAATATCACACACACACACACACACACAAAATACAACCAAGGGACTCAATTAGGCAACTCCCCAATTAAAGCTAAAACCAATTAACCCCTTACTGTGTACCAAGCACCTTATTAAGCATTGTATTTTCATTAGCTCATATATGTTTATTATTTTCAGCATCATCTTACATATAAGGGAAGGGACACTCTGAGTTTAAGTAAATTTCCCAAAACACAGCTCAGAAATAGTAATACTTGGATTCAAAACCAAATTATCTGACTCTCTGGACTCCTATCTTTATATACTCCCTGGTGCATGCAAGACCTACAAACTCTACCTGTACACGTATTTTAAAAATTCATTCAGGGGCCTCCTTTTTGGCGTAGGGGTTAAGTCTCAGTACTGTTATTGCTACAGCTCAGTTTGATCCCTGGCTAGAGAACTGATCCACATGTGGCATAGCAGAGCTCTCCGATCTTGTCCACTAGTCCCCTTAGCAGTTTATTTCAATAAATTTGCCTGTTCTGCTCCCCATTCTGTCTCTGGTGAATTAACTCACCACCACCCCTCATATACACATGTACCTCTGACCTACACCCCAGTTCTACATGCAAAAAAAATAAATAAAAATGTATTGAAATACAGGAAAGTAGTATCCTACAGTAACAAATAAAGTTAAGGAACATAGGGGTCAAAAAGGACTTGCCTTGGGCTACAAATTCAGAATTTCATGGGCATTCCTTCTGGGCTAAGTCCTAACTCTTTAGTATGGCTTTCACAATCTAATTCCACCTTAAAGACTACGTAAGTTCCTTAGCAGTAAGCCTGTTTACCGCTGTCAGACTGTACAGCTGTATATAGAGTTATATGTAACAGGCAGCAGATAACTTCAGACAGGTCAAGGTAGAATCAAAACAAAACAAAACAAAAATCCTAGCTTCTGGATGATATTCCCAGTTCCTACTTTTCCCAAGACAATGCTACATTCTCTACCTCAGTAATCTATCTCCGTATCTATTTGGCTAACTCCCCATTGTCCTCCAAACTCACCATGACAGACACACCGTAGCCTCTGCACCACAGAATTGCACTGCATCTTTTGTGCTAACACCATACCTTATGCTCATTCCACAGCGGTTCTAAGACTACCTGTGCATAGCTGTTCCACTAGACTGTGAACTCCTTCGGTGCAGAAACACTGCTCACTCTCATATGAACTCCTAGCGCCTGAGGCCTAGCAGTACTTACTGCATGTTTTTAAATGTCTTAGCGACACATTTTATCTTTTGAGCCCAAAACCACATTCTCACCACCTGCTTTTTTTTTTTAAGTAACCGCTAATACTATCAGAAAAATTACTTATAAAAATTGGTCACAGAACAGAAAGGCAAATTATCAAAGAAAAGCTATGAGTTAATGTAGAAAAATCTCTAAAAAGTAGATTTTAAGTGGAGGATGGAAATTCTCATGTTAAAGTCTAAACGCCATGAATACACAGTGGCCAAGTGACTACAAGATTCCTCATCTTCAGTTTCCCTTGTCTCCATGATTCCAAGCTCTCTCATACAGCTCTCTAACACAAAACCTGAATCTCCTTGGACTATGAGGTTTGCAGGTAAAGCCACATTTCCTTTTGTGATCTACTCTAAAACCAACTGACCATTAGGTCTTCCAAGTAGCAATCTGTTCCTGCCTTTCTTATGTGAACTCATTTTAAGTACAACTAATTGGTGGTCATGAACAGATAGGTTTTACATTTATCCTCTAACTTTAAATAGTGCCATTAAGTTCTCTTAAGTGCAGCTGAGTGCAAAAGGAAAAAAAAGAGAGAGAGTAAAAGAAAGGTATGAATTAATGAGAAACACCAATTAAGCTTGAGGGGGATATGTCATTCTTCTGTCATCATTTGGTAGGTCTCTAGAAACCCTTGCTTTATAAAAGAAAATATTTCCAAAATTCACAAAAGTCTCATGTGTTGCATTCTGTAAAGCTTAACTTAGTGGAAGCAGGGCAGCTGTCTCTAACTCCATGTAATCAGCTTATTTTCTATACACCATGTAACTCAGGCCTAATATTAAGTCCATTTGACTCAAGTCAGAACCACTGGCTCAGATCCAAGAATTTGAGACCTCAAAATATGTCTCAAGCAGAAAAGAATGAGCCCAATGCCACACTTCTTCACCTGCCTCTCTGGAACTCTTGTGAACTCAGGGCTGAGGGCCAAATAAGCAAACCCCACATACAAAAAATATTCATTGGTTACAAGTTTTTGTTAAATGGCTGCTGAATGATCACAACACTACACAAGTTCTGAGGTCCTCACTTAAAACAAAAAAGTGCAAAAGACGCTGTGCTAAAGTATCAGAAGCATGTGCAATGGATCCAACTAGTATTTGAAAAAACAGCCCCAAAATACAAAAACAAAACCATAGCCTGTCAGTAACAGACGACCAGCACACACATGCTACTTATAACTTGCTCCAGTGCAGTAACAACTCCAAATGAGGGCAATTTCTAACCTTTACAACCTTACTGCTTCTCCACACCAACCATTAGGCAGAAGGCACACCATTCCAATCGGACACATACCTGCAATGCTCTTAAGTTTCACACTGTACCAACAGGCCCATCCACCACAAGCATCAACTGTTTTTCTTATAATAATGAAAGCAATTAATAAGTGCTGAAATACTTATCTGGTATCACTGTTCTGAAAGTAAAATGTGTGCTTTACCCTCCACAACAACCCAATGAAGAAAGGAATAGAATTATCACCATGTCCTAACTACAGCCCAGTTCATCTGGATCCTTCTAACACAATTTCTTTGTCTTTTTCACCTTAGTTGATATCCCTCATTTATTCTTAATAATTGAGTTTACTCTGTGGGTTGGGAAACAAGAAAAAGGAAAGACTAAGCAATACATACCACCCTGTTCACCCACAACGTCTGGTTTGCATCATTAATTCCTAGACAATAAAGGCAGCAACCAGCTCCCAGGGAAGGAGGGGAAGCAAGTATAAAAGCAAACATATCATAACCTCAGAAACAATTAGGTATCTAAGCTGGAGTGCCAGCTACTTCAAGCTAAATGCAGAATGGTACATTTCCATCGCCATTAACTTCAGGAAGATTGTAGCTAATTTCACTGAATTTATAAATGTAACCCACTCTTTGAACATTACATAAGTCACCCCTCAACCTTCCACTTCCTGGACAGCAATCAATACTTGGAAGGCAGTCAACTTCTTTCTCTCTATGGAACAAGGAAAGAAATTCCAATGATTCTATGTACACACTAAGAAATATTCATTAAACCCATTTATTTGTGATTTTATCTCCCACCTAATTACAGCTGAAATAATATAATATGATTTACTCTTCTTGTTCAAGTGTGACATATTTAATAGATTATTCAATATTGGTTTATCCAGCTATGTCAAACTGACAGTAGCACTTAATGTTAATCAGAAGTATGCGTATGTATCAATTTTAAGCTTCATACAGTTCAATGAAATTATCAGAGTTGCAAGACACCATCAATATGTTTTGATCTATGTGTCAAGAGACTTGGGATGTTTGTTAATTTTTCCTTCATGTTCTGCTTCACTACACAGATGAAGGAAGGAGCCTGAGTGAATACATGTGCCCAGACTTTGCCTTACAAGTCTCATGGTTTGAACACCACAGACCCACTCTACACAGGTAGCCTGTACTCTACTCGGAGCCTTTAAGTTAGCTAACTCATTAGGTCATACTTCACACACTCCTTGGAGGCTATCTAAATGTAGGTCTCTCCTTGCAGGACCTGCCTTCTCCAGCCATCTCAATTACTTGAGCCAGCCCCACGTTTCCTCTTCCCTACCCACTTCTTCACCTCTCTCCTTTCTAGTCAAGGCAACTGTGTCTCTCAAGGGCCTACCCAACAATCTCTCTAAGTCACAATCCTCTCTAAGTCTCACATACACAGATGACTATTTCCATTTCTGTTACTGAAGCCAGGTTTGTGTTTTTTTTTCAAGGACTAGGTTTCTCCACAGGTCTTAATGCACATTCTATATCTTATAGCTTACAAACGCCAGAAATGATAGTTCTGCATGCTGGAGCTCTGGAAGGCTATTCCTACACCATATTTCACAAGAAAAGAAATAAATACTCAGAGGCTTGACTATGTGGATTTGAACTGAATAGATAACCTAATTTCTGTGTGTCCATTTCATTGCCAAATGCTGAGCAGTTCCTAACACTTGGTAAGTGGCAAATAATTTTTCAGCTTCTATTGCGCGCGCACGCGTGTGTGTGTGTGTGTGTGTGTGTGTTTTGTTTGTTTTTTACTTTCAGTTTATACAATCTGGTATGAGAGAAGAGAGTGTGACTGATGTGGTCAAAGAGCCAGTTGGGGACATGGTCAGAACCAAAAGTATTCTGTTAGGTCTTGCTGCATTAGTCACTTGTAGACAAATCACATCTTTACCAGACAATTGCAACAGACACAACAATATACCAGATATGTTAAAAAGTCCTGATGGAAAGAGATGGGAATAAAATATGGCACCTGCACAGAAGAGGCTAAAGTCTGGTTGGAGAGAACATCAGGGTAATCACAATTTAATTGGTCAGACAAAGTGATGACAATAACTTCAAAATGGGGCACAGAAGAAGTGGTGACTAACCTGACTTAGGGCAAGATCTAAAAAAATTTTCACAAACAATGGGACATTTAACTGGTCTGGGAAGATAGGAACAGAAATGAAATTTTAGGCTGCATGCACAATATATTCCTCAAAGTAGGTAGAACTCCTAGTGATATAAAATGTACACCTAACTAGAAAGTATCTGGCCAAGATCTCAAAGGAAATTCACATGCTATAACTGACTAGTGGTCGTGTCCAAGTCAGGGACAGAATAACGCAGCAAGCCACTACACATGCTTGGGCTGGTCCCCTTCCATGGCCCTAGTGATTCTGAAAACAGAAGAGAAATTGTTAATAGCCATTATTTTCTCCATTTACAATATTTCATGAGTGAGGAAAGAGTCCATGAGGAAAGGCCAACACTGCCATCAATGGAGTACAAAAGGATCTACTGGTTCTCTCACCCCATCCCTTACACTCCATTGCACACACAAACACAATATTGTTTGCCATTATGAACCACACCTGTGGTTCATATCTAGAACAGATCCCTATCTGATCTAGTCTCTAATTCACCTTCAAATATATACTTATAGAGGTTAGAATGGATTATTGCTTTCTAATAACAACCCCAACAAAGGACTGAAAGGAACATATCTGGAACTGTATCATCAAATGCTATGAAAGACTGTCATGTCTCCCCAACCTTTACAAGCACAAATGTGAGAAGCATGTCACCAGGTATTTGAACTTGGCTTCCTAAGGTTCAACTTGTTTATGCACTATTTAGCCCTGGGATCTGAAAAGGTGGCTGTCCTATGGATCTAATCTGATGAGAGCCACCAAACTTTAAGGAAAAAAAATGAGCAATGGATAGTGCATCAAAACTCAGGGTTGTGCTATGGCAGGAGAATGATTAAGAAACTCACCTAATCAGAAACAATTAAAGGTACCTTAGAGCGCAAAGCCTGAGAAAATTAATACAAGTGTGTTTTTTAAAATTCTAGCAACTTATTAAAAATTTGTTAGTTTCTTGAAATATTTAAAAGAAAATTTTCACATGATCCAGCAATTTCATTTCTAGTATATCTAAAAAAGAAGTCAATGAGGAAATCTTGAAAGATGAAGGTGTAAGAAGTAAGGCCAACATAACTTAACTACCAAGGGAGTCCCCTATCCTCTCCAAATGCCTCTGAGGAATTATTCAAATATCGCAGAGACATCACTAGTATACTTGCATGGGCAGACTAGGAGGGGCAGGGATACCTTGGTGAGTTTGTGCTACAAAACTGTGGAGGGCTACAGAGAACATCATCTATCCTGAACTTGGTTCCACAAGCCCAAACATGAATAAGCTCCTTTTAAGCCACATCTAAGTATCACAGCATCTTCTTTGTTCAGCAAGTTTGTTTGTTCTTCCAGAGCCCAAAGAACTCATCAGATCTCTAACACTGGCTTACCACAACCACATATTTCTCATGCTAGCAACCATCTTGCTACTTTAAGTGGGGCTTGGCTGATAACTGAAGTGCATTCTTCTGTGTGCTAAAGTGATGCATATGACTTTTTTGCATTAGAAAAGATAGCACTGACCTAGTGGGAAAGCCAAGTTACACTTCTTTTTATATGCTCCTCCCCACACACACCTCATCACTTTCATTTTTTTTTTTTTTTTAATTTCAGTACTTTGAAACCAAGTGCTGGTCAGCCAAAAAGTCCTCAATTTTTGTATCTCGACTGTCTCTAAGAACTGCAGGGGGAAAAATCTATAAACAGCCAGATCAGCTCTGTATCTCTCCATTCATCACTATAGTGACTCCCTTGGTGGTTTAAAAAAAAAAAAATCTGGAATAAAATCAACTCCTTTAACAGGCATTCATAATACCTGGAACCACAGCTTAAAACTCCAAAGCTCATTCCAACTAGCAGGGACCCAGTTTGTATAAATCTTGTCTCTAGCACTTCAGGAAAGTACTGGCCAATATTAACTTGGTCTAAATTATTCTGAAAATTATAAAAATCAACAAGGACAGAATGAAGTCCATAACCTTGAGTAACTTGCCCTCTTAGCAATGGGTAAGCATGAGGGGATATTGGTACTAGAACTTCAGCAGTTAAGAAACAAATGAGAGCAGTCTCCACCAAACTTCAAAGGCTTTCAAAGTCAGAATGAGACTACACCCTGGTTTGCATTCTTAGCAAAATCCTGTATGAACTTAATCCAGAATGCTCCCTGGATAGCTACCATGCTAAAGGTACCAGGCTAGTATTACAAGAACTCTTACACTGAGCTAAGCTCATCACAGCTTAAGTTAAAGGTAAATTACAAGTGCCCATGTAGCAAAGCAGAATATGACTATACACCAGGAGGAAAGCATTTAGAACCAGCACATGTCAGGTTCTAAATGCATCACATACACTAACTCATTTCTGTATCATGATGACCCTATGAGATAGCTACTCTTATTATTTCAACTTGAGATGTTAACAACAGGAGATGAAGAAATAAAGATAACAGAAAGGCAAACTAATGTGCTCAAAAGCAAACAGCCTCCACGTGGTCGACATAGGATGGAAACCCAGTCTCATTCTCCTCTCTCTGGAATAGAATGGTGAGAGGTAAGAGTTGGTGGTGCTCAGGAATGATGAGCATATCACAGATGATAGTATTTGCAAGAAATCCAGAAGTATAAGGAGATATTGTTAATAAGGGGGATGAAATCGCAAATGCCACATGTACATGTTCTTATAAATCAGCCACTTATACACAGATATAAATTATACTCATTCTGGCAAATGCTGTCCTGGCTTCCATCCCCACAGCATGTCTCTAAAAGGAAAATGAGATCCTAAGACCTGAAAGGGTTCCCTCCAATCAGCTTAATGTACCATGCCATAACAGTGCCTCTAAGTCCCAGAAGGGCATTGCCTTCCTTCCCCCAGGCTCTTCAGAACAGTGCAGCCATAACCCTGATACACTGACTCAACTTGTGCTGATGCAATTAAAGCATCCTGATGAAGGTTCACCCTAAATATTTTTAACCATCTTATTAAAAGGTGTGATTCAAGTATAAGGTTGCATTATTATTTTTAAGTTCATCCTTTGCAGTCACTTATTCAGAGGTGTGAAAATAAATCTTGTGTTCCATCTCTCACTTATCATACTTCTGCTTGATTAATAAGGCTTATTTTCCTGAGCATCAAGATGAAGAGATGGCAGAACAAACTCTATATTATGATTTCACATACACAAAAAAGTGTTTCTTATACAGTGGGTGTGTCTAAGGCACATGTGATTAAGAACAGGTAACTCTCCTCACCTGCAACCAACCAGTACCAGGCCACAAGGGAAACTCAAAGACCTTAGGCATGTGTATCAGAGTAAAGACTTCTTTATTCTTGTCCCTTTTCTTTTTAAAAACTGGGGAAGTAATCTAGTTCATGGTTTTTGAAAAAAATTCTACCTCATAACATTCTTTTAAGATTATTTCAAAATCCATGACCCACATCATTGCAGCTTCAACATTAAGTTTATGACCAGGAACCTGTGTGTCACCAGATGTTTGAAATATATATATTGTCTTGGACATTTATTGTGGCATGAGAGTGAAATGTCCAGCAGTAATGCTTGGAAATATGTAAATTCACTACATTTTTTAAAAATGTATACAACCATACGTGGAAAGATCAGCTTTCCAGAAACAACTATCTGCTTTCTTTCACTGTCTAATAATGTTTTTTTTTATTAATACACAAATGATGATTACTACTGAATTAGCTAGAAGCCAGGCTCAGATAAAAGGTTATTATGTTTAAAAAATCAGTATCACGAATGACAGAAGCTCATACCGGCAATAAAACAGGAATAATCAATTTACTTATTTTACAGGATAGAAACTGAGGCTCAAAGAAATTCATTAAGTCAGTATAGTAACAAGAATGAATCCCAGTCTCCATCAGCCCATGTGAATATGCCACAGCAGCAACAGAAAAAACTCTGGTCCTCTTAGACATTGAATACTGTCATGTAAGTCCACTGGAACACAACTCTGTAAGGCTAAATATTTTATTTATCTTTTATGCCTTTATATTCTAGCACTTAGAACAAGGTGTGTCATATAGTAGATACACAGTACATATACTGAATATATTAAATATTTCCCTTTCATTTAAGAAATCAAAATACAAAATTGAAAGTAGAAATTAAAGCTTCTATTGAATGTGATATTTACCATAGAATTTGGAGGACTAATAATGATTGAGTCAAATTCAGTTTCCAAAAGGTTTTCCAAAATCTGAAATGGGTTCTTTATATTCAAGGAAAGAGGTAAGAGGCTAGAACCATAAAATAAAACATGGTCTTTAAAAGCCACAATATATGAGTCATAAAGAGAAGGGTCACATCTCACTTAAAAGAACACCTGTTGATAAGCACTATCAAAATTTGACTCTCTGGTATACAATATGCAGCAGTGAGCAGTAACAGCAAATGTTTAAACCCTCATTACAAACTATGAGAGTACGAGTCCCCAAGGCAGACAGCTACTGACCTTAAGCAAGTATCTAACTTCTCAGTTTTTCCCACTGTCAGAACAGACCTACCTAGGGTTGCCATATGGATTAAATAAGCAAACCACATGCAAGATAAGTTTCCCTACCATAATTAACTACTGTTATCCTTACCCACATTTTTATTTTCCCATGTTTCCTCCCCTAAGTAGAGAAAACAGGTCCTAACTCCAGGCAGTAGTAATATGGAGAGCGAGTTGTTGGTTTAAAAATGGTCTGGCAAGCCCATTTCCTATATTAGGATATAACGCTGATCATACCGGACAGCATGAAAAAGAAGAACGGCTTACACCTTGCAGGTATCTCTCCACTGAGAGAACTGAAGAGGAGATTAAAAGGCTGTAATCTTAAGAACTGAGAGGCAAGTTCTCCCTGGTGGCATAGAGTTAAATAAGCAGTTCTATCAGGCTATCAGCAGCCACTGCAACATGAGTGGGTGTAACACAAGTTCGATCCTCCACCAGGGAGCTAATCCACATGGCACAGCAGACTTCTTCTGTCTCACCCACTGCTCCTTTCAGCAGTGTATTTCAGTAGATCCGCCTGTTCTGCTCCCCACTCTGTCTCTGGTGAATCTTCTCACCACCACCACCCCTGCACTTCTGGACTGCACTCCAGTTCTTGTATGCATAAGTAAGTAAAACTTTAAAAATAAAAAAAAAAAAGAACTGAGAGGCAATTTTTAAGAAAAAGATTAGAAAATCCACTGGGGCTTTGAACAAATAATTCTTAACTCTTTGTTTTCTGGCTTCCCAATACATTTTTAATGGAAGTCCAGTGGCCATTCCACCAGTTATGAGTACTTGGAGAGAAAGCAACCTTCAGTGATCACAGCAGGAACCAATTAAATACAGTTATATTTCAGTATGCTGAGAGGCAAACACATCAAAAATCACCTCCTCTATGAAGCCTTCTCTGATAAATCAGCTTGATGTATATGCGTCTTAAATGCTTCACCTCTGTTTACTCAGAATTCTGTTGGCAAATTTACTCCAGAGGATTATAAATTCTGTTTCTGTTGTTCACTGCCCTATTAAGCTGAAACATGTACATAGGAAGCATACATCCATCTTCTTTTGTTTTGTACATTTGCTGAATGAATGTCACAGGCATGGGTTTTAGCCAATTCATGGGGTTAGGGTATATACTGTTTCAAATTTTCTGACCCTAAAAGGAAGATAGGAGGAACTATTATGAATATTAATCAGAGATTTTTTTTTAATAAACTGGAGGCAGTCTAAAAGACAAAAAAAAATCTCTGAGTAATGGAATGTTAAATAAAACACACTAGAATAAAAAATAAGGTATACACTACTGTGTCAACACACAAAAACAGATATTCAGCAGAAACACATTACCCATTTCTCTCTGCAAATAAATCAAAGGGATCTAATCCAATTTCAAGAGAAGATATATAAATGATAACTGACAAAATCCTGCCCAAACGGAATCTTACATGTCAGGTAAAATGCTATATAGGGACTTGGATGGTTACATAAAGAGAAAAGAAAGTGAAATCATAACGTGTCTTGCCGGCAAACCTCTCACAAAAGAGCAATCATCACCGTCATCACCTGTACTAGCCACCAACCTCTCTTCTCTGAAAGCCTTTTCACCAATAGGGATCACTTCTGGCCAGTTATGCCCCTAACACAATGAAATATAAGCTTCATGAGAGCAGGTTCTTTATTTTCTCTGTAGTAATACTCCTAGCACTTAATGTCTGGTTTCATCACAGAGGCTGAATAAGCATTAGCTGAATAAGTGAATGAAAGGAAGAGAAGGAAAGAAGTAGCAAAGGAGGGAGTAAAAACTGACAAGAGACGAACAGTCGTTTGAGAGAAAGTCTTACTACATTTGCACAAACTTCAGGGTACTGCTGCAAGTGAATGTTCCCTATGATTTTGATGGTTATAATTAACAACAGAATTTTTTGTAATCGACCCAAAGCAAATATCGCCTTCTGAAGCAAATAATTAGATACATCTCTATTCACTCATTCAGCAGATATTTATTTTACAAGCCCACCATGCTTAGGTACTCACAAATGTGACAAGTCGTGAAAAGATGTTGTGACCCTCACCATCAACATCCCTGGGCACTACTCTATTTCCGAATCAAAACTAGCAGTAACTAGCAAGTGAGCTGGCATTACAGCGCAATTATTCAAGACGAAATAGGAAAAGGTGACAAGAGCATAAAGAGATGACAAAAGGTACAATGAAGAAAGGTAAGTCGAACAACTAGAGAACAAGGCTGATTTCATTAGATGCTTCAAATACACAAAGGGCTTTTGTGAGATAATCCTGAGCATTTCCACAGCTCTCCTTTCTTTCTGAGTGAGGCTATGTTTAGGCATTTCCTTCTATTGACTTCAGAGATGCCTTCCTCAGTCAGAAGTGAATGCCAATATTTTGCTTGCTGATATGTAAGCAAGGGCTTAGCATTCCTAAAACACACAAATACTGGTTTCCTTCTTCCTAGGCTTTAGGAGGCTGGCTATAGGCATTTCTTTTGCACCCTGTAATTTCTTCTCTGCCTTTGTTAGTGCATCTGCAAAAGACCATACATGACACTGTAAAAACTGTCACTTCCTTTTCCCCCATATATAGATTCCTGACTTCAGAAACCGAAAGTCAGCGCTTTACACATAATTTCTATAGGGTAGCTGCGCACCTTGCTACTTATAGCATAAACACAATGCCAGTGTTCCTTACCTTTGCTCTGTGACCTCTGAGGGGAAATCAGTGGGTGGCCAGAAGTTCCCCAAGTGTGAGTTCAGTTTGCAAGGCTGGGTTAAATCATAAAGGTGTGTGGCACTCAGGGACAACCGTTAGTGGAGACAGTCATTAAGGTTTATAGCATCTTTCCAAAGCCTCACCTTTACTTTTCCCTTCCCAAAAACAGTTCCTCCAACTCCCACTACAAGATATCCAGTTAACTATTTCTTCATTCCACATTCCCAGAGTGTACAGCCAAGTAAAAGGCAATGTTTCAGATTCATTTTCAGACATTCAGTTCTCAGAAATAGAAAGAAAATTAGTAATAATCATCAAAAGACACTGACAGACAAGACATGGGGGCACAATATAATTATCAAGAATTTTCCATGGTTTATATAATAATGTAGCTCTTGTGTCACTCCAAGTATCCCCATGGGAACCAACAGTAACATCAAATTCATAAAATCATGCAGAAAAAAATAAGATGGATTAAACTGGAAGTTGTTCTCTTTATTAAGCTCAATAACAATTATTTCGGCAATGGGAATAATTTATTGTTGATAATTTTTTTTAAGAGATGGATTTCCTCACCTCTTCTCCAATCTCCATGCTTAATAAAGACGATTAGTTTTTGGTGGGGGTGACTGTTGTTTTTATTAAAGACTATGCACAGGAGAGAGTTTGACAATAAAATAAATAAAATAAAACAACCTCAAGATACCACCGTCCTTTGTGCAATCTCAGCCTCAGGAACTTGTTTTGCATACCACCTCTACTATATTATTTCTAATCTACAAAGATTGCTTTAACAAAATGGGGCTAGTATTGTTTCTATAAACAAGCCTATATATTGTTTTAAGATTCAAAGTGGTCTGCTCCAAAATTCAACTCTGCCAGGCCTCCCCCAAACCACTTGATGAGTGACCTTGTCAAGTCATTTAACCTCACTCTAATCCCTCAGCTAAACAATTAATAGTGTTCTCTCATCTCAGGGGAACACTGAAAGAGGTCACTATTAATAGACCAGTCCATGCAGCTATTTGCTAATGCAAAACCACTACAAGAGGACTAAGTTCGGAGGGCCACAAGGTGGTGCAGTGGGAAGAGAAAGTGCTTGGGTTTGATGGAATAGGGTTTAAATCCTGACCCTACAAATTGCCAGCTGCCCAAGAACCTCACACAAGATAATTATCCTCTAAACCTTCGTTTCTTTATTTGTAAATAGCAAAAAATTTCACCTTCCCCTCACTGCTGTTGTGAGAATCAGATGAGCTAATATATGTAGAGTACTTAAAGTTCCTGGCACAAAACAAATGCCAGTTCCCTTTACAAGTACAAAACTTCTCGCAATTTCTCCTTGACACCCTCACTGGCAATGCCCTAGATAAGCCTCACACGACCTCCCACCTGAAATATTTCAGCAGTCAACTATGCTCCTATATCCAGCCTCATCGCCATTTATATATCATTTATTTATCATCCATCTTGCCAAGAGCAAGTACGACCTCTGAAAATGCGTCATACTACCCACTGCTAATTAACATCCTCCAATAAATCCGTGCATCCTACTGAGTTAAAATCAAAAGCTCCACAGAAATAGAAATGACTTCTCATTAACTGTCATTAGGTGATATTAGCCCCGCTTCCACACTGTCTTTTGCTGTTCCTCCTCAGCAAACTGTACTCATCAAAAATCTCCTGAGGCCTCTATATACTTGTGACAATGTCCCATTTTCTCTACAAGAGAAACATCTCTTCCTGCATAGTGTTGAGGTTTGGAGGAGAGAAACTGAAAGAAGTTTGGCAATCTGATTTTCTGAGGCTTCTTCTTTCAGTCTTGTTACCTGTGAAGTTGCCAGAGTAGGAAAAGGAGGCAAAGGTCACTTTGTGTGCTACTACACAGTAGGCAGCAATAAGCAGACCATAGCAGCTCTGACTTCCTAAAGGCCACTAAGAAAGGATGTCATAATTGGAACAAAGAACATGCTGCTGTTAGCTGCAGGTCAATGGCAGGAACCAATCTGTTGCATGTAAAAGCCTATACTTTTTTTCAGCAACATTCACACCAGCTAGTTACAACTCCCCATTCATGAACTCTGGGTCTGAGAACATGAGTTCAGGGAGACTGCCAGCTCTTTCAGAAATCCTGGGAATGTGGTTGTTTTGCCTTCTGTATGCAAGCCCCCAACTGCTAAGTGGACAGCTCTTCCTTTTATTAGAGAGTATTCCTGATTTTTAACATTTGACAAAACACCGAAACCTCCAGTTTTGGTGACCTGGACAGGCATACCCATTGCCAATTCACAATGATACTACTGCCACACAATTCTGCAACGTTTGCCACTGAGAAGGATCTCATTAACAACACCCACAAGCATTCCAAGATGTTGGCATCTCCATTTTATAGATAAGGAAAAACTTTAAGGAAGAGTCTAGTTCTTTGGATCCACAAACCCTTGAAGTTCAGAATTCTCCAGCCAGTGGGACACTCAGGGAAATATTTATCTCTCCAAAATTGTGTGGTTTCTCAAATCCCACTTCTCAGCCCTTTCACTGAGCACAAAAGAGAAACAATTTCAAACTCTCTCCCACAAGGTATGACGCTTTCTATGTGCAGTGTATCCAAATGCACCCCAGACCAAAAAAAAAGAAAACATACACACAGTTGATCCCTGTAAAAAAGCAGAAAGAAACATTACTTTCAGTCCTTCTCATGTTCCAGGCACGGAGCCTCCACTTCTCATATTATGTGATCACACTGAAGTTTTCCAAATATGAGGCAGCTATTGCCATCCTCTTTTATAATATTAAAAACTGAGAGTCCAAGAAGCTCAGTTACTTTTCCACTATTACCCATAGAGCCAATACCTAAACCCCAGCTATTTCTAAACTTCCTACTTCTTCCTATGCAATACACAATCTTCCAAGGAACAAGAGTCCCTTTGAGAAAGGTAAACTGGACATACACAATTACAAGTCAGCATTACCTAAAACACAAACAGCCATCATGGCTTTAGCCCCATAGTTCCCTGCAGATCCAAAATACTCAGTTTTATTTCCAACTTCCTCCCTGCTTCTCCACCACTGATTCCTTAAAAATTCACATGAGTTCTTTATCTCCTTTTTTCCCATTATTGAAGAATGTTTTCCTTCTAGAAGTCATACTTTTCCATAAGTGACCTAAAGGACTAGAGAACATAAGAACACTTACGAAAATGGCAATTTTCCATCCTCTCAATGATTAATTTACTATAGTCATCCACAAGTGTCACATTTTCAAAAAACCATTTTTTAACCCAACAATTATCCTGATCAAAATACGTCTCACACAAGATTCTGACCTTAAATACTGAGTGTAAAAGGCATTGATTAAAAGCCTTAAACTTATCCTTTTATTGGCAAACACATTCAGGGGCAGTTATTCATGGCATCTGGTTCAGAAATTAGATACAGAGTTAGCTGTAGATTGATTAGTGCTTAGTACAGAGAAGAAAAAGACTAATTCCTGTATTATTCTTGGCTCAGCAAGCAAAAGCCTTGGCTTGGATCCATGACAAGGGGCCCCGGGGAGACTCCAAGCCCCATCTGTACAAGTGGAAACCTGGGCAAGCCAGAGCTGTGTTCTGACAAGTCGTATTTCCTCCCACTGGGAGTCTGAACACCTCTGCCTAGAGCCAGGGCCCACCTCAGCCAGCTCACTCATCCCAGCAGTCCCAACACCCTGCTTTTGCTAGAAAAATAGCACTCCAAGGAGCCAATGCCAGATCAGTTCACCTCAACAAAAGTACCCTTTAGCAAACATATGGGCACTAACTGAGAATCTCAGTAGAAGGAATATGTAACACAAAAAAGAAAAGTGCAGAGGAGATGAAGCAAACCAGCACCTGACATGCTCTTACTTATAAAAATATTTAACTTCTAGTGAGCACTGTGTCCTGGGCACTGTTTTAAGAACTTTTTATGGATTAAACAGCATTTAATTCTTGCAAGCCCACTAAAGTATTATTATAACCCCCACTATAAAATAAAATCTCTGAGACAGACTAAGGGCCAACGTCATATTCAGCCATTAAGTGGTTAAGACTGGGTTAAAGTGGGTTCAGACCTAAGAATCTGGGTTTCTGGCTCCTGAACATGATCTTGGTATACTTCATAATGGTATCTGGCCATAAGTGGCAAATGGAATAAACAGAAAAAGTATTTCAAAGTAGGTGAAGAAGTTTATATGCTTAAAAAAAACTTCCTGCCAGTTCAACCACTACTAACTGAAGGCCTAACGTTCATCTTTTCACCAAATTTCTTTCCTAGACCACCCTCCTCCTTTCCATTGTAATGTATAATACATTGGGGGGAAACATACAGAAAATATAAAGAAAATCAAGTCCTTTTCTCTACCTCTCCTCAGAGGCAACCATTATTAGCAATAAAAAACAAACAAACAAAAAAAAACTAAATAACAAAGTACCTCGGAGATAGCATCGAAAAATCACTTAATAAATGAACAAGACTCGATCTGCAAGACGCAGAATGGAAGCTGAGCTCTGGCTAAGCAGACATCCCATACCTTGTGTGGCCCAGGAGCCACCGCCTCTCACCAATGTACACATTAGACAATTTATAAACACTCAGGGAAGTGACTGTTCCAGTCAATAATAATTGGTCAAGCAATCATTTAACTTGCCTGCCCACCTCCCCCCTCAAAAAAAAAAAAGTTCCATGTATACTTTTGCTTTTCTAGTTTTATTATTATCATTATTATTATTAATAAAAACCTTCAAAAAATGCACAATTCACTTCCCTATACCAAACTTTTGGTCTGTACTGCTTGCTATTACCCCTGCTTCCTATTTTGCAATGCCTCTCCCATTTTTTTTTCCTTCTTTCCATATCTTCTACTGCTCATTACTCCAGTGGAACAGGAACAAGTTATAAAGATGAGAGGCAATGTGTTTCCATTTTATTCACTTCTCTATATTATGCATGACCTTTGACAAATAATTACCATGATTCCTCAAAAGTGTTCTCTCTAGACTACTGAAGGAAGTAAAGACAGCAAGTTCTATGAGCTATTCAGTGAAATGATGCTTGTGGAAACACCAGATTCCTACAAGTCATCATACTTGTTAGCATACCCTCTGCCTTCTCTCTTAGGTCAGATCTTCATTCTGAACACTAAGAAATCCAACAGCCTCACACTTCTGCTTTTTCCCACTTCCTAACACATTCTACTGCACCTGTCACACAGAAACCACCTGTAGTCATTTACTACTGTATCAGTTAGTTTTAAATCTGAGCCTAGTCATAAACAAAATGAGAAAACAAAGTGAGTGCATCAAATGTACTCATTTTGAATATCTGCAAGGTACTCAGCTTGCTTCCTTGTAAATGCCTCCTCACCACCAGGCCCTTCACTCCATCTACTTCTCAACTTGTCTGTTCAACCAGCTCCTTCAGCCCAATTTAAAGAATGGGATGTGGCCCATTCCCTTCCTGCAGTTCTCCTGTTTCTTCTTTTCTTGCCTGTAATGCCAGGGTGGTTTTTAAAACAAATGAGAATGGCACTCAAGAAGCAAAATGAATTCACTTAGCTCTATGCTCCCTTCTCCCTTGCTGTTATTTATTTTTGTATTTCTCTAGAAGCAACATTTGTCAACATGGCAGCAGAGAAGCCGCAAGCCAGGGAAAAAAACTGTTTTTTGTATAAAACTAATAATTTAAGCAGTGCAGGAGTGGTTTTGAATAAAGCTGCCATATAAACGGCCACAAAGTGCAAAATGGTGAGGCCTTGGGTTGGCCACAGCAGCTGCTTCAACATCCAAGGAAACAAATACTTTGGGTGTGAGGGTGCTAAATTGGCTATTTACAGAAAAATTCAAAGAATTTTATATGCTTGCTCTAACAACAAAGTGGTATAACCCACAGTTGCAATGAAGACAAAGAAGGGGAAGGCAGTTAGGCACTGTTATAATACTAGGTAAGGAGAAAGGATGGAGGAAAAGTACAATGACAGTTGAAGGATGAAGGATGCTTTTTAAGATGACAGAAATTTATGAAATTGTGGTGATAGCTGCACGCACACACACACACACACACACACATTAGAAGCCGCTGAATTGGACGTTTTAAATGGCTGAATTATACTGCATGTGAATATCTCATATGAATATCTCATAAAGGTGTTTAAGGTAAGGGAAACATTTAGTGGCTTCAGATTTATGAACTGGTTAATGAGAAATACACACTGTGTCATCCTCCTTGATCTTTAGATGCCTGAAATCTACCAGACTAACACCATAAATCTACTGGCCTGGGTACATGAATATGCCATCACCTTTAATCCTAACAACCAACTCTTCAATGGTATTCCCAATTTACAGGTGGGGAGCCCAGGGATTAGAAGAATGAAGGTGATCCCTTCTTCTAGCCCAGTATCTGTCACCACAGCCTATTCTCTTTCCACCTCACCCCATGACCTCCCAAGTCATGTAATCATGTCACTGACAAATAGCATATTTACACTTTCTCCATGATTACTTCTCCCAAATAACTAAAACTTACCCCTAAGCAAATTGTTTTATTGCACCTCAACTTAAAACAAGAGCTTTCTGATACACTTATTACTTCCCTCTATTCTTAAAAAGATATCACAAGCAACCCCGTTCTTTTTGATGACACATTTTTCCCTAAGACTCATTCTACACAGTGTTGCCCTCAGGGACTCCCAGACAAAGGCTGTGTCTTTGGCCCAAATGCCACAATTTTACTTTAATATCTATTATGTCTCTTTCCCCCTGCAGTCGATGAGAGTTCCTTGTAATTTCCTATATATCTTAGGATAAAAAAAAAATTGTAAACTACATGGATAACGCAGGAACCAAAGGGAATCTCACCTATCCTGGAAGTGAAGTGGCTTTTTAACTTTTATAACCAGGTTTTCAAAAGATGCCCTGAAGAACTGGAATTTTATTAAAGTAATAATGATTACTGTTTTGCTGACTTTCATGTCATGCTTTAAATTGTTGCAAACCACCAGAATACACAACCTTTTTTAAATTAGATATGTGGTCTCCCCACGCACCTACCTTCCTACTTAATTAATTCCTTTTACAGATGCCTATCTGGGAAAGCTTTATCCTAACAGCAAGTGAGCTCCCAGAGATAAGCAATCTAAAACCCTAAGCAGACAAGACTATTTTAAAAAGGAACATGATCTTTTCCTTCCAAGCTGAGATTGTGATAAGAATCCTGTCCACACAAAATTCAGTGACTCAAGTTTGACACTGGGAAAACCGTTCTTATAGAGAACTAAAGTTCCACAAATTCACATTAAAATATTTTCAATTAGGAAGCAAAATAACCAATACTAAGTACTCTATACTTAGTACAGAAACCCCATGAATTCTATGTTTCTATATTTTGCACACACACACACACACATTAAATGGCAGGACTCAGATTTGAGACTGAATTTGTTTGATCATCAATGCGGTATTCTAAGGCAGCACCAAAAGCAGTAAATATCAGGCTTTAATGTCAGTGATCTGCGCATAAGTTACATAAGCATGAATAAGTCACACAGTAAATACACATGGGTAAAACAGAATAATACTTGGTCAATCATCATCAGAAAAACATAACGTTGTTTATAATGCACACTGTTCAGAGTTTACATCTAGCATATTATTCAAGTTTTGTTTCTATCATTATATTTATGCACCATATTATAAAAGTTAGCTTTACTGAGAACTTACTATGTGCAATGTGCCATTTTTGGTCCCTAGACACTGTAAAAGATCACAACATCATGGAGCAGTTGGGATAAGAGTCACTATTTTATAAGGCTGAAGTGCTGAGAGTGAACTTTGCAGATAACAAGATATTCCTTCAGTATTTTCAAAAAGGCTGGTTCCAGCATCCCCACAGATGCCAAGTGTGGATGTATATAATTTATACATATCTTCCCACATAATTTAAATCATCTCTGCATTATTTATGATACTGCATATAATGTAAATGATTTGTAATTAGTTCTTATACTATATTATTTAGGAAATTATAACAATAAAGTCTATATATGTTCTGTAAAGATGCAACCATCAACATAATACAGATTTTCAATTTGCAGTAGGTTGAATCTGTGGATGCAGAACCCACAGATGCAAAGCACTATGAATCAGATATGTTCACTAAAGCAATGATTCTCAAAGTGTGATCCTCAGACTAGTAACATTGGCAGAAGAAAAGTATAAAGAATGCAGATTCTTCAATCCTTCCTGAATCAGAAAATCTGGAGATAGAGCCTAGAAATCTGTGTTTTAACACACCTGAAGGATTTGTTAAAACAGATGCTGGACTGCAACAAAACATATGCTTAAGCATCTGCCACAGGCAAATAATCTAGAAGATGCTCAAATAAAAAAAAAATCCAACAATTGCAGAATCTTCCATCCAACTCTGACTTCATAGTGGCCACCAACCCTCTGCAGTCAGCTCCTCCTCCTAAGGTCCACACTTGTAATGGTTCAAGCTGGTGCCCCATATCTGTCATTTGAAGATTTGTGTTTATAGCCATAAACTCCACAGTGGTCACAGACTGGAGTCCCTTTCCCCTCACAGCTCCTCATCTCACTTGAAGAAAAAGCCACTGTCCATAAATTACCTAAAAGGTCCTATATGATACAAGACCTCCCCTGTCCCACACATTCTGCTATCAACCTCTCCAGCATTCTTCTCATCTCTCTGCTACACTTCTACATCCTACCCAGCTCCAGTCACACATCTATACTGCTCATCAAATATGGCAAGAGGCACCTATTTATGACGCCAGCACTTAGCAGTCTCTTCTTAGACTGGCATTCTCCTAAGAAAATTTATTTAGCTCATCTTTTCTCTTCAGATCTTTACACAAATATCACTATAAAGAGGCCTTGCTTGACCTCCTGACACCTTCACCCCAGCACATATTCATTCCCAGACTACGCATTACTTTTTTCCATAGAATGTATCATCATCAGATATAGATAAAGAGGTACCTCTGTCACACACACCAAATATTTACTTGCTTATTTGACTGTCATCCTGACAGGTGGTAAGTTTCATGAAAGGAGAGACTGTTTTGTTTGCTGCTGCATCATCATAGCCAAAAGCAGAGCCAGGGACCTTTAAGTATCCATTAACTGTATGTTCAATAAATGAGTAAATGGGAGAAGTTGGCTAGTCCTAAGTGGGTATCCAAAATAGCCAAATGTAATTTAAAATGCAAATGCATGGACTAGCATTGTTTCTCTCTTTTCATTACCAACAACACAATTGGGAAACACAACTTCTAAATTCATAACGAATATTGAAAATCCCATTTCTTTGGAAGAAATGCTGAAAATCTATGTATCACACAAACTGCAAGATTACTTCTACTAAGCCCACACAAATATTACTTCCCCCTTGAATGTAATTTCTAATTTACAGCACCTCTATATTGAAATTTGCATAAAACTCAACAGACCTGCAGCAAGATATTAAATTTTAAATTTGCATGCAAGAATGACCAAGTAATATTAGTCTAGTCAAGGAGATCATGTCTGTAAACTTCAGAGCTTGCAGATATAATGAGAAGAAAAATTGTACACTTCACTGAAAGCAAGTTGATTAAAATGCTCTGATGCAGTTGTAATAGTGCAAGGGAGGCAAAGTACATTTCAAATTTCATAACCTGGGCTCTGATAACATGAGATTCACTGCTCCAGAATAAGGCAATGGAACATATTGACATCCTCTCCATCTGTAAATAGTACCAGGTTATAAATGAAAATAACTTAAGGGTTTCAGTGTGTCTATGTGGCCCTAAGTTCGTTGAAGAGATTTTTGGATTGACAGCAACAGCATCACGTTGATGTTATTAGCATTTTCATCAGCTGACTAGCCTAGTTTATGGATTATATGTGTGTGTTTATATCGTATGTATATGTTCTTGCTCTGAGTGTGTGTATCAGAGTTGAGAATTTCTAGCACTCTGGGAAAATTAAAATGCACTAGTGATTTATTCAAAGACATGTTCTGAAACTTGTGTAACAGAACAACTTAAGTGATAGAACAAATAGGAAGAAATGTTTAAGGACTAGACCTCAGGAGGTCCAAGACTTTGCTCTCAAAAAGTAGACAAAGACAAGGCTATATTTTGCAAAAGGTATTCCATAAGAAGAGTGTGGATATTCAACAGGACAAAAGTCAAAAAGTGAGTATTTGAACCAGTCTATGGAACTTGTAAACACTGCTTTAAGACATCCCTGGTGGCATAGTGGTTATGTCTCACCATTATTACCACGAAAGCCTGAATTCCATCTCCGGCCAGGAAGTGGTCTGGCACAGCAGACCACTCCTGTCTCTCCTTCTTCTCCCTTTTAGCAGTGTATTTCAGTAAATCCATGCATTTCTGCTCTCCACTCTGTCTCTGGTGAATCCTCTTACCCACTGTACATCTGGCCCACACGCCAGTTCTTCTTCTTCTTTTTTTTTTTTTTAAGATTTATTTATTTATTTATACAGAACTGAGGTACAGGCCAGAGATGCGGAGGGCGAGAGGATTCACCAGAGACAAGAGTGGGGAGCAGAACAGGCAGATCAACGAAGTACACTGCTGAGGGGAGCAGCGGGCGAGTCAGGAGGGGTCTGTCATGCCATGTGGATCTCCTCTGGGGCAGGCCGGGATCGAACTCATGCGGAAGTGGTTTTAGCTTCTTTGTGCAGTGCTTTAACCCGCTGCGCCACCAGGGAGGGCCCACACCAGTTCTTTTGACACAAAAGAAAAAAAAAAAAAAACCTCCCTACTCTAGTTTCTTATGTAGAGTCTAAACACTACTTTAACTGAAGAAGAGTCCTAATAAAAGCATAAAAAATAATCAATAGGAGAATGGCTAAACTCCAATCTTGAACATCCATATAGTAGACTACTATCAAAAAAAAAAAAAAAACGACTCCCAATACACAACAATATGGATGAACCTTAAAAAGGTTGTGCTGAGTGAAATAAGCCAAATATAAAAGTACAAAATATATAATTCCATTATGTAAAATTTTTTGAAAAAGAGGACACTGACCTAGAGTAACAGGAAGCAGACGCAGTAGTGGCTGAGGACTAAGTAGAAAATGGGGGATAACTGGAAAAGAAATGGGTATCTTTGCAGCAATAGAAATGTTCTATATTTTTATTGTGGTAATGATTACAGCCCATTTTTTTATTCCAAAAGTCAACAGTGTGACACATAGATAGACTTGGTTATTAATCATAACAAAGACAAAAGCTAACCTAATGGGCACTTCTGTTGTGCCAGGGACTGATGATCCTTACACCTGCCAAGTCATCTAATTCTCATAGGAACTCTATGAGATAGGTGCTATTATTATTTCCATATTATAGATGATGAAACTGAGGCACTAGGAATTTAGTTGATCTTCACAATAGTCCTACAGTTAGAAAGAAAAAAAGTAACTTTCTACTTAGACTGTGCACTCAGTCAAACTATTCTTCAAGAGGACTATAAAAGATACTCTACATAAGTTAAAAAAAAAGGTATTTACTACACACACTCATTAAAGTAAATTCTAAATGATAAAATTCAGAAAATAAAACAGTGAGACCTGCAGTGAGGTCTGAGATGCAAGGAGTGTGAACACAGAAATGAGCAAAAATAAATCTAAAATAATAGTGCCGAAGTTGAAAGGGCAAAGTTGAAATATTAGACTCAGCTGGGGGATGTGAGCAATCAGAGTTACAGGCTGCTCACTTGCATTGTGCAAGGAAGTTAAGATATAGATTAACTTTACACTTAAAGGTAAGTGGTTGCATTTCAAAGGCAACTGCTAAAAAAAAAAAGAAAAAAGCAATGTATAATATGTTTTCAAAACCAAATCAGTTGGAAGAAAAGTCTGGAGTAGAATAAAAGGGAACAAAATGCTGCCAGAACTTAAATCGAGGATGCCAAGCTCCCCAGTCCAGTCATAAAACACTATCATTGCACTATACAAGACTGGCAAGCAGGGTGTCTTGTGCGAGTCTTTAGGAAGTAAACCTATCACTCCTGCTTGTCATCTTTTCTTCAGCAAGTGTAGACTTAAGATTAAAATCCTCATTGGATCAATTTAATGAGAAATTAACATCACCAGCCAAGTCCATATAATGCACTCATTTTGGCCTCTACAAAGGAAACCTTTCCAGGCAGATTAAATTTTAAGATATTAACTACAATTTTTAACTACCCATCACCATTCTTTATTTTGGCTGAAAACTAATGATACCATGAAAAACCCTCTCTCCTCAGACCACAGGAGCAATAATTTCAGACCCAGGCTGCAAGGATCCTCTTCCACTGAAGATACTTTTTATTTAAGTATGTTTTTGTCAAAAAATCTTTAATTATGTTTCCCAATTGTCTTTTCCTTTCTTTCAATTGCCTAAAATTTCAGATGCAGTGCCTCAGAAGTAGATTAAATAAAGATAAGCTCTTGTCAATCAGAACTTCCTTCTCTCCCCCGCCTCCTCTAGTTACTAGTTCCAAATACTGCCAATCAAGAAAAATCCTGCACATCAGCTGTCATTCATTCTTGTCTAAATGATTCTGGTCAGACTTCATTAGGAATACTGTCCTGATCAAAAGCTACACCCAATCATGTCTAAAGAACATCGAAGAAACAGCTGATCTTGTCTAGCTGGTGTTTGGCACACTTCCCATTCCTGAAGAATGCAAGCAGGGCCAGGCACACCTCACACCTCCCCAGGGCCAATAAAAAGGCAGCTAGTCATGTCTCTGGCACATTTCAGATTGCTGTAAACTGTGTCTTCTGCTGATTTTGTACCCACCTCATTGGCTCACTAAGGGTAGTTTCAGACTTTATTAAGTCTTCCTAGCCATGAAGACAACTGGGAGTTCAGCCATTCTCTTGTTCATTAGATGGTTATGCCACTGAGGGATTGAAGCCAAGCTGTTTATTTGCTTCTGATCCTCCAAACAGCAGGTTCAGCCCTTTCCCCATCCCTAGCAACACATAGACCACTACAGATACCACTCTACATACCACATTCACATTTTTTTCAAAACAGAACAAAGCTACTACATCAAGGAACTACTGAATTAAACAAATTTGAATGTAAAAACCTCTAAGATTCAATTTTTTTTTAAAGATTTATTTATTTTGTGCATACAGAACTGGGGTACAGGCCAGAGACTCAGGGGTGGCAAACAACTTCACCAGAGACAGAGTGGGGAGCAGAACAGACAGATCAACGAAGTACACTGCTGAGGGGAGCAGTGGGTGGGTCAGGAGAGGTCTGCCACACCATGTGGTCACCTCCGGGGCAAGCGGGAATCGAACTCATGCAGAAGTGGTTTCAGCTTTTTAGTGCAGTGCTTTAACCCGCTGCGCCACCAGGGAGGGCCAAGATTCAATTTTTACTGAAAGAAGGGTATATGGGTGCAACAGCTTGTCAAAAGGACAGTGGCCAGTAAAAGACATACCATGGTCTGTGGGCTCTTCACCTTTCCACAATTGCAAGACCACTCAGACTCAAGTAACGAGTTTTATTTAACAAATGGGGGAAATAAGTAGTTTTCAAGGCCATAAGTGGCCAAATACCAGCGTTAATGCCCAAAATTCCTAAACTAAAGGCTGATCATCCAAGAAGACACCTTCCTGCCAATAAGGGCCTGGAGCCCATGACATACCAGTAAAAACGCAGGCCAGCATCCAAGTCAGCTGGAGAAGCTCACAGGCGGGGTCACTGAGATAACACAATGGCAGCTTGAAGCAACAGTCTGAAAGTTCAGATGGACAGCATCAGATGCTGGACCATACAACAACAGGTAGCAGCACCAGGAGGCAGTGCCAGACGATTAACAGCTCTCAGAGGTGACTCAGACACAGAGTGAGAGTCACCCATCAATTGTACTGCAGCTCTTTGTGAGTTGTTGGCCCTCACCAACAATAGAGAGCTCTCTGAGATGCCAGGGCCACTGATGCTCCTTCCAGGTAGTGTCAGAGGCAGGCCTGAGGCAGATGAAGCCTGTTTGGCCTCTGTGAAGTTGTTTGGCTTCTCTATGAAGCTTTTCAGCTTGTCTTCTTCCTCCAGAGGTCAGCTGCTGGATGCTGCTTCTTCCTCCTATGGAGGTCAGTAAGAGAGTTTGAGAGACTGAACATCTCTCTTCTAAGGCCAGGAACTGAAGATCACAGTGTATCTGACCATGCCAAGAAAAGTCTCAGAGTGCGGGATACACAAAGTGGCTCCTGTTCTGCCTTATATCTTCTTTCAGGCCAAGCTCCCCCTATCCCCCAGTCTGACTAAACTGTTTTCAATCCAATGGCTGACTGAACCACTTACCAATCAATTCATAGTTCACACCTGATGGGTCCATTCTGGAATCCATTCATCAAATCCATAGGCTGCTCTACTGCCTACAGGAGTCACAGTGTGGGAGTCACAGTGTGGGAGTCACAGTGTGGGAATCACAGTGTGGAAGCTGGCCCATGGGACCCCACTGCTCCTCTCTGCAGCCGTGAACTAGGGGCCACATGCCACAGGATGACACGGCATGGCAATCATTACATCCCTCCATCACTGCTGGCCTCTGCCTGCAGCCCTAGCCACAGTGGGGCCACTAGTGGCAGGGAGTGACATACCCGCCACCCACTGCCACTAGCACTAACCACAAGCAGCATCTGGGGTCGGGGCTCCTGTTTGATTATAAATCAATACATTTTCAATTGTGTTGAACACGTGTGTAAATGATATTTGCTTAAACAGAGGAGCTGAGTGGAAGATAAACAAGAGTCCTTTAAACACTTAAAGGAACAGAATAAAACCTCACTTAGGTAGTTTGGGTGGCTTCCTTTGTTTTGAACAAACTCTTTATTCTCCAGTTGGAATATCCTGTCTGTCTCATTCTAGAGTACAGAAAGCTGAAGAAGAGCGCAAAAATTAAGATCTCACAGCCGGTCCCATGGGGGCTGAAGAGTGAGGACTGAGGATACACAACCACCCATAGTCATGGAACTGCTGCAGAGAACCAGGCCTGTTTGACAGGCTTGCCCAGTGAATGAAGGATTGTGGTGCATCTCTAGCAGTATCCTCCACACAGTACTTAGGCAAGGAGGTACCACTGCAGCAACTGCCAGAAGCACGGTGTCAGGTGTGGACACTGCAAAGCCCAATAGCCTTGGTATAGTCCCTGCCACTCCTGATCTTCCTCTACTGGGCTCAACCATCCCTCCCAAGTGCAGCTCTCATTACCTTGGACCATAGTGTACAGTGCACAGAGGCAGCTGTTAGTCTCAGAGCAAGATGCCACAGGCAAGGCTTGCTGTGATCACAGGCTAAGTGTGCTGAGGTCAGTGACCCTCACAACAGCACAGTGTGTAGCTTGCTGACTACCTGGACACCCTGACTCTAACTTGTGACTGGAACACAGCCAAGACAAAAACCTCCAAGGCAGTGGATGGCACTCAAAGGTGAAAGGTGGAACTTTAACCCCCTGCCTGTGGGAATATAGAGAGTAGCAGAGTGATTATTGTAAGCTTTAAAAGTCAGAGCCTCGGCCCTCCCTGGTGGCGCAGGGGGTTAAAGCGCAGCACTGAGAATCTAAAGCCGCTTCCGCATGAGTTTGATTCCCGCCTGCCCCGGAGGTGACCACATGGCGTGGCAGACCTCTCCTGACCAGCCCACTGCTCCCCTCAGCAGTGTACTTCATTGATCTGCCTGTTCTGCTTCCCACTCTGTCTTTGGTGAAGCCTCTCACCGCCGCTGAGCCTCTGGCCTGTACCCCAGTTCTGTATGCACAAATAAATAAATCTTTAAAAAAAAAAAGTCAGAGCCTCAAACAGTGTTGGTTTGACCTTTGGTCCCTGAGTTCTGATCTGCCTCTCTTCCCTCTTTGCCACATGTCTGGTGCTGGAGCTTCATCTGATCTACTAGCCAACTGCTTCCATATGCCTGGTCAGAAGGCTACTACTACTTGTGATTGGCAGATCATCCCTTCTTCCTTCAAGTGTATAGCCAGCTCCAGACTCTCCCTGGAGGACCAGCTAACATCCTCTACAAGCGGCTGTGCTTCTACTTGCCCTCCACACCTCTGCTCAGCAGATGGCTACCATCTTCCAGGGCCAATTTGTGGCTTGGACTCAGCACCACAAATGCTATCTGGGTAAGACAGACTGCATGAGCCATGTGCAGCTTATACATTTCCTCTCTCTTACCCCTTTTCAATTCCCTACAAATGAATCCTGTTACTGTTGTTTCTACTGATGTACCTTTATTTGAGTCATGTCCTACAGTCCTGAGGACCCACCAACCAGGTCATTCTTTCCCATTCCCTTTGCTTAGTTTTAATACGAGTCATGACCTTAAGTCCCTGATGTATGTGCCCACACAAGGAACCTGGCTATGTCAACATGCAGGTGTGAAGTGACTCAGAGGTGGACCATTCACACCAAAAAGATATTTGCCTGGGGTTCAGAGTGAATCAGAAGTTCAGTTACTGATAACAGAAATACTTATTTAAATGTATGATTTCATCCTAATTAAAACTAATGGAGAGATAATTTGCATTTAACTGTTTAGTAAACAGTTCTGTTATTTCACTTTTAATATCTGACAGATATTTACAAAGTACAGTTATCAAAGTAAGGGGGTGTGTGAAATTAGTGGGTTTCTGTTACACCCACCCATATCTCCTTTTCCCCCCAAAATCAAAGGCTTCATTTTACATGGCATCCTTTTCATGTAGTTTTTTTTTTTTTAAGCTTTATTTATTGGCCCTCCCTAGTGGCACAATGGATTAGGATGCAGCAGTGAGTCTGTCTCAAGACAGCAGGGAACAGAACAGGCAAGCAGATCAATGAAGTTCACTGCGGAGCAGCGGGTGGGTCAGGAGAGGTCTACCATGCCATGTAGGTCACCTCCAGGGCCGGGGAAAGAACTAGCACTGAAGCGGCTGCTGCCAGCTTGTGGTGCTGTGTCCTAACCCATTACACAAGGGATTTTTTTTAAACAAACACTAAGACTCACCCAACCCCACAGATCAGAATCTAACAAAACATTCCATCTTAAAAAATTTAACATCCCAGCACACCTAACAAAACTCACTGAGGGACAGCAGAAAGCATCTTACATGTGTATTAATAACTGCAGGATATCTGATTAGGAGAATGCAAAATAAGAAGCCATTAATAGCAGCCCTCATCTCCCTCCTTCACACTGATTACCAAAAGAACAGCAGCAGCTGAATCACAGCTAAATCCTATTCACAAGAGACCTGGGGCAACAAAGAGGAAAAAACCGTTAGAGTAGCGCTTCTCCAGGGAAGCTACTTTAAGTCATTTTTATTCTGGCATCAATCCTGCTGCACCAAACCAATATACATGTGTAAAGCAAGCAAAGACTGGATTCTGTTTATTCTCTTTCCTTCCCACTCCTCCCTGGATTCAGCACAGTGTACTCAGCATACTTAATTGCCCTGCCAACCAAATTGCTACTTGCAAGGCCTCTAGAGGAACGCTGAGCATCTAGAGACACACAAGCTTAAATGTTTACCCTAAGAGCATAAGCAACATCAGCCAGAAGATGGAACCACTAGCCTAGGAAGAGCCCAAGAGTAAACTAACTGCCTGACTTTAAACAGATGTTGTGATCTCCCTGTGCCTCAGTTTCTTTTTCTGTAGTACATTTGTCCCCTGGGGTTACTGTAGGAACCAAGTGAATATATCACATAAAGCACTAGCAACGGTACCTAACAGAGTAAATGTGCTCAATCCCTCCCACTCTCCCTGTCACTCCTTTAACCATCCTTCCATACCTCTTTCTGATACAGAGGAAACAGTAGAGAGAGGAGGGAGAAAGAAATGGAAAGGGAAAGAGGTAGGGAGGGAGAAAGAAAAGAAAAAAAATAAACTGGATTTATGAATGTGGCTTAGTTATACAGATAAAGAATCTAACAGCCAAATGTCACCACCCTGCAGCCCCTGAAATAAACTGTACCCCTCCCAAATTTGTAGGTCTCTCCCTTCAAAGGCATAACTTTAAGGTTTAGCTGGTAATGGATAAACCAGAAATAGGATTTCCCTTTGCTACAATTTTCCATAAACCCAGGGAGGGAATCTGTTGAGTCCCCAATTTACTGCAAGTCAAAATAAATTTGCTGGTAGAGAGCTAGTATTTCCAATTTGATTTGGCAGAATAAACTCAGTTATATGTTCTCACAATGTAACTAGTGATCTCTGTCAATGAACATTTTAGGTATCAATAATACCTGTTGAAATTTAATTTTAAGTGTCAATGATTTGTTTGGGTTCACTACAACAGGCTTTTATACATGACAAAGAAGCAACATTAATGGAGGGAAAGAACAAAAGGAAAGATGATGAGAACAAGAGGTGAAGAAAATCAATAGGCTTGTATAGGGACTGCCTCTCAAACACCCCACAAGGACCATGCCATGAGCATCCTGCTGCTTCTCCAGAAGCTGTCTAGGGATTCAAGGAACGTGTAACTTTCACCCACTTTCTCAATGGAGACCTACTGTTCTAATGGGATGCAGGCATGAAAAGAGGCCAGGTTTCTAGAGTATGTGGTCTTGAACTAGTTAGATAACCTCAAGCAAATTGTTTCAACACCTCTTTGCTAAGGCAAAAGAGAAAGATGAGAATTACATAGGCAGTTAGCACAGTGTCTGGTACCTTAGCAATGACAATAGATGTTAGCCTTTTGTTACTGAACCCAGTCAAGCAGCTGCTATTATTAAAATAAAGTTAAAAAGCAACTTTACACATCCTAGCAGAGTGCTACAAATCCAATAGCTATACTTCATGACCTTAAACAGTAAAGCAAAAATCTGTCCCTCTCTAGCACATACTTGCTGTCAGTGGAGCAAGGCCTGGTACTGCCAGATTTTCTGATTTTCCAAGAATAACTCCAAATGTGAATTTTTTGTGAAACTTCCTGGTTGTAAATATTGGCAAGTGCCTCCAAAATTTTTAAACACAAATTAAACCACTCCCATATAGATAAAGCCTAATCAGATACCAAACCACGGAGGGACCCACAGCCTGTCCGTAGTCTGGAGTGTTCTCCAAATCACAGGACACAAAGTGCCTGGGCCGGCGGCAGGTGCTTCCTTGCTGACTTATGGCCTACTCACTGGGAAGGGAAGTGGATGATTTATGAACTGCAAAAGTGATGCAAAATGCTAATCAGCTTTAAGCTGACACTGGGTAACACAAGCAAATTTACATCTTCTCTGAAATAATTCAAATGCTTTTCATGCATAATAGCGGGCAAGGATAAAGATAAGGTGATAACACTTCAGAGGCTTCACAAAATATCCCAATTAATCTAGGTCATAAACCTACAACAAATTTTCACTTCCCTCTGAGAGCAGCAACATACCACAACAACTGGAAATATCCAATTCAAATCATCAGCCAGCAGGTTTCCCAATTCCTATACGTGGGGAATTTCACTGTTCCTGACATGACTTCAGTTTACCACATTATCCTTAATCTCCGTATTCCCCTCTGCCAAATATGGAGTGCAAAAGAAGAGGTGAGAGCCAAGGAATAAAGATTGATGACCAGTGAGAGAGGAAGGGGTAGGGGCCACCAGATGAACATAGTTACATGAGAATTTTCCAGGACAACAAAAAAAGAAAAAGAAAAGGGAGGGAGGGGAGTGGGGTTCAGCAAAATACCATTTAGAGGGCCTGCACCTTTTTCAACAAATATATGTATTCAGCAAATATTTGCTACTAATGTCAGGATGGTCTAATCCTGGAAATGCACCACTAAAGAAAATAAAGTAAATGTACTCACAGAGCCTACAGAAGTACCATATGACCCAGCAATCCCTCTCCTAGATATTTATCTAAAGAATACAAAACACTAAATAGAAGAAATATATGTACTCCTATGTTCACTGCAGCACTATTAAAAATATCCAAGCTATGGAAACAATCTAAGTGTCCAATGACAGATACATGGATGAAAAGCATGTGGTGTATATATTATACACAATGAATAAAAAAAGGCAAAATCTTGGCATTTTAAACAACATGGAATGTACTGGAAGGGATTTTCTTAATCAAAGTCAGTCATAAGGAGAAAAACAAATACTACATCATTTCATATGTGGAATATTAAAAACAAAGCAGAACAAACCCTTGAAACCTAACTGCAGAACTGAAGGTACCAGAAGAGAAGGATGGTAGCAGGAAAAGTGGGAGGGGGCCCAGTGGACTATGGTGGAAGGTTGCTGGGGCTAACACATTTTTAGAGGTATGAACATGTATCTCTAAAACCCACCCCAGTCCAGAATGTCTTGGAGAAAATACCTAAAAGTCTGTCTTTTTAGTAAATACCACCATAGTTCTTCTTTATTACCTAATTATTTCATCATAAAAATGTCTATAAAATCAATAGACAGGAATACAGGAAACTAATACTTTTGACAACAACAACTTCAATAAAATAAGAGGAAGATTTTTATCACTCCCTTCCTCTTATTTGATAAACAGTATCTACTTCACCTTGAGCCTGTCCCTAATTCTCGCTGCTCCAAGTCCCAATTGATCAATGTAGAATCAAATTAAAACATCAGTTTGCTTGTATTCACAAGGAATACATCCCAAGGCCCCCAGTATACCTGAAACTACAGCTAGTGCCAAAATATATTCAGATGTATTTGTAAATATATACACAAATACTTATTTCTTTTACAAATATACCTGTGGTATAGATTAATTTAAAAATTAGGTACAATAAGAAATTAACAACAATAACTGATAATAAAATTGATCAAAAGCAATATACTATAATGAAATTGATAGGAATGTGGTCTTTATCAAAATATTTTATCAAACATTTATAGACCAAGACTGACCAAACATAAACGAAAATGCACAAAAAGGGGGCGATGGTATAGTATACCAGATAGACTGCACTGAAACTGGGGAACAAAAATTCATGTACCAGACAAAGATTTTCAACTCAAATGACTTCAACTTACATAAAAACTTCTTCAAAGCTGTTATAATATCATTGACCATTTATAGTATGGTATGAATCCATGAACCTTGAATTAATGGTGCCAAATGATCATATGGGGTAGATTGTAAGGAGACTAAAAAATGGGGGTGAAGGAGTAGGTTCAATCTTTCACTTGAGGAAGCAGTTAAGAACCTACCATTATGGGAACTCCAATATGCAAGTACTTATAGCATTAAAGGACAAAAAAAATAACATCTAAATATCTACCTTGGTAACAGACTAATATGTACTTTCAGATTTCTCCAGTCATGATATGTAATTGTATTCCCACTACCTGAACCATCATCATGTCCCTCATCTCCACTGAGAAAACAGACTTTCATCTATTTACTCTGAAGCATTTTTTTTAAAGATTTATTTGTGCATACAGAACTGGGGTACAGGACAGAATCAGAGGTGCAGGGGCAGTGAGAGGATTCACCAGAGACAGAGTGGGGAGCAAAACAGGCAGATCTTCTAAGTAAACTGCTGAGGGGAACAGCGGGAGATTCAGGAGAGGCCTGCTGCTCCACGTGGTCACCTCCAGGGCAGGCAGGGATCGAACTCATGAGGAAGTGGCTTTAGTTTTTTAATGCTGTCTTTAACCTGATGCGCCAGCAGGGAGGGCCCTACTCTGAAGCATTTTTAATATTTATCATATATATCTTTATGTGTGTGTGTATGTATATGTATACATATGTGTATGTATGCACACTATATGTGTGTAACCATATGTGTATGTATGCACACTATATATGTATGTGTGTGTATGTATATATGTATGTATGTATACACACACACACACCAAAAAATAAAAAAACTTTATACTTAAATATATTTATTGCTAAAGAGAATGGAGCATTATTATTGGCACTCAAATCTACAACATCACGAAATGGCAGCCCTTCAAATTCCACACTGGAAGAGCTCTTCGTTTTAAGCTGAGAATGGGAAATTAATTTTCAAGTCTCTTGTCTAAGAGACAGCTTTTAAAAAGGTATTAACCTACATTTGGAGATTAATGCAAACACAGCCATCTTGTTTTAGTGGGTACAATCCAACTTTTATTAAGACAAAGACGGATTCAGAGTAATTAAGAGCTTGTCCAATATCCAGAATTTTATGACTCTAAATATTAGCGAAGCTGGCATTCTTACCAGCTTCGCCTCAGAGCTATTGCATTATAAATCCTTGGTGGTAATGAAACACCAGTTTAAAAGAGAGGTTGAATAAGTCTCACTTAAAAACCAGCCTTCCTGTAGAGAACTACTATGACTTTTATATAGCATACAGCCCCTCTTAGAATATTAATACTACTGAAAAAAAGGTGAGTGGTTTGGGATTTGCTACTGAGGAACCCCAAAGAAGATAAACAAACCACAGAAAGTGTGTTTGTTAAATGCTGACTGATAAAGAGTCTCCCTGGTGCCAAGGTCTAGGAACACCTTGCTGATGTGAGGAAAAGGATAAAATGCCCAAGCGGTACACTAGTGACAGTCTGTCTATGAGGCTCATCGTCAACACTGTGCAGTATTGTTTAAAAAAAAAAAAATGTAAAAGTTAGCATCTCAATAACTTAATGGGGTGTTCTCTACTGCTACCCAAATGTGTTTTTAAATTGTGCCAAGTTATATCTTTGAATACATATTTCTCAGAGGACTGTTTCACCAGGCGCCATCAACTAAACTAAGGGGACATTCATGGAATATAATCAAAATATTGACAACTGGTCATCATTTCTTCAGATGAGACTCCTAACTCTAATTCCTTCAGTACTTACAAGGTCATAAAGGAATTAATCGCACGGGGATTTTATCACAGTTTAATAAAAAAACTTCTCTGCTCTTTCATCAAATTTGCCACCAACTGACTACACTGAGGGGAATCCTGTGCCCCTGTAGCCAACAGGGATTATCTAAGAGAAGACTGTCATCTCTAAACTCTTAAGGGAGAAATGACACAAGTCACCTGTGCACCTCATCTAAGACAAAGTCAATCTTCTATATCCCAAAGTACACACAGTCCATGAAAATGCAAATACACCAAGTTGACCATCATTAGCAAAATGCAAGCTGCTCAGCAGAACTGGCTCTGCTTTTCTCACAGATTATTTAAATGAAAATTAAACACCAAGCTATATTGAAAGAAATAACGCTTCACCTTTCTCAGTTCACGGGGCTCTCTCTCTCCCCAAGATAAACATCTTCTTCCTAAAAGCAAGAATCTTACTGGGGGAAAAAAAAAATTGTGCCAAAAAAAAAAACCAAAAAATTTTTTTGATTAATCAAAAATATTGTCATAATATAATTAATCATTCCTTTGTGGATTAACAAAGGCAATGCTTTCCAAAATGAACAAGGGAGTTTTGTTTTTAGTAAATAGTCTCTCCTCCCCTCTCCATTATATGGTTTCATGTTTTTGTTTTTTTTATTATTATTATTAAAAAGAGAAATAGGGGCCCTTTCTGGTGGTGCAACAGGTTAAAGTACAGCTCTGCAAGCTGGCCACAACAGCTTCTGTGCAAGTTCAATCCCCAGCCTGGGAGGTGACCCACATGGCACATCAGACTTCTCCTGTCTCACCCATTGTTCTCCTCAGCAGCGTACTTCATAGATCTTCCTGTTCTGCTCCCCAATCTGTCTCTGCCCCTGCACCTCTAGATGCCTAGTATTTTGGCCTTAGTTACTGAAATTGGCCATAAGTAGCATTTCTAAAAAACAAATTGGAAAGAAAAAATATAAGACAAAAAGTGCTGGGACATAAAAATCACTGTCAATCAAGAAAAGGGATTCCATGGGAAACAAGGCTTATTTATGCAAGAGTCTTCCATAGAACCAAGATCCCATTATCAGATGAATACCAAATCTTTTCATGTGTACCCTTCCAAGCTGATGACCACATATCTCAAAATCTACTCAACAAAGCTGTCTGAGATATCTCTCAGAGACATCCTTCAGTGAAAATTAAGTGCTGACTTCCTGATGGAAGAGAAAAATCACTGGAACTGCTTTGAGAACCTGTATAACTATGCCTCACCTTTTATAACCACAGGAAGCAAACACATCAAGCATGGCATAGTATTGATGAGCCTGACACTGCACCCTCCTTGACAACTCACCCCCAAAGGGCAATTTTAACTTTTTTTTTTTTTTAAGATTTATTTATTTATTCATACAGAACTGGCGTACAGGCCAGAGACCCAGAGGGTGAGAGGATTCACCAGAGACAGAGCAGGGAACAGAACAGGCAGATCGACGAAGTACACTGCTGAGGGGAGCAGCGGGCGGGTCAGGAGAGGTCTGCCACGCCATGTGGACTCCTCCGGGGCAGGCGGGAATTGAACTCATGCGGAAGTGGTTTTAAGCTTCTCAGTGCAGTGCTTTAACCCGCTGCGCCACCAGGGAGGGCCAATTTTAACTTTTAAATGAATAAATTTTGATACTAAAATTAAGATTCAAGACCACAACCTTCATCAGCCACCAACTCGAATGAACATATATTTCTAAGCACCTACTATTGTGCCAAGCATGGAAAGTATCTTTGTAATTTGTTATCCTAAGCACTTTATAGTATGATGCTTAAAGTAATACCCACAAATTATGTGTTACCCATGTTACAGATAAGAAAAGAGTGGACTTCACAACCCAGTAACTGACTTGCCTAAGACCTCTTTAATAAATGATAGTGCTAGAAGACCATTAGTGATGGGTCTGGATTCTGTTTATCAGTTCTGAGTACAGGAAGACAATCCACCTGAAATCCCAGGATTTCAGAACTTACTTAGGTGAGAAGATGTCAAAATGAAAGTACATAACAAATGCCTACTAAGTGTACATAAGCTGTACAGATTACCTAATAGGGAACAAAGATTTCAGCAAAAGCTGATGGAATACCTAAAAATCCACCTGTATAAAGTGCTCAGGTTCACAAATGAAAAAGAACATGTCAAAGGGTTATAGATGTTATGCAATAAAGCAATAAAGACAATGATAATAGCTGTAATTTACCTGACATTTGCTAATGGTCAGACACTATGTTGTGCATAGCAGTCCCTCCAATGGTCAGGCACTATAATATATATATATATATTACCCAAATTAAACACTCCTCAGTAATATCCCCATTTTATAATTGAGGAAACTCAGGTTAGAGAGGTTAAATTATTTACCCATGGTCACATATGGAAGTGACAAATGTGTGCCAAACTACCTCCAGCATTTCTATGTCCTGAATTCATTTTTTGTTATACAGTCCCACAGTCTTCAATAAGTATTCAAGATTTGATTTGCATACTGTATTATACAGTTCTGACAGATATTCTCAACTTGCTTTTATTCTCTATACACAATTATCCAAAGTCCACAGTTAACAGAGCTGTGGTTCATTTTGTAGTTTCAGAAAACACCAAAGATCCCATGTGTTCTCTAACTTATTGAGAAAAATATAAGAAATGATGGTGTACACATACTAATCAAAGTTTAATATTTAAAATACTTCTGAGCTTCTTGACAGTACTTAAGAGAAGGCTTAAATGTATTAAAAAATTATCTGTACATCTGTTATTCTCATCCCAAGTCTACAGATGAGTAAAAACAGACCTGCAGACTTCATGGGAAAATGCAATGCAAATTCTGGCTGTTTCCATTCCCTTCCCAATACGTTTCAATCACACAAAGCCCCTGATTTAAACCTACCTTTCCTCACTGTGCTGCAGGTAATAAGAGGACATATATAGTTATAGAGACTCAAATAGATTGAAGAAAGCTCTTTTAATTAAGCCTCAGGTAATATTTGAGCGTAGAAAATAGAACTAGTGGTAGATCTCTGAAGCAATGAACATTGTTGATCTCAAGGCAAAAATAATCAAAAGAGAAAACAAAAACCACCTCAGAAACTCCTTTAGAATGAAAAACAAAAAAGTCAATAAACAGGAAAAAGTATTCATAAAAAACAATGAAAGAGTTATACTATATATGTAACATAAAAACTTCCAATCGGTTAAGAAAAAGTTCTAATTCATAAATCAGCAGAAGGCAAACATAAATGGGCCAAAACTAGTACGTAAAAACAAATCTTTAGTGAGTCATTAAATAAATGCAGTAAATTGTTATCCCTAAAAGTGTCAATAAATGATAATTTTAAGGCAAGTATATCCATTTTTGGGGAGGGGGGCTGATGACAAAATACAGTACAAACTACACACTGAAAAAAACTCTTACCACAACAAAAAAACCCCCACAAACTGTTGTCACTGTACAACAGAGAATGTGCCAATGAAATTAAGGGGGCTGTTGGAGGGACTGCTATGCACAAATAGTTCTTTGTATGTTAACAGCACAAAAATGAAAACTTCTACCATTAGGACAATGTAAATTAGAGTATAATTTGATGTAACATTATCTAGTCATTAAAGTATTAATTATGAAGATACTATAGAAACACAGGAAATGGAATTTTAATGTTAACAAAATACAAAGTATGTGTTAAGATCATGCCCCCACAAAATTGATGCATTCACTATAAATAAACCCTAGAAATAATGATATAAAGATGAAGGGGGGGGGACAGTACGCCTGTCACCATTTTCTCCCTATTTACGAAAATGTTATTAAGTGTAACACGTGTAATACAATAAGGAAAACATGGAATCAATTCAAATGCCCAAAAGTAGATGACTGGATTAAAAAGATGTGGTACATAATTACACTGGAATAGTACTCAGCAATCAAAAAAGATAAACTCATGCCTTTTGCAGCAACCTGGATGTAGCTGGAAGGGGATCATGGTTAGTGAAATAAGCCGGAAAGAAAAAAGAAAAAGAAAAATACCAGATGGTGTCACTCAGACCAGAGGGGTAAAATAATAATGAACAACTATATCCCAGAGACATCTTATGGGGATGGAGTGAGGAATGGGATCAAAAATGGGGTGAGGGGAAAGTGCACTGGACTATGGTGATGGCACAAAGGTGATTTGGTGAGGGGAAACCCATGGGAAAAGGCACAAAATCATGTGAAAATAAACTATTATATTTTTTAAAAAAAAGTTTTCCACAGTCAAAAAAAGTAGTACATGTAAATTATGTGTGCTGTTTAATACAACAGTAACTAGATAAAGGGAAGCATTTCTCCTCTCATCTTCCCTGACTTGAAGACAATATACGTATTCAAGAAATAATTAAAGGGTGCTAATAATAAAGCTTTTTCTTGCTCAAAATGTCTCAACCCTCACAGAAAAATGAGGTTTGGAGTTGAACATGGTATATTTGAATTCTATAATGAACAAGAAAATAGTACAACCAATATGTCACACACACAAAAAAAACATAAATATATCACAGGCACTTGCTTTCTCTGTGTTCTGTAAAACCTAGCTCACTAAGGGATTTTCCATGCTGCTTATACTAGGAAAATACTCAAAAATCCAATGTTCATCTAAATTTTTTAACACCCCATAGCAGGGAGATGTTACTGGCTATTTTCTAGAGAGGATTTTCCATAACACTGAGCAGAAAGTTGAGATTAAAGCTCTCTAGCTCTGGCTGAAATTAATTCTCTACAGTTGTTTAGGAACTTGTGTCTCAAAAAGAAGGACTCAGCTGACTGGTTCCCACCTCTCCAACAAGGAAAATGCATTTTTTTTTGTTTTGTTTTTTTGTTTTTTAAAAAAAAGCCACAAGCAGCCCACATACTTTCGGGTTCCAAAAGAACGCCGTATTTGATTGCAACTCTTGGCCCTCCTTTGCTTTGAAGTCTTTAAGAAAGTCAGTATTTCTGACAGAACTACCTACCCATGCGAATGGGTGAATCAATGTTTGCCAAAAGACATTAAAAAATAAAAAAGACAAAAAAATTCAAACAGCAAAGGAGAACTTAAACTATTTTCAGGTGATAGTTCTCTAGTTATGTGTGTGGGTTACATGGGCATGCATATGCATATTTGTCAAAATTCATTGTTTTTTGTAATTAAGATTTTAAGCATTTAAGGGGATGCATATTGCACACAAATTTTTTTTAAGAATTCCAGATGATCTAAGTTTTAGATAAGGTGAAACCATTGGAAGCGGTTAAAGTGAAGCTAACCTAACATTTCTCTCCCTACCCCTTCTTTGAACTCTCCATCAGTCAGCATTACAACAATTTCTTGTGTATGCCAACAATGCAATCATGTATACCCAAACTTTTCACATAATACCCAACATATGTAAATTGCTATCCAGATCCCATATGTACATTAACTGATCTGATTCTGGTACTTTCACATCACAGTACATCCATTGCAAGAGCCAGTGGATCTGGGAGAGCTAACACTATTCACAGTACATAAGTCCCCAAGAACCACTGCTCCAGTCTCAGTGCATGATCTTCAAGGAGCCTGCCATTTTCCACTGCCTCTTAGGGAAATAGTCCTTCACCACCACTATATTTAAAATTTTTAGAACCCCCCACAAGAGGTCAAACACCTCCACATTCTCATGCCTTGATCTATACATTATCTATAAACTTCTTCCTGGACTATACATGTAGGAAGGCATATTAATTCCTGCCCTTTAAGTACCATTATCAAGTTACCCTCCCTCGTGAAGATTTGTGTGACTGTTCTTCAATTTGCAATGCTCCCAAAATACTTAGTATGTATCTCCAGAATGCAGTCTACCAATCATATGTGGTTAGATGATAGACAAGCTGCTGAAAACAACACTGTGCCAATAACTATGTGACTTAATCAAGTGGAATTCACGATGGCAGGAGACATTTCTTTCCTATCAATGGTAACTACTGATATACACCAAGTATTTGGTATATTTCTATTAATTATACTTTACATAAATTAATACCATGATCACACCTCCTTCTTTTCCCCAAAGTAAAAGTCAGCTGGAATAGAGAAAGAAAAGCGGGACCCAAAAAAGATTATATATAAGATTATTTTAAATCTGCAATGAAGATTTCTTTAGGTATTATTGGTAACTCTCAAATGTACAAATTCTTCTCTGGGGAACTGAAACTGAAAACATTTTAGTTCTTAAATCTTTTTTTTAAAAAAAACTATCTTTGTTAAATTTTTCCAAATACTATTTCTGTTAGCTAATGTTATGAAGGTCTAGGTATAGATACACCTTAACTGCAACAAAATAAAATAACACTACACACCAAAAACCCAAAACATATTTCCTTTCTGGACATACACTCCTCCCAAAGAATTGCTTCTCCTTAGCCATGTACTAAGAGCCCTTTATCAAGTTACTCCACCTATGTCACTCTCATACTCAGTTGACAATAATCCAAATCCTAGATCATAATTTGGAATTCTTTGCAAAGAGGGGAATAATTATCACTGGGGGTGTAGTTATTAATATTTATCCCTATGCAGTAACATTCAGTCAAGTCTTTTTCATTCAACTCAGCGAAACAAACCAGAAAGTTAACTAACTCTGTAATCTTGAATTCTGTCGCTATAGTTTTTTGTATTTTTTTGGTTTGTTTTTTTGTTTTTTGTTTTTCCTTCTGTGCCTTTAAAAGTGCGATGTGTGCCCTCCCTGGTGGCGCAGCAGGTTAAAACACAGCACTAAGAAGCTAAAGCCACTTCAGCACACTGTACTTCACTAGTCTGCCTGTTCTGTTCCCCGTTCTGACTCTGGTGAATCCTCTCGTCACTCCTGCACCTCTGGTCTGTACCCCAGTTCTGTATGCATAAATAAATAAATCTTTAAAAAAAAATGCAATGTTTTCATTTCTCTGCAAAAATGCGATCAAGAAGGCACCAGACAACACCAGAACTGTGGATATAGTTTATAGGAGGAAAAGGAAATGTGAGAGGTTAAAGAGATGATTCCCTCACAAATCCAGTGTTGTAATGCTGCATAGTATTTTAAATAGGAACTTCTTTGAAAATACAACCACAAAAAAAAAAAAAAAAAAAAAAAAAACCTGAAGCTTTACTTGGCCCAAAAGTCTACAAAGATATTTTGTAACACTCCCTATCTCACTTAGTTCTGGAAAGTTAGTGAAATTATAAAATCATAAAACAATAAGTAGGCAAATAATCAAGAAAGTACTGATCATTTCACATCCAAAAAACTGAGACCACCGGAGAGAACTATTGGAGGGAAAATGTGATTCACCATTGGGGATATCATGTACAGTGCTGGTGGCAGGTCAGGGATCACACCAAGTGGTCACTCCAGTTGAGTGATTCATTTTCCTGAACTTGATAACATCCCTTTCGCTACATCCAGAAATACCTTGGAGACCCCTCCTGCTGGTCAGAACCATCATAATCCATACCGCTGGTATATAGCTTATTTGGGCGTCCCTCCCATCTCCTACCATTGTGCTGCCACAGGCTGCAATACTCCCTCCCATTGATTCCCTGACACTCAGTGATGTCTGTCACTGCCTGACGAGGTAGACTGAGACCACTCTTCCATTTCATTGAACATTAGAATGTAATGAGTTGTTCCTGACACAATTCCGGTGGACTGGGGTGTGAAGCTCAACAGTCCATTACTTACCCACTGAGTCATTTCTAGCGCTCTGCCACCAAGTCATTTTCTCAAATAGCAAGCAGTAAAGGCTTGGCTTCTGTCAGGCTTTCTTGCAAGGCCACAAAAGTGCCAGTGGCTATGAAAGCCAAGAATAGCACCAGATACTATCTAGAGAGCATGAATTATGTGCCACTTCTTGGTCTAAGTACCACTCCTTGGTCTAAGTACTTATGAGTACTTACTCACATTGTGCTCACAACAACCCTCTAGGCAGGTACACATGTTATCCCCTATTTTTCAAGTGGGAAAACCAAGTAACTTTCTCATGGTCACAAAACTAGTAAGTAAGCTGGAACCAAGGGAACCAGACTTCAGGACATTAAGCTACTCTATTTTTTGTCAAAAACTCTACGAAATGGACCTCTTCAAAAGTAATCTTCACAAATCATCCCTTTCCGTCCTCCGTTTCAAAAAGAGGAAAGTATTCCAAAGTTTTCCCAAATTAAAAAAGAAAACTCAAGGCATGTATAACATTCCAAATACCCACAGACTGGAACACAGCTGCTCCAAATGACCAAGGAGGAGGAGGGACCCTGCAGGAGCTGCTGTGACTGATGAAGGCAGTAAAAACTGGGATGAAGTGTCTGTCTGGTACACAGCACTTTGGAACAGAGACTGCTATGACCTGAGGTTAATATGCAGCAGCACATCTAACATGATCAAGTCCTCCCTTTTACTTCTGCACTGCTCGGCAGTAGCTCTTGCCAACTGTTAAAACAGAATGTGTTTTGACATGTACAGACTACAAGCAGCAAAAAGTCACTCCTCTAATGTTTGCTTTAAAAACTGCACAGGCCACCTCATGTTTTCTCAGGGCATGAGTGGTAATCCCATATTCCAGAAATTCCAGATAGTGTTTGCATGTGCTCGCTCACTCTCGTTCTCCCTCTCTCTTAACACTTTAGAACCACTATTTTTAAATGTACTGCTATTACAGCATAGGACTCATGATACCCCCCAGTATTTTTTAAGGTAATTTTCATATAAATAATTTCTCCAATACTGTACTTCACCGTACACATCAATAATGTAAGCAAATCAGCAAAGACCATTCTTGAAAAAGAAGCAGAAATACAGGTAAATGAAAAGTCTAAGGTCACACTGCTGCAAACGTGAGCTAGAGTAACAAAATTTGTTTACCAAAGCATTTTCAAATTAAAGTTTTAGTCTGTGAACCAAAAAAGCTCTTTCCCGTCTATAAATTCCAGTAACAGTTTTGCCTATTATGCCTGTTATAGGAAAAAAAGAATAGTTACAAGAATTATTAGTTTCTGCTCTTTAGCACAGTGCCTCCATAAACCAAAAGAACTGCTTTTTATTTATTGTCCTTTAATGTAGGCATCCCAAACTTCTTCATGCACTTAAAAATCAGAAAATTGATATCCACCCCTACTTTATATATTCTTTGTAACTTTCCTTCTTCCAATACATCCTTTATCACTATCTTTCAGATATAAGTGCTTCCTTGCTTAAAGAGCTTGGAGCTCACCACTTAACAACATCCCCCTCAGATCTCAAAATCCGAATCAAATATCCTTCCCACCTACACCTCCCAGACTTGTCAGTCATGTGCTACCAGGTACATGTGCTCTCACAGCCACACTGAATTTTCTAAAGTGCTTCCAGACACAGAACTCATTTCTAAATCTATCCAACTTCACTCATTCTCTTGTCAGTCTCTACAATGTTCTTTGTCTTGACCACCAAGCGAAACTCTTCATCATTCCAGACCTTTTCTGGCATGACTATCAACAAGTTATTCTCAATACTCATAACACTCTGTTATCAGGTTTTTAGAATTATCATAATCACATGATGAGAGCAACTATTAGAGTTGGGATTTCATGGGACTTAAACAACATGGTCCACTCACAACTGGGCCAACAAAACTGATCTCAGTCATTTTGAATACTCCCTCTGTTAATGTCCCTTGATGCTGACCATTATGACAACAGACTGTTCTACTGACCAGAAACTCCATCTGCAATATTCTTGTCTCTCCTTGTTACTGCTGCCACTATGTCTTTTCTTGGTTTCTTGATCATCCACAGCTTTCTCTAGGTGAATCCCATTTCAACTTCTTTGACTTTCTTCTGAGTAAGGCCTAGTAAATGCTGTGATCCTGTTTTCCCCTTCTCACAAAACATTAATAGCTGTGTCTGCTACAACTCCAAAAAGATTATAATAATTCTTGTAATACACTGGACAGCCCTCTTGTCCCATAACAGCAGAAGCTATCTAACTTTTAAATCAGAGTTTTCCTCCCTAAAAAACAATATAACGGCTTCTTACAAAATTTTGTCTTTTTCTTGTGTTTCCTCTAAAGTTTAACTGCTATGTGGCCCTACAGTTATTTCATTTCAAAGAAAAATACGTGTGTTTAAGCAAACCTAATATATGGACTTACAAATTTACTCAAAGGATAAACTGGACATGACTTTGGTTATAGAAGGATTTTCACTTTAGAAAATGATTCATAATAGCATTACTATATTACTATAAATGGCAAGCACTCCTATTTCATACTAAATTTAGGAGTTAATTCTCACACAAATCTTTGAGGATACATCATTAGATCAGGTGAAGTATATCTGTACAAGAAAATCTTCTTTTCAAAAGCCAGGCTTAGACTACCATCATATATTCTTGGGAATACTGTATTTAACCAGCACCAATTTAGAAACCTATAACCCTCAAGGATTGATTTATAATCATGCTATTATAAAAGGTTGTAATTCCTAAAATGTATACCTCCACTCCAAAATGTCCAGAACTTTTGTAGGTATTAACCTATCAAACCAGCCAAACCTGATCTCTCCTGAGATCCAGTTTTGTAATTGTTCAGGTAATCAACCCATGTGTCTCTGTTTTCCTTACGCATATTACCATGTCAAATTACTTACACTGTTCTCTGCCATTTCTTACAGAACTCTTTCTGGACTTATTCTATGCTCACACTGTCTGATCGTCAATTTGCATGTCAGTTCTTTTTAATTGGATTTCATCCAACCAGAATTACAGCTGCCTCTCTATATAAAAGAATAAAGTGATTTTTTTTTTCCTTCAACAATGCCAGGGTCCCTACTAGGGAATCAAACTGTCACTCCACTTGCTATTAATTATCCTGAGCTACGCCACTGTTTCCCTTCCTTCATAAAGCCCTGAACCATATTCTTTCCCACTGTGATTAACAGCAGTCATGATGATGCCTTACATCCAATGAACCAACACAAGAGGGAAATCCAGGCATCAGGCATACATGACAAGCAGTGACAAGAATACTTTAAGCAGAACATTTAACTAAAGGCAGAGTCTCTTATACAAAATAAATGAATTATGAGGCTAAAAGCTCATCTTGTATATTTCCAGGGCAAAAGATATCTCAAGTTCCCATGGCAAACCTAATATATGGCAGTCCACTGCCCTATCTCAATACATGAGGTTAAGACAGGTTTCCTGATACCTAAATCTCTTTAACCACAATGTAAGCCTGTGATTTCTTGTTTCCGTGGTGATGACAAAGATCTTACTGGCTTCCTCTGTATGACAATTCCCCTGGCATTTAAAGGCTCCTATTAACTCATCCTTCAGTCGTCCCTTCTTCGTTTTGTGTCATACTCAGGAGAGGAGCAGGGATGGAAAGAAGTCTCAAAACAGTTACATGTGAAACCCAGTTGAAGAAAATTGAGATTTTTTTAGTGTGAATACTTGAGGGATATGATAGCTGTCTTTAAAAAAAAATTTCAAGGGCTTCAAGTGTGAAAGAGGAAATTAGATTTATTCAACATGACCCCAGAGAGTAAAACAAGAAAGAACCAACAGATTCTATAAAACCTGCCAAAAGAGACATCTTAAAATAAAGCAAGAACTTTTTGATAGAAAAATGAAGTTATTCAAAAAAGATTATCTGCCAAGGCAGGCCATTCCGTGTCAGCAAAGCCAGGACAGTCACATTTGCAAGAGATGTACTACTGTCTTGCAGGGTCATGAAGATCTCTACCTTCCTTGCAACATGTGATTCTACAAAACTAACCATTACATGTTCAAGAGGCTGAGGCCTTATCACAATGAAGAGGATTTAGACTTTAAAGCAATGATTGATAATCCTCCCATGAGTCACATACATAGCACACATTTATAAGTAACCATGCATTATACAAAGGATTAGGAGGAGGCCATTATATAACTTATTTGAGTGGGGATATGAACAAAGTTTGGAAAAAATTTATTTTTCCAAATCATGGAAAGTCAAATAATAGCACCCAAAAGTATATATGCCCTAATTTCTAGAATCTGTGAATACATTATGTTACATAGCAAAGGGGTAGATAGAATTAAAGATCTGATCAGCTAATCTTCAAATAAGGAGGTTATTCTGCATTGTCTCAGTGGTTCTTCTTTTTATGGAAAATGAAGATATGACTATGGAAGCAGAAAATAGAGAGATGGCATCATGAGAAGGACTCAACTTGCTATGATTGCTTGCTTCAAAAGGGAAAAAAAGAATTACATGTCAAGAATGCAAAAAACCCTCTAACAGCTGGAAATGGGAAGGTTACAGAGACTCCCCTAGAGTCTCCAGAAGGAATACAGTCCTAAAGAATGGTACCCAAGGTTTCTGTTTCCATTTACTCTAAGAACTATATGGCCATGCATGGCTCTGAGTCTACACAGTAGCACACAGCTGAAACGCTATGAAGCATCTACCCACCATCACAAACACAGAGTCCACCAATCAACCTCCTAATCTGTAATGCCACAGGAGGAGGTGGCAAATGACACCTATGAGCACTTGTTCAGTGAGTGCCAGGTAACCAACCCATAGCCTCTCTTCTTCAATACCTGCTTATTCTATGACTGAGATTCTTTCAAAGAACTTAAAACTGGTCCCACAGAAGTGCATACAATAGTAGTCTCTTGTTGCCAACTAAATCAAAGGCATGTCAAGTCCATTTTTATATAAGCCTGAGTCTGAGAGAAAAAAAAACTTGGGAAACAAACATAAAAAAATATAAGTTGTGGAAAAGGCGGGGCTTTTAAATGAGTAAATCGTACGTACACACACACACACACACACACACACACTCTGAATATTTGAAAATCTATACATCCTGAAGACCTTCACATTTAGGAAATGAAAAGAGCCATCCCTCACTAACATGAATTTTTCTTATTTTGAAACTGAAACTCATAGTTCCCAAGAAAAGCAGAGAGGGGCTGAGGGATCATTTCCTTATAGGTTCTCATAATAGACACACTCAGGCTGTCTGACAGCATATTGAATGGTTAAGAATGTATACTCCATAGAGTCAGACTGCCTGGATTCCTCTCTTATACCATTACTAACTAGAAAAATTCCTGCTTCCTCTATGCCTCATTTGCTCACTTACAAAATGGAATGATTATAGTACCTATACGGTACAAGGTTGTTAAGACTAAATCAGTTCATATATATAAATCACTTAGCATAGTACCTGGCACAAAGCAACACCACTGGTTTATATAAACAATCATTATCCACGTCTGTCCCACAAAGGAAGTTCTCACGTGATCCTACTGGTCAAATCATCATCTTTACTCAGTGACTACCCTGGCCCTAATAATCTAAGACCACTCCTTTATCTCTCCATTTGGAATGTATAACCTGACTATACCTAAGCTGCTCAATGAAAAGGGTTGTTCCTCTGTAGGTTTTGATGGAAAGAGACAGGCTTTTAGGAAATACAATCCTCCAAGGAAACCAAGTAACCAAGTGTCTTTGGTTTATTCCTTTGCTGTGAACAGATGATCTCTAAGGAATCTTTCTACTGCAACACTTCACAGGCCTATATATTATCTGTTGCCAACCTAAAATATGTTCTTATTTTCTAGATAAGAAAATTTCAAAAGCTATGGATGCATCTTTGCTGTTACCTATACAGAATTAAAAGTGCTCAGCTCTTTATTTAAAATTCTACTCCAACCAAAGTTAGGTTAGAATTACTCTACATACTTCTGAAACCATTTGTTTTGTTTTTGTTGTGAGATAAGGGAAGGGGGGAGATTATAACTAGAAAAATTATAGGAGCCAAAGGAGCTACACCAATTGTTTGAATAAGCTGAATTTAATTAACTGAATGATGTTAAAATAAAGCAATTACCTAAGTTCTCAATGACCCAACCACCTATACCCCAATTCGACTCCAAATGAAATCTGGTTTCCTCAAGAAAACTTAGGTAATGATAAAAGTTAACAAAACTAGAGTTATTAGTGCAAAGAGTAAATATAAACCTGACAAATATGCTGAATATATGATACTAATGAATTTAAATAAAAAAATTCATGCTAGTGAAAGATTATGATGGTGTATTTTAAGATTCCACATAGTAAGTAATTATCCTCAAACTGATCTATATAACAAAATTTCAATGAAAATTCCACAAGGATATTTTTGTAGATGCTGATAAAGCAATTCTAAAATTTATATGGAAAGGCAAATAATCAATTTTGGTAAGTATTGCTATTGGAAGAGTCATATCAATTCATTTTAAAACAACATAAAGCTATAGTAATCAAAATAGTGTGGCAACAAAAAAGGGAAAGACCTCAATATAAAACAGAATGGAGAATCTTTAAATAAATCCACACATATGTAGACAATGAACTGTTGAGAATGGTGCAAAGGCAATTTAGAGATAGAACAGACTTTTACACAAATATACAGTTAACAGAACTGGATATTCTTTATAAAAATTTAACTTCAATTCATATTTTGTACTTTATATAAAATTTAATTAAATAATTCATAGACCTAAATATAAAATGTAATACTACACAGCTTCTAGAATAAACTCTTGTTGAACTCTGATTAGACAAAAATTTTTTTTTAAAGATTTATTTATTTGTGCATACAGAACTGGGGTACAGGCCAGAGGCTCAGGGGCGGCGAGAGGCTTCACCAGAGATAGAGTGGGGAACAGAACAAGCAGATCGACGAAGTACACTGCTGAGAGGAGCAGCGGGCGGGTCAGGAGAGGTCTGCCACGCCATGTGGTCACCTCCGGGGCAGGCGGGAATGGAACTCATGTGCAAGTGGTTTTTAGATTCTCAGTGCTGTGCTTTAACCCGTTGCGCCACCAGGGAGGGCCAGACAAAATTTTTGAACCTTGAATTGAGAAGTATAATCCATAAGAGAAAAAAAACTGATGACAGTAATCCACCAAATTTTAAAACTGTTACTCTTCAAAAAGACATTGTTAATAGTAATTAAATGACAAAACCACAAATTAAAAGAATATATTCCCATATCATATATTGGTAAAATACTTTAATTCATAATGCATAATGGATACTTAAAATTCAGTAAGAACGGCTTTTAAGAAAAAAATGAACATATGCTTCATACACACTATACAGTTCTACTTATAATAACAGAAAGCTAAAAATAATGCAAATGCCTCAAAAAAGATGAACAAATAAACAAATTCTGGTATATCAAAACAACAGACTACTATTCAAAAATGAAAAGTAAGCAAGCTATCAGCGCATGCCACCACATTTATCAATCTCAAAATAATTATACTGTGTGATAACCAGACAAAAGAAAGGAGTACATACCCTCTGATAGCCCATTCATATAAAATTCTTGAAAATGCTAATTAATCTATAGTGATAGCAGATCAGTGTTTGTCTTAGGACAGAACAAAGAGAAATAGGAGGCAAGTCTTCTAAAGGGACATAAGAAAACTATTGAATAAGATGAATATGTTCATTAACTATGGGATGGTTTAATAGAAATATAATATATGAAAACACAACATGGGCCTTTCCTGGTGGTGCAGCAGCGTAAAGCACAGCACTAAGAAGTTAAAGCCACTTCAGCATGAGTTCGATCCCTGCCCTGGAGATGATCCACAGCAGGCCTCTCCTGACCTACCTGCTACTCCCCTCAACAGTGTACTTCATCAGTCGGCCTGTTCTGCTCCCCACTCTGTCTCTGGTGAATCCTCTCACCGCCCATGCACCTCTGGCCTGCACCCTAGTTCTGCATGCATGAATAAATAAATCTTAAAACACACACACACACATACAACACATTATAAACTCAAAATTTGTGGGCTTTATTGTATGTCAATTACTCTCCATTTTTAAAAAATAATTCATAGGAATAAAGTAAAATAAAAAGGAAAAGCATATCTCCATCCCCCAATATTTTATGGTCAAATGAAGAAATCAAACAATACAGTATGATAGGACAGAATTTTATGGGAGCACAAAGGAAGGGTACAATCCTGAATATTGAGATTAAATATGAATTTATAAAGAAAAGGACACCAAAGTTCACATGTGAACTATGAGTAAAGGTTAATTAAGCTGATTATGTCTTCTACTTAGACTAATTAGAAACTACTATATTCTCTTTTTTTATGTTTAAGCCAGTAGATTACCATAATTTCATTTCATGTGTATTATTTCATATAAATACATACCCCATATTGCATACAAATGTACACTTTGGGAATAAACTTGCTCTCAAAACCAATGATCATCTGCTTTGGAGTTACAGCATAGACTGGTTTTATTTTGTTCTATACATGGGAAAATTGTAGAATCCAAGTTAAGGAACCAAACTAATAAATGGTTGATTTTCCCTTCTGTTTTTACAAGGTTAGCAATAAATTATGGAAAATTTGTTACAAAGGAACAGGCAACTGCTTGTACAAATGGATTCAAAGCAGATGTCCTCAGAAACACAAGTGTTTAAATTTATTCTATACTAATATATTATAGATTTATGTCCAGAGAACCACAAATAAACACCATTTTCCCAAGAAAAAATGTAGCTCTAGTATTATAATCTCTGTGCAGTAAAGAAAATAATTTATATCATTAATAACAAACTTATGAGAACTCTGGAATGAAGAAAATTTAAAATAAGACTCAATCCTTCCACTATTCCTCAAAACCAAATAATAATTACAAAACACTTACTTGCCATTCTGTCTTTTTCTCTAATTTGAACATTGCATACATCCCTTTTCTGACCAGCTATAAACACTGAGGTCATTCCTAACAATAATTTTCATGTTAAATTCATGGGGGCACGAATAGACAAGGCAACTGGATGGAACCACATAAACTAAGTGTCTTCCTCCATGTGTACTAAATGGATTTGAAAATGGAATATACACCTCAACCCTGTTTTAAATAATGATTTTTCCATCTTCACTACATGACTCATTCATCCCATGGTCACAGTCACCATGTCATCCTGGTGTTAAGAAACAAAGTAACCCAAAATGATTAATGAGAAGAAGAAAAGAGTAAAAGATGCGTCACATGCAAAGGAAATCACTTTGCCAGCAAGATCATTGGTGCACAAACAATCTATACCTTCTACATGTTGTGAGATAAGCAGACGTTATACACACGCAATACTGGTTACATTTCCTCCAAACCACCTTTTCAACAAACTATAAATTTGAGCAATGAAGGTGTTATCTTCATTAAAAACATGTTTATTGTCAAAGTGAAACCACCTTCTTAAAGATAGAACAATGCTTAAAAGACTTTTGAGCTAAAAGAATGCAAGTTTAGATTTTTGTCCCCCGAATATATATAGTAAGATAAAATCAGGAGTTCATATTCCTTAAATTAAGCATTTGTTTTAAAATTACATTTGTTCTTACTTATGTTCTTATTCCCTTAAGGACTAATAATAAACACTCAAAGTCTTCAATTCTGACCTATTGTTTAGGTATCCATTATCAGCGATTCTCATAACAAAACACCAAGGTGGAAACCAGTTTGCTGCATCCAAAACAACCCAGCCAAAAGCCTCAACCATAGTTTCTTTAATTGCCAAATACATTTTATAACTTGAACATACAACCAATAACAAGTTAATTATAACAGTGGGCATTTTAATTGCTTTTGGAAAACTAGCCAACAACCTGTGGTGTGTATACAGCTTCAAAGGGATGCAATCTCATAAGCTAATTTAGATCTAAACCCTGACAAACTATAGCTTCCACAGTGACAGTTGCTTGCAAACTTCACACAATGTATATAAAAGGAAAATTTAGAAATTGCTTGGGGGAATTAAAGGATTTGTTTAACTCATTTTGCTTTGGATCTTTCCACAGTTGTGAGTGCTGTCCTTTGAGGAGAGAAAGTGTCCCAACTAGGAAGGTCAGAATCATTTGCATTGTTTAAGTCACTTCAGATCACTTCAAACATAAGTTGGTTTTGGAGATGTGCTGGCAATTTTTAGGAAAAAAATTATAGGTGGAAACTAAAATAAGAAGTAAGGTGTTTTGTGATATTTACTGATACGACGAAATAAATAGGTCAATGGTAACAGCTCAAATGGAGGTTTTCTGAAAAACAGGTATAACATTCTATTTCATTTGAAACTCCACAGACTCCTCACCCAAAGAAGGCTATAGTCCTGGTCTATTTTATTTTTAAAAGATAATCTGTGGTTTTGTCCTTTATACCTTGCCTTAGATTAGAGTATGCTTACGTTTGCAAAAACAAAACAAAAAAAACAAAAACAAAAAAAACCTCAGAGAACCAAAAATCCTTGTTATCTGTTAACTGGTGAACACTAGAAGGAGGAGCTCAGAAATGTGCGCTTTTTTTTTTAAGATTTTTTTTTTAATGCATACAGAACTGGGGTACAGGCCAAGAAGTGCAGGGGCAGTGCGAGGATTCACCGGAGACAAAGTCGGGAGCAGAACAGGCTGACTGATGAAGTGCAACTGCTGGGGGAGCAGTGGGCAGGTCAGGAGTGGTCTGCCACACCATGTAGATCATCTCCAAGGCAGGGATCGAACTCATGCTGAAGTGGTTTTAACTTCTTAGAGCTGTGCTTTATACGGCTGCGCCACCAGGGAGGGCCCCAGAAATGTGCTTCTTTTTAAGGTGTCCTGGGATGACAGTGATTTGCCAGCTTTGAAGAGAGCACTTTCATGGATGAAATCTTGTCCAAGCTATCAAAATGACCAGATGGACCTTACTCAATATTGAGACAAAGAAGTTACAGTGAAAATTTCTGATTATTAATATAATAAAGCCTTAACCCAATATTACCTCAGCTGGAGCTAATTCATTCTTCTGGTGTCAAATTTAACTAAATGTGGACAGTGTAATGATTTATACCTAGCACCCACAAAGTGTCTTCCTGTGATTCACACTAACTATTGATAGCTTAAATCTGAAGATGCTTTACTGTCCTATTTCCGGAAAAGGCATGAAGGAGCTTCAGACTGGTTTCAAGATTGTTAATGCCACTGATTAAGATGACAGGAGTTTCTAAACTTCTACTCTCAGCCAGTTCTTCCAAGACACCAAAACCCTAGTCACTAGCCAGCCTTGTAAAATCCTGTGAAGAGCTCACTGCAACAATCTCATAGCAATTGTGACATGTTCTTAGGCTCTCAGCAAGGAAGCCAGTATTTTTCATATGACAACCCCCAAGCAGACAGCAAGGGCTGAGTTATCCAGAATTTCTAAGCTACTCTTAGTAGCTCTAAAGAAGAACCATGTAACACCACCTCTGCTTTGGTTTAAAAAAAAAAAAATGCCTCTGCAGCAATAAATGGAAGGTAGTCAATACAGTGTGCACCAGAGAACAATTTTCTCAGATTCTTAAAAAGAGACCAAATTGCACATCCTTCAAAAACATTCACAACATAGTGTCCTAACTCAAATTTCAATTAAAAAGTCACAAAATAGGGCCCTCCCTGGTGGCACAGCAGGTTAAAGCACAGCACTAAGAAACTTAAGCCACTTCCGCATGAGTTCGATTCCTGCCAGCCCAGAGGAGATCCACATGGCGTGGCAGACCTCTCCTGACCCACCCGCTGCTCTCCTCAGCAGTGTACTTCGTCGATCTGCCTGTTCTGCTCCCCTCTCTGTCTCTGGTGAATCCTCTCACCCTCTGCATCTGGCCTGTACCCCAGTTCTGTATGAATAAATGAATAAATCTTCAAAAAAAAGTCACAAAATATATTTTCTTCATTATCACATATTTTATGCCTCCCCCAAGAAAAAAACACAGGCAATAAAGAATGCAAATCATACCACCACCAGGTGATACATCTGATCTGGTCTCTCACACAATACAAGCTATATGTTCACCTGGTTTAAGTGCTCCAAACATCATAGATTTCCTCTCTTCAAAAGACAGCACTCTAAACTGTAGATCCAAAGCAAAAGAGAATTAAACAAATCCCTAATGTCCATAAGTATTTTCCAAATTATCATTTTATCCTTGTATGCAGCTCATGCTCAGTACAGTGTAAGCTGGGCACCTTTCTGCCACTGCAAGAGTCACTATCCATTCCTCTCAAGATACAGCTCTAGATTCAGTGACAACCCCACCCCTGCTCCCAAGGAAACAGACTATGGTCTTTAACACACTCCCATGTATGAACTCCAAAAGCCCACAGTCAGAAAGCTATCACAATGTGTCTGAAAGATTTCCAGAGAACTACCATTTCCATTAGTCATCCACAGAAAGAAAAGCTCAAAAAGATTCTCCTTTCAGACACCCATGAAAAAGAGTAGAGGAGAGCTGATCAATCTGATGGCCTAGAACATTTTTTCTGCTTTTGTTTCTGCAGATAGTAACAAACAAGCAACAGGAGCAGCAGGTCAGACATCACAATGGTCCTCTCTGAACCATTCAGACTTCACTTGAACAAACTGGGCTTTCACAAAGAGAACCAAAAGATCAAACATGTCACTCAGAGCTCATTCTTTGAGTCCCTTTCTAGAACCTTAGAAACAACCTATAAAGACCCAGCAAAAGAAGCTCTACAGTCAGAATCCCAAGACTAATAGTGACAAAAGTACAGACTAATTTTAACAGTCAAAACCATAAATGCGGGTGACTGAAGATGATGTTATGAACAGTATGGGAAGAGCTCACTCTAAGACATGTGATAAACAAGAAACAGGATTTCACTTTAATATTTTTTACCCATTAATGGTAGCTATCATGTTCTCTCACTGAGTGGGATTCTGTCCAATCAGTAATCAAAAGTAAATTCAGATGTTAACCTCACTAGGACAAAAATCTTGTCTGCTTTGTTCACAAATGTATCCAGCACTCAAAGTTGTTCAGTACCTAGCAGTTGTGTGAATGCACATAATGTATGCATATAAATTTCTTTAATTCTCACAACTATCTAGATGAACAAACTAAAAAGTTAGCTATTTAAGTGGCATGTCCATGTTCACACAGCATGACATTTCTAACGTGTATAGCCATGTATACTGGTAATTATAAGCACCAAACTCACTGCATAGTATAACCAGGCAATCCATTTTTTTAAAAGATTTATTTATTTATGCATACAGAGCTGGGGTACAGGGGCGGCGAGAGGATTCACCAGAGACAGCGTGGGGACCAGAACAGGCCGACTGACGAAGTACACTGCTGAGGGGAGCAACAGGTAGGTCAGGAGAAGTCTGCCGTGCCATGTGGATCACCTCTGGGGTGGGGATCAAATTCATGCTGTAGTGGCTTTAGCTTCTTAGTGCTGTGCTTTAACTCACTGCACCACTAGGGAGGGTCCAGGCAATCCATTTTTCATAGCTTACTCTAAGTTCTACATTGGGTGAGGAACTAAATTTGGTATCAACCTCTTAAAATTTTTATAAATTATTAATCCAGCCAAAGAAAGCCAAATGGTAGCACCTCACCCAGGGCTAAGATTTACATTTATAAAAACCACTACACTAATCTTACCAATGGGGCAAATGTGTATGAGAAGAATGCAGAGGGCATATGATCATTAAAGTTCAGAAAGTGCTAACCTGGGGACATGTTGCTGATCTCTTAAGAGAATATAGGAAAATTTTGCTTTAACAGGTAAGATAACTAAGAAAAGGTGCTTTAGAAAACAATAAATGGAGATAGAGTAAAAGAGCAATTCAGGTGTACCCTGTCAAGAAAAGGCCAAAAAAAAAAAAAATTAAAATATGACACGAAAGAGAACCAGAGGTTGCACAGTTCCCAAACCTGACCTCTAGTACCTTTGATGTTGGTTTCCTGGGAACATACCAGCCTTTGTGTACCACTTGGAGCAGAAGTTTCAGCATTCTTTTACCTCACAATATGCAAGATATCATGTAACCATAATGAGGTGAAGTGTAATTTCATCACACAATACAACACAAGCAGCTGTGAATTTCTAGTTAAAGGACAGCAGCTCAATTCAGCTGCACACCTGCAATTATTTAATGTCTAGTTAAGCTTGTCTCCATTTAATAAATTACTTGATAATTAAAAAGAGAATGGGAAGAAAAGACATAAACCACAATTAAGAGCTGTAGACAACAGTAGGAATTAACAAGGGTAGAGAAGAACTCTTCACAAAAAGTTTAAAGAACAACAAAGTATTTGAGTCAAGTAAATTTGGTAATTCAATTTAACAGATATTTCATGAGCATCTGCTAGGGTCAAGAAAGTGTCACAGCCATGGTTGAGGGGGCCACAGCTTACCGGTCCTGGTCCCTGCCTTCAGTGTGCTCACAAAGTCCCTGAAGTCTTTCTAGGAGGAAGGTACAAAGATAAGGATTCTCACTTTTCTAGGCAGATAGAAAAGCTACAGGATTATCAATGTCCCTTTTCAGTAACAACAGAATAGACACTTGGCCCAGTTCACCAACATACACACAGCCTTTTTTCACCTATAAGAAAACCAGAAAGAATTTGCCAGCACAATACAAATGTGCAGGCGATATCAACGTCTCATTTGTGCCAGGCAGCTTCAGTCACTATCTCCCATCCCCAGCGATTTCCTGAAATTCACCCAAATAAATTTGTTATTCTTCTCTTTTTATTTCTAATAGTCCTCTGGTGAAAAAACTAAGTTGCCAGATAAAAGGAAAATGCAGAAAGGTGAGGGATAAAACCTAACATGCTGTTAAGCACTTAATTTTCCCTCAAAATTCCTATGATGGAAACCTAACTCCTATAACTCTAGAATGTGACTATAGTTGAAGAGATCTTCAAAAAGGTAATGATGTTAAATAAGGTAAGCCCTAATACAATATAACTGGTGTCCTTATTAAAAAGAGGAAATGTGGACACAACACAAAAGCTAGGTAAGGACACAGTGAGGCAGAGCTTGCCTATAAGCAAAGATCAGTCCAAGAAACCAACACTGATTTCAGACTCCTAGTATCCAGAACTGTGAGAAACATTAATTTGTTGTTTTAAGTTACATGCACTTAGGGAATTAGCTATTAATGCTTTAGCAAAGTAATAATTCAGAAATCAAACAATTCCTAAAAAATAAGTAATTTCTTATAGACCCACTCGAAACTCTTCAGCTGAATTTCTACTTGGATCAAAAAAAAAAAAAAAAAACCAACAATGTATTGGCATTTAATCCCTGCTTCTTTAGACCATTCCTGGACACAGTCAGATAAAAGTGAAACGACATGCATTCTCTCCACAAGGTAATTCTGCAGTCTTGAACTAGGTCAAGGGACACTGAAAGTAAATCACAAAAAGATCCGGAAACCAGTTCTGATCAACCATGTATCCAATCATCCTTTCATCCATTCAAGCATTATTTTATAATACTTTTATTTAGTTAGTTCTTTTAATATTTATTGATGCATACAGAATGGGGGTACAGGTCATAGGTGCAGGGGCAGTGAGAGGATTCACCAGAGACAGAATGGGGAGTAGAACAGACAGAATGACAAAGTACACTACTGAGGGGTGCACGGGGAGAGATAGGAGAGGTCTGCAGCACCATGTGGGTCACCTCTGGGGTCAGGGATTGAACTCACACTGAAGTGTCTACGGCTAGCATGCAGTGCTGCATCCTAATCCATTGTGCCACCAGAGAGGGCCCTACAATATTTTTTAGACTACTATTGTATGGAAAATAAAGGAAAAAAACTCTCTAACATTTGGGATAAACATCTACTAACAGGACCAGGTAGTATTTCATACTGATTATCAGGTTGAATGCAAATAGGCACACAGACGTATGAAAGTGCCTTGCTAGGAACCTCCAATACCTCTAAATCACTAAGCTTGAGAGGAAAAAAGGGAGAAGTAGGACATGTAAGCATGGAAAACACCAAAGCAAAGTGCAGGGACTAGAAGTAAGACTAAACACTTGGATGTGAATTTAACATTTATAATGTACATTACCTTTGGCAAATGACAAAATTCTCTGACTCCAAATTTAGTAATATAATCAAACACGTCACACACCTAGAGTAGACCTCACTAAGGTAGGTTCGCTATTGGTTCATTTTGATTGTAGTGGAAATGGTAGCTAGAACTATAAGCTGTAATTTAAGAAAGAGTAAGTCTAGAAATGAGGTTGAAACAGTATTTTGGAGCCAGTATACAGAAACTCATATGACAGATTAAGGAATTTGGTAAACAGCATATCCTATGAACAGCAGGCAGCCTCTACAAGTGGCTGCTTTAGACCCTAGTCTAAAAGTGCAGAGTCTGGGATCTCTAAAAGAAATCTCCAGTAGTGATGACAGGGTAAATAGCTGGGGGAGAGAGGATGAAGTCAGGGTGACTAGTGGGTGAGCTGCTGGACTAAAAAGGGGGACAGAAAAGACCCAACAGTCATAGTATCAGTCAGAAATACAACAGTAGCCTACCAAATTGAAACTGGTTTCAAAAAGGAAATGACAGGCCCTCCCTGGTGGCGCAGCGGGTTAAAGCACAGCACTGAGAATCTGAAGCCACTTCTGCATGAGTTCGATTCCTGCCTGCCGCCTGCCCTGGAGGAGACCACATGGCGAGCCAGACCTCTCCTGACCCGCCCGTTGCTTCCCTCAGCAGTACTGTACTTCGTCGATCTGCCTGTTCTGCTCCCCGCTCTGTCTCTGGTGAAGCCTCTCACCGCCCCTGAGCCTCTGGCCTGTACCCCAGTTCTGTATGAATAAATAAATAAATTTAAAAAAAAAGGAAATGACAAAGGATTTAAATTAGTATACTATTTCATACTCTAGAGTAATGCCCTACTTAACTATTTTATATTCAAATAATTTGTACATAAACATACCAAAAAAAAAAAAAAGTCTAGTAAGATGTGACCAGACCAGCACTCCTTACCAATGAGCAGTCTTTTACAAGTCAAACGACTGCAGGGTTTTTATTTTTAGCATTTAACATCTCTGGTATTTACTAAAGTTTATAGTTCCTCTTCTCCGGGAGTTATTTTATTGTTTAAGTGGACTGTATTAATATTCGTACTTTCACTCTGAACATACCAGCAGATGAGAGCAAACAGCTTCCTTTGACTCTTCAACCTACTGCTATTTTCATGCCTAACCTACTCTAAAAGTATAATGATAAGCTCTAAATCTAGGCTTAAAGGCAGAGTACTAAAGGCCAGTACAACATTTACATTTCTCCTAGGCTGAGGCATGGAAATTCAGTGACAAATCAATTTCTTTTTTCACAGAGTGGTAGATATGCAGGCTTTTGAGAAAAAGCAGTACAGAGAAGAAGCAATCTAAAGCAGGTGCTGGGGATATCCTTTCATGAGTCATCTTCATAATTCTGGCAATTTTTAAAGTGGTGATCAAGTCAATGAAACAGTCAAATGATGGTGGAGGGTAGACAGGTTTCAGACCTTGGTCTCTGGTCACACACTGGCCAATGTCAGACTACCCTCCAAACTTGCAAATAAGTAGCAACCCAGAGCTTAGAATTACTCAGGTGTCCTGACCTCAATGAAAAGGTTCCCTCTTTTACACAAACCCATGCTGCACATATCCACCCTGCAGAAGGTCACAGGAATTCTGTCTCCCTTATTGGCCTTCACACTTTCTATTATATAGCAGTTAGTTGTAAACAATCCTGTCTCATCACTTAGACTGTACACACACTCTTGGAGAAGTAGGCTCCACACTGGAGTCCACCTTGTTGTGTACCTACAGAACAAAATTCAACTGCTGTTTAGTGAATGGTGGGTTCACTTTAGAAGCAGAGCAATAAAAAGAGGATGTTGGAAGGCCTATGAATTAGACCAAAACTTACAAATCTTAAGCTGACAAATGACCTGTTAGAGGACCTGAGGACCTTTTAAAATATATGTCCTTGAACTCTGTCCCCTGTCAATTTATTAGGTGTGCATTGGAGGTTCCTAGATCTTCACATGTTAACATTTCTCAGGGAATGTTGATATTGCGAGCCCAGGCTTGTTCTACCAAGAATAACCTCGTATCTAAAGTAGGAATCACCGTGAGACAATGCTGAGAAAGAGCATGTAGTAGTCAATGACCCTTCCCCCCACAGGTCACATGCACACAGGGCAGCCCAGTACACTTCTGGTCAGAAAACTCCTGAACACAATCTTCCCATATACCAACAGGGAGGATTTTAAAAATCTGTCCCACAGACATGAAGGATGCACCTTTCACTTTTTAAATCACTTTTTCTCCCACCTATTTTCTCTCCTTTTGACCCTTTTTCCTTGTCCTTGCACATCTGAACCTTACCTGAGTATTAAAAGACAGGCCTTTTATTTGCACTTCTCAGGAAAATATCCCTGAGAAACTGCTTCTTCTCAAGTTACAGGTCCCTCCCTCTGTGAATTTACTTAAAAAATGAACTCCATCCACACCAGCAATTAACCTCAAAAGCCACCCACAAACAGTACAGGGGTGTTGTCTGCCCTTTCCATAAAGCTGCCAACTAATGTGTTGACATGTCATTGATGTCTCAGGGTGGAGGAATTAATCCTCTCTCTTTAAGCACTCCAAATCTAGAAACTTAAGCACCCACAAATCTAGAAACATTTCAGAAATAGCATCTAGAAAAGCCATCAGCTAACCTGGAGTTTTCAAGAAGGCACCACAACCACATACAGAGGGAATGAAGGCATCCCTGTATGACTCAGTTGCTTTAACTGTGGATGAATGCACAGTGACCTCCAGTCTCACCTTCTTGTCACTTTGTTCAATACAGTATTTGTTTGTGTTCTGGTCAGTTTGTAAAAATGGTTTTTCCCCCAGCGCCTTAGCTCTTGACCTTAGTTTTGCATTTTCATTGGTAAAATACGCCTATGCTATGAGTGGAAAGGAATAGATTTAGTAAAAACCACAAAACCAGCATGACACATGAAGCTAATTACTGCTACCCCAGAAAATCTGGCTTTTGACTGTGTGTAAGATTTTATTTCCAAATATTTGAAGATTTGTCAAGGTTGTCTTACTCAGTGGTCTGAGTTATGAAGAGAAAGTTAGGCAGCTGTAATGTATATAAACTGTGGACAATATGAAAAGTGCAATGGTAGGGTTTTCACGGGAAGACTGGATTTACAATGAGGGGTGGTGTAAGCTTTTCTTGGTACAGCTTTATACCTAAGTAAAGAATCATGAAGCGTAAGTGAAAGAATCATAAAGTTCTGCAGCAAAGCATTATGTTAACTGTCAGATCAATTCCTTCTCTTCTTTGACTTGGGATCAAACAGTGTATTTAGAACCTCCAGAAATGTCATTGTCAGCTTTTGGTCCCTGCTTTTGTAGAAGGGGCTTGCCTTCACTCCTTTTTCTTTTACATTTTTTTAAATTACAATTTCAGACACTGTCCACTGTGGCACCAGGTTTTGTAACAAAACCAAGTTAAGTGATCTTGGTTGAATTGATTTATGAGACACCTTCAAAAATTCATGAGCTACCAGGATAACATTCTATAGCTGGATCAGTATGCAGCATATTCCCTTCACCTCGTCAAGCAGATCAGACATTCCATGATAGTGCAGTAGTTTAAAATGCATCCTCAAGATAATAGCCCTGCTGATTGAGACAATGACACCCACATGAGGAGAAAAAGGAGGGCAAGCAGGTTACTTTTAAAAGCCCTTACTTCCCTAACTTTGTGCAAACTGGTAAAAACTGGTAACTCCAGTTAAGCATAGAACTGTTTAGGGCAAGTTTTTCTCCCTAGGTGATTTGCTTTGCTCCTACTAGTGTTATTATGGAGTATTAACAATGATCCCATACTATTCAGCGCAGTTAAATGAGGCATGTATACATGTGCATGTGTAATAAATCAAGTGACGCAGTTAGTAATTTCCTCCATTCTCCCTGTGAAAATCTTTTCTAAACAGGAACAAAGGATGTGGCTAAAAACAGTGAAAGGTTACAGTACTTTCCCCATTTTATTGATTGTTCATTTCTAGTCTCTGGCCTTATTTGCTACTTATTGATCTAACAGAAAAGCAAATATTTTTCCCTAGATAGCATTTAGGTAAACTGGGCTTTGATGACTTGTTTCTGTTTTTTTTTTTTTGTTTGTTTGTTTATTTGTTTTTGAAAGTACTTACCTACTGAGTAACATTCTGTATATCATCTAGTGTTATTTGGGGGCCTTTTCCTGGCAGGATCCCTGATGTCACAGGTTGGCCTTGTCATTTTGGCTACTTCTGTTGTTAACATATCACATGCCCTCTGGATTGCCCTAATGGCCTTGAAGCATCCACAGCCTTGGAGTCTACACAAGGAGCTCAATAGAAATGCGTTTCTGAGTCATTTCTAGTCAGTACCTGGCAACATGTTAATTGTCACAAAAAGAAAGTAAGGACCACTGACTACAGTGGTTAGATTACATTTTTCAGATTTTAATTCACACGTTTTGGCTTAAATTTGCTTTCAGATAAATTCTAAGTTTTAATTGCCAATAATGGTTAGTCCTCCAGTAACAGCTTGATGAAGGGGGCTTTAGAATTTGAAACAGGAACATTATGGTAATGGAACAAAGTAACATACATCTCTAACATTGGAGATAAGGTAGGTTCTCCAACAGGATAGGTGATTGTGACTGTATTTGATTGATTTTATGCTTACATTTTCACACTTATATTTTTCTGCTTTTAGTAACTATTACACTGGTATGTATTCCCTCAGATCATGTAAGGTAAAAAATGTTGTAAGCAGCAATAGAAATAAAGCATAGAGAATGGTACCTATTATTCATGAGTAATGCAGTCCACACAGAGGAAAAACATAAACTGCCATTTCTGGGATTGATTGGTGCTTTTACTGGTTATTTTTTTCTTGTTCATTTCTGCGAAGGCAGTACAGGCATTATCCAAAAATTAAGCTTTATTAAAAAATACAAAGAGAGGGCCTCCCTGGTGGCGCAGCAGGTTAAAGCACTGCACTAAGAAACTAAAGCCACTTCCGCATGAGTTCGATTCCTGCCTGTCCCGGAGGCGACCACATGGCGAGGCAAACCCCTCCTGACCCGCCCGCTGCTCCCCTCAGCAGTGTACTTCGTCGATCTGCCTGTTCTGCTTCCCACTTTGTCTCTAGTGAATCCTCTCACCCTCCGCATCTCTGGCCTGTACCCCAGTTCTGTACGAATAAATAAATAAATCTTTAAAAAAAAATACAAAGAGAATGTGTGATTCCTACCTGTGGACACATCATCTCTATTTCCTCAACCTCCCATAACTACTGTATTATGTTTCCTTCATAATTTCTCAAAACAAACAGAAGCATATTTGTATGTGTGTTGTACCAGATACTACAAACATAGGTTTGCATCTTGCTCTTTTGTAAATAACAGCATATACTGGAGATCATTCCATCTCAGTTCAGAAAGAACACCCTAGTTCTTTTCTATTGCTGCATAACAGTCTATGTATGGTTGTACCATACATACTGTGCTAACAGTTGGATTATTTCCCGTCTTTTGCTATTACAAGTGATACTGCAGTGAATAATTCTGATCATATGGTGTTTCATCTTTGGGTGTAAGTACATCTGTAAGATAAATTCCCAAAAGCAAAAGTGTTAGTCAATGTGCATTAGCATTGTAATTTCGATAGTTATTGCCAAATCACTTTATAGAGGTTGTACCAGTTTATATTCCCATCTACTAAAGAATAGGGATTTCCCCACAACTTTTATCAACAGGGTATGTTGTAAAACTTTTGATATTTTGCCAATCAGATAAGAGAAAATTGGTATCTCAAAGTAGTTTCATTTTGCATTTACTATGAGTAATGTTGGGCATCTTTTATTATATCCAAGATCTAACAGTATTTCCTTTCTTATGTATAATCTGGTCAGATACCATGTTTATTTTTTTATTGGGCTTTTGTTATAGGTTTTCTAAGTTCTAAAATGCATTAATATGTTTAGACATAGAGAAAAGTTGCAAAGACGGCTGTTTGTTTTTGTGGTTTTTCTTTTCTTACAGCATCATGAACTCTAATAACTATCCCAAATGATTTAAGGAAGTATAGGTCTGGAATTCTGGAGCTTTTAAGCCAAAAAGAGGCACAAATCCAATCTTACTACCTTTGGGGATTTTCTATTTGGAGAGGTAGATTTGGGAAACTCTTCAGTGACTCTACACTCAACTGTGGGCATATAATTCAGAGCCTAGCTCCCATTATTCTTTTTTTGCTAGTATCAATTATTAACAAGAAAGGTTACCTAAGTGAAAAATTTGCCTGAAGTTTGTAATTGTTGAGATGTACTTCCAATTAAAAATGTTGTTTTCAAGTGACAGAACTGTTCATAGACCAGGTTTCAAGCACATTAAATATTTGGTGTTTAACCATCTCAGCCCTCTCCGACCCTTGGCATCACTTTCTGAGATAATGATTAGCTATAATTTTTCTGGAGTATCTTGCTGTCATTTTTTGTCCTATTAATTGTTTCTCTAAGTAAGTTTTTAAAACATGGAGGCAGGAGTGTTCTTCTAAGAAGGAAACCTGGCTTGAAGTTTTGTGTCCCATAGAGGTCCAGCTTGCCAGAAAGATAAGAGCATTGGCTCTAGAATGAGACCTCCTGGATTTCAAATTCTTGTTTTGCCATCACAACTTTCTATGCCATTAAGATGTTACTTAACATTCCCCTGTGCTTTACTCTCCCCATTTATAAAATGGTGATAAGACATTATCTACTTTTCTGATTGGTTGTGAGAATTAAATGTAATAATAAATGCAACGTACTTAGCACAGAGAAACTGCCAATAAATGGTGGCTTAAAAGTAGTAACAGGCAGTAAATTTCAGATGGATACCATGAGATAAAATATTAGTTGCACTGCATTTAACTCTTTAACCTCACCACCACCTCCCTACTTTACTTCCAACTTTACATCCTTTACCTACCAACTGAAATGCCATCCATTCAACCAGTACTTGAGTACTTAGTGAGTGCTGGATGCTCAGCAACAAGATGCTATAAGGAGTCCTCTAAGAATTTGCTTTCTAACAGGAACCTGAGCACAGGTGCCTATAAATGAAAAGCTGGCTGTCATCACTGTCACCCAAATACTGTGAAGATACAAAGAATGTGACCTTACTCTTTCCTTTGACTGGGGTGATTAGGATATGCACTGTGGAAGAGGGAACTATGAGCTGAGAGCCATTTGAAGGTGAAATTGGGACACACAGGAAATTGATGACAACAGTTCTGTATGTTTTGCTCTTTGGAAAATGTTTTACATATTCATGTCATCTCAATTCTATCTCATAAAATAACTTATCTTCTGCTTACAACTGAGGAGATGAAGGGTCAAATAGGTTAGCTGACTTGCACAAGGCCACAGAACTCCTTGGTGGTGGAGTCAGAATTCAACTCCAGGTCTTCCAACTCTGAATCCTCAGATGATATCCCTTGGTCTCCTGAGTGAAAAGGATTGGCACCAGCAGGGGATACTCAATGAAAGAGGAACCTCTTCTAGTGTCTATGGGTTTAGATCTTGCACTTCTAGGGCATCTCAGCTAGAGGAAGCCTGTGACCAGTGCAGCCTCTTCATTTAACACAATAAAATATTAATGTGCTTGTGAGGGACTTAGAGCCTCATTACCCTGCTGCCATTCTGGGGGGATGGGGAAAAAAAAAACCTTTACCACGTATCTGATATCTGAAGAAGAATGTACCCTAACTGGGGTCTGTTTTGGAGAGATAGCTGCCCAGACCAGACACCTCCAGTAGGCATTTTAAAAGGATGGTTTAACTAAAGAAATCCATCTAGGGAGAGAGCTCTTCTCGCCTTCCCTTAAGAAAGAGACCCAAGCAATAGGGGGAAGCAGGGATTCTTCTGAGATTCTGCACCTTCACAGGTGCACTACGCTCAGCTCAAGCTTCTGGAGGCAACGAGACCTCTATCTGAAGGGCAAAACTAAACTTGTCATTCAAAATGGAGAAAGTGAAACCTAACCCTTGATCTAATGGCTAGATGTGCTTCACTAGCCACAGACTCATTCAGATATGCAGAGGACAACAATTTCCTATTAAAGTGTTGGTTTGATAATAATGCATTTACATCTAGGGTCCACAACAAAAAATGCCAGGAATAGCTTCTTCCTATTTGGAATGAAAACAAACAAATCTTAAGAATCAAAAAGCTTTCTTCTTTGTGAGCACCAGTCACAATGCTAAAACGTCTGATGGAGAAACGTCACTTAAAATTTACAAGTAATATTGTCTCAATCCATACCCAATTTCACATAATTCAAAACAAATTTTGGTCAAAATGTTAGGTTATTCCAATAGTGGAGAAAAAAAGATTTTAAAACGATTCATTTAAAATAAAACATTATTGGAAAACAGATACTTATACTATGACAAAATATTATAAAATAACACCATGACTATTAACCTCTACTATGTCTACTTTACAAGAATAGACTTTTTAATGTGGTATTAGTATTTACCAAATTAAATATACTGTTTAATTTTTTAATAAAATGAATTGTATCTAAATATACAATGTTTGGTTGAATCTGACCACTATCATCAAATTTTCCTGTTATTGTTACTTAAAATGATTAAATGAAATGATATGTGAACACAACAAAATATAGGCTATCACCTTCTCTCCCACAGGATACTCATTTCTGGAAGCACCCAAGTGGACTTGGATGATTTTCCTACTTTACAAAAACAGTATGTACTTTAAGCCCTATTTACTTATGATTTCAAAGACATTTCCTTGTAACAAAACAAAACAAAAGATGATTTTCTCTATCACTGCCATACCTAATCAGAAACCATAAACAGGACACCATATGAAATGAGAATTTAAGTCTACTTTCAGCTTTAATTGGCATTGCAGGCCCTCTCTGGTGGTGCCATGGGTTAAAGTGCAGCACTATGAAGCTATCTGAAGCCACTGAAGCACAAGTTCAATCCCCAAGCCAGTAAGGTGACCCACATGGCATGGCAGACCTCTCCTGTTTCACCCCATGCTCCCCTCAGCAGTGTATTTAAATGAATTCACTTGTTCTGTTCTCTACTCTGTCTCTGGCGAATCCTCTCACCCTCTCCCTCCCCACGCCTCTGGGATACAACCAGTTCTTGTATACATAAATAAATAAATCTTTAAAAATAATAAAAGAATTGGCATTGCAGCCCTCCCTGGTGGCACAGTGGGTTGAAGCACAGCACTGAGAAGCTAAAGCCACTTCTGCATGAGTTCAATCCCCGCCTGCCCTGGAGGTGATCCACATGGCGTGGCATACCTTTCCTGGCCCGCCTGCTTCTCCCCTCAGCAATGTACTTCATCTATCTGCCTATTCTGCTCCCCACTCTGTCTATGGTGAATCCACTCACCGCCCCTGCATCTCTGGCCTGTACCCCAGTTCTGTATGCATAAATAAATAAATCTTAAAAAAAAAGAATTGTCATTGCAAGTGTAATAATATACTTTAAGGAAATTCCTGTCCACTAAGTACCCAAATCCAAAACAAGAAATATCAATTGTGCTACTTATGAAAAGTAGCTAACCCTAAAGTTTGATAGCAATTTACTCTTTTCCCCTCTAATGTAGTTTTACCTAAATATGGCTTGGCTTGGTTCAATCTTACCTTAAGCTGTCAAGAATTAAACATTCCCCCCTCTTCATCTTATTTAATCAGAATCTATAGGAGGAAGGCCTAGACGTGTGTATTTGTTTTTGCAGGAAGTAAAAGAGTAACAAATACCTGCTCTAGGTAAATGCCCCAACTACACACACACACACACAAGTCTTACTCAGAAAGCCATCACCAAAGGAATTTTTACCAAGAGACATATAAATGGCACGGGGAGGCATGTGAAGGGAGAGCGAAGACTTGTTATTTTCCATGAAACTCAACAAATCCTCCTGCCAAATAGACCTGGGTAGTGGTTCCCAAGCTTTGGCAGGCATCAGAATCAGTAGGGGGTTTATTAATATTTCTGAATCAGTGGGCTGGGGCAAAAAAATTGCATTTCTAACACGTTCCCAGGTGATGCTGCTGGTCCAGAAAATCACAGGACTAGAACAATGTTATGGAAATCAATAACTAAAATGCACTACTGCAATCAAATTCTAAATTCTGAAGTTTTGCCTTTTTCTTAGTCTCAGAGATTACAACAGAGCAGCTCTTCTAATTCCAACCCTCTGCTTATGTGAGATACAAATTCGGATGGATTAGCACATGAAACTACAGGGATCTTAAGGATCAGAGGAAGGGTTCCAGACAAGCAATGATCACATTAACAGACAAAAATAACATACGCATCCAGAGACAATAAAATAATTTTTCTGTTGTCAAAAATCTAGGAGTTATTAACCTTTATGTCCAGAGGAGTGAAAACAAACATGTTATTTACTGAATCTATGCTTATACAGAAAAATGTCATAGGAAAAGGTAAATTTTCCTTTAATCACCAAGTGCCTCACTTACTTGCCAAAAAGTTTCTGGACTTTATCCGGAAAGGTGGAAATGGGCTGCTCACAAGGTGACAATGTTTTTATCAAAACATCCTGCTCATCAAACCTTCATAACTGTATTTAGTAAATTTCCCTGTTCTAAAGATGAAGAAACTGAGGTTCATGGAACTTAAACTTCTCACAACAACACAAGTAGTAAGTGGCAGAGTCAACATGTGTTTGCAGTAAGATTTATATATATTTATCTAGAAATTTCACACTTTTATTATATAACATTTCCATCTACCATGAACTTTTAAAATGAGAAACAGATCTTTTCTTATGCTAAAGTAAAGAGGTCTAAAATTAACTTTAAGGGAGACCCTCTTCAAAAAGAGGTTTTTGGGGGAATGAATGTCCCACCTAGCTCTTCATAGTAGAACCTCCAGGGAGACGGCTGTATTTATATTTTCCCTCAATCCTGGAAAATTGGACTAATTTTACAAGTTCAGTAACATCATTAGCTCACTTTTGCACAACATAAAGCTCCCTTTAATTCTTAGAAGATATGGCCCAGACAGGATGAAGAAATCATCCTCTAAGCATTCCCTACAATATAGCCCAGTTTGACCATCTCTTAAGACAATCCAATGCAGAGCAGTATTAGCCAACTGTAGGAAATATTTCTCCATCTCCCTTTTCAGGAAAAGTTCAATGAAAACCCTATAAATACAGGAAGAAAAACATAAGGACTCAGTAAATAGTATTTTTTTAATGATTGCAGTCTATTTAACTGTATGTAATGGACTGTACATGTAAGGAATCATTAACCTCATGCTTGTTCATTTCGCCAACTAAAGCACACACAAATATGTTCTTGAAACAACAATGAAAAACCTACATCTGCTTCTATTTCACAAACCTATGAGACATGTATCCTTAAAAATAAACTTTAAATCTGGGCCCTCCCTGGAGGCGCAGCAGGATAAAGCACAGCACTAAGAAAATAAAGCCACTTCAGCATGAGTTAGATCCCTGTCCCAGACGTGATCCACATAATGTGGCAGACCTCTTCTGGCCCACCTGCTGCTCCCCTCAGCAGTGTACTTCATCAGTTGGCTTGTTCTGCTCCCCACTCTGTCTCTGGTGAATCCTCTCACCACCCCTGCACCTCTGGCCTGTACCCCAGTTCTGTATGCATAAATAAATTAAATCTTAAAAAAAAAAAAAACCTTAAATCTGACAGAGATGTTTCTATATCAACTTCTCACTTTAAAAAGCAGCCAAGAAGTATCTCCCGAACATGTGGCCCATTCCCTTCTGTCTCTCAGTCACTCAGACAAGAAAGGATTCTTATGCTCTCTAAGAACTGACCAGATAAACAATGCTGCAGTAGACTGCCTTTCCCCAGAGAGCAGTTTTATAGAGATCAGAAGGTGTTTTTCTGGTGGATCAGGGGTCATTGACAATATCCCTGGCCTCCCTGAGCCAGGTTCACATGGTCTCTATCACTACTGGCTGGCCCACTGAAGTTCTCAGATGAACTGTATGACAGACCATGGCAGGGAGCTAATAAGGCCAAGGGGAGGGTTCTGTCAGTTCACTTGTCAGACCCAGGGATATAGACTTGACACCTAACCTCAGGCAAGTAATGATAATAGCTATAATAAAGAAAAATCCATCCTTTCACCAGAAAAAAACACCTGTTTATATCTCATTAAGAGCAAATCCTGGGGCCTCCCTAGTGACATAAGGGATTAGGGTGCAGTGCTAAGAAACTATCCACTGCAGCACAGGTTGATGTCTGGCCAGAGAGGTGACTACATGGCACAGTTGACCTCTCCTGTCTCCCACATTCCTCTCAGTGGTATATGTTGGTCAGCCTGCCTGTTCTGTTCCCCACTCTCTGGTCAATACTCTCAGCCTGCCCCAACCCCCCACCTCTGACCTGTATACCAGCTCCTGATACATAAATCTCTAAAAAAGAAAGAGCACATCTATGTAGAGAACAATCAGTTCTACAGTGACAACTAGAGTACTCAATGAAAGTAATTACAGTTTCATCAACTGGCTCCTAAATGATCAGCACTCAACTATCAACTAACACTGGGTACCTACCGTGTGCCATACACTACTTTAGATCTGTGAATACAGCGGTGAACATGAAAAGTTTTTCTTTTTTTCCCAATCTAGTGGGGAATTCAACAATATTAATATTAATGTCACAGTAGGATTTAAAGAATAAAGAGAAGGAAGAGCTATTTTAGACAAGGTCAGGGAAAGTCTAAGTAGGAAACATTGTGGCAAATGAAGAACTGGACACCTGACATTAACTATCATTAATCTTTCTGACAATACCACAGTCAGAAATCTGTATTTTACAAATGAGGAAACTGTGGCCCAAAGTTGTTAAAAGATTCCTCCAAGTTTATAAATGCCATGCCCAACTCAGAGCTGTACAAACCATGGTGCCCCTTCCACTACACAAAAGTAACATGACACAAGCCTGGAACTCCAATGCAAAATGTGAGGACACCAGGGATGCTCAAAAGCATTCTTTCAAATACAAAAGAGAAAAATCAAATGTGTTTTATATACCTATATTTTTATCTCAATCCTTTAAACTACTTTTTGTGTAAATATGTATCCAACTGAGAAGTGAACAAATATAAAAACAGGTATTACTGACAGGGACACGTGGTCATAAAAAATGACAGCATCCCCACCAACAGGATATGCTGTTATGCACAGTCTGAGGACATAATTAGATAGAAAGTGAAATATAATAGACCATACAGGTAAATATAAGTGCAGTTTACTATAGAATTGAGATGTTTTAGCCTAGTGCCTGCAGGCCGGGCCCTACACACTGACAATTACACATTATGCTCCCTTGACCTGGCAATCCACTGACTCCACACTGAAGGGAATCCACCGATTCATTTCACATTGGTCACCAGACAGCAGCTGTCAACCGGCAATAACTTTTGGTCACTCCCTACCCAGGCTGTTTAATACATATGTAAACATAAGTTTCATAAATTGTTCAAATGCGTATTTACTCAAAACACCATTATGGGTCCATCAGACTGTTACAGCCTATCAGCCAAATAATATGCATTTTTTAAAAGGCTTGGCAGCTTAATACATATTTTTACTGTTCGCATAACTCAAAAACAGCCTCAGAGTAAAACGTTTAATTTGACACATAAATAGTCCATTATATGGCCTAATCCTTTTTTGTGTTTTCAAAAAGGGAAGAAAGCACCAAGGTATTTCAATTTGATAGGAGGAGTTGAGTACAGGAGAGGGGGGAAATTATTCACACACAGCTGCTGATCTGACTTCAGGGCCAGGATTTGGGGGGTTGGTTTAAAATGGGGTATTTGGAAATAATAGTTATCTATCTGATTATGAGAAGGATTTAGGCTGACCTTACACACAGACACACAAAGAGAGACGGGAGGAGGGAAGCAGAGAAGTCTAATTTGGGCAGTGGTATGGATGTTAATCCTCCCTCACAATGTCTAGTTTCACTTAATTATAACCATAAATTTACCGGGTAGACTAGTATTTCTTAAAGTATACTCCTGGAACTACTGGTAACTGCAGGAGAACTCCTTTGAGATCTGTAACTGATCTTAAAATCTGTAAATCTTTCCTCAATTCTCAAAAGCAAATGTGCAATTCCACAGATACTTATCTTCTGAAACATACCTAAAAGGCACTTATTAGTTTCCTAAAAAGTGAGTTAGGGGTTCCTAAAGTCCATTCATAAATTAAACTCAGCTTGTTTGCAGAGTAAGTGAAGAATTTGAAACTGGTCTACCAAGAACATAATACAAAGGTTTGGGGCTGCAAAGCACCCACCAAAAACTCACACCAACACGGAAACTCTGAATTCTCACCATATTCTGAAAGAATGATTTATTATTACTGTAACATTAGAGTTGTCTTGTGTAAGTTATAGTTTGCAATGCTGCTATTCCTGCTTTGTAATTAAAAACTAACTAATTCAATTTTATCATTAGAAATTTGAATTGTTGAGAGTCTCATAATGTATAGTGGTCCATATGTATAGTATTTACATTTTCACCCTGTGGTTTTTGGAAATGAGATCTGGAGACACAAATATGGTATGGTTAAAATAAAAATAACCCAAACCCCTATAGTTACAAGCCCACTGCCCAAAAAATATATTTGTATTCTAAAACTTCATAAATAATTTTGTGCTCTTTCTTTTCATAATTTGCCATTATTACCAAGGCAAGTATAACATAAACATTTTTCTGAATATTATGAGACACTGCTATATATGATATATATTTCTTATGCTGGTATGTCCTTACATTAATAATAAAGGTGAGATAAGGAGCTTCTGCTCAAACTAAGTGAGTTAAACTCAAAAACTTTGAGAACCACTACTCTGGATCTGTAACACCTCCCCTCCCCATATTATAATACAATTCATTTCAATAAAAATTGAATTTTAAAATGTAGCAATATTTTAGTATGGTTGATCTAGTAGTAAGCAAACTGATTGGAAAGGATTTATCCCAATGTATAGCCAAAGTAAGTATTTTTAAATGTTTTTAACCTTTTGCAGTTCAGAGCCACATCTGATAATCTCATAAAAGGATAATATTTTCTATAGGAAGATGTGTACCTTAAATTTGCATCCTGAGACAATATTTCCTAATTCTTAAAGGATGTGTAAGTTCAAATTATTTGTGCCAAGACAATTTTATAGCCTTACTTTTCTATAGTTAATATTTTTAAAGCAGTAGATCTTTTAAAATCTCCCAAACTGATAAAGATTAATAACTGAAGGTACTTTTTGAAAATGATTGTGTCCATGAAAATTCTACAAGTACCTCCCATTCTTTTTTTATCATAGTTTTTTTTAATTTTTTTATTACAAAGTTTATTTTTACATCATTTTGCATATTTTTTTT